>NC_090937.1:1575155079-1575458109 GCF_040938575.1 Ambystoma mexicanum
AGTGTCAGATTTTTAACATAAAGACATTCGGAGTAATACCTTATTTTCCGCTACTACCCCCCAGAACAAACCACAGAGTCCTAAGACCTCTTAAAATGTGCACAGAAAAATCACAAGAATAATGATATTAATTATATAATTTTGACAAGTCCGTACTATGAATTATCCATCTTTTTAAAATTATGCTCTGGCCCAGAGGGTTGTGGTTTCCCAAAGCACTTGGTGGAATTTCTGGTTTGTCCACTTCCTCCAACTCAAGTTGCTCACAGAGGCACTGCTCCTCCTAGTTTCTCCCAAGAGGAAGCCATTTATACCCCCCCCCTAATTTAACATTTGCCTGAGCTAAGGATAGCTCATTGTTCTGTTTCCCTGCTCCCAGGTGCTCCTCCCCTGATTCAATCAGAGAGGTGTAATCTCCTTTTGGTGGGAACAGCAGAAGGCAGCCAGGCCTGGAATGCAGTGGCTGAGCAAGTTTCAACTCCTGTCGGGGGTAGTTGCCGGGCAGAATTCAATCTCTTCAAGCCAGGCTTCAGCCAAATGTCACTTTTGTTCCCAGTTTTTCTTCATTCAAATCAAACTTACAATTTTTAAACATGCAGCTAGAATGCTGATTCTAAGTTCAAAACTATGACATTTAACAGTTGCAAACTATGTGACACTCAACAGTAGGTCACTCATTTATTTTAAACATTTAAATTTTAGTGGCTTTCAGTCCAATTTAACTTAAGCTGCTGACATCCACAGCTCAGTCAGTTTCATTATGAACATTATTTTAGGCTCTTTCTTTTCTCAGATTTTGTATGCACACAAGACTTCATTCTGTCAAATGTCTGCTGGTGTTCAGTGAGATTTTGGAATATCTTGCAATGTTTGAAATAGGCATTTTGAGCTTGCATTCAGAGAAACAAAGGTGATTTCAAAGTGTTTTTGAGCTAACAGGCACTGCTGTTTTTCCTTTAGCACACATTCCACTCTTGGCACTCCTGGCCCATCACGCTCGCACTGGTGGGTGGTAGGTCAGGCGACCATTTTGGTGTACGCAAAACTGCACGGGGCTCTTGGATTCTGGCGCAATGTGGGCTTTTCGGCCATCTTTGATTTTCTAAGCCCACAGCACCAAATGTTGCAGCATAATAGCTCGAACGTGGGTCAATACGCCCAACAGGAGCAACTGCACCCAGCATAATTGAATGAAGTGGTGTTAAATGCACTGCCGACATGGACGAATTCATGGCCTTGTGACACGTGATGAAGAACTTTCAAACAAGTGCAATTCATTAAGTCTGGAGCTAAGACAATGGTGTGCCAACACTCCTTCAAATGTCCCGAGACAGTGCAGACTGGCAAGGTCAGCCTTCAAACAGAAAACACTGGCATGAGGCCTACAGAGGAGAGAGTGTAGACTAATTGGGAAAACACAGGAAGAGCTGACGTATCTCCAAGCACCTGGGTTTCATTTCCATTTACGTGCTGCTAGCAAGCCGAATGTCCAAAGTTGGTTTTGGGTTGCCAACCAATCTGAAAAGCCTGCCCTGCACTTTTACATACAATGTTGCAAGTATTATTCCGCTGCCATATTCTCTGCTGTAATCAGTGTCATACGTATTTAGAAGTAGATCAGGGCGTGGCCTACAGACAAGGGGCCGCCAATGAGAGACTAACACTCATGCATTCTATATGTAGACTTGTTCCCCTAATCCAATGATACCCCTCGATTGGTTTTTGTAATATGCGACATAGGATGACATCATAGATGATGCATCTAGCATTATATAAACTGTATAATAATCAAGAAGACATTGTGATCCTGAATAAATCGATTTGATGAGTGTTTATTCGCCCCCGCCGTACTCCTTTGAGATTAAAGCAGTATTTTACCATCTCCTTTGAGTAGGTCCGGTTATTTGGCCTGAGATATTTTATTGGTAATTCCATCTAGCACACAGACGTTTCAAGGTGCTAGAGCACAAGGCCTCCACATGGAGTCAATGTTCGGTGAGTATTTGTTTGAATAAAAGGGTGACTGCATTTTGAAATCCTGAAAGCTAAAAGCAATAATTACCCGCCCCACCCTCCCCCGCTGGCTTCATGGTCCAGAAACCTAGGACCAGGGCCATTACCGACCACTGAAGCCTGCAGGGGTGTGATTATTGCTATAGTGGCATAATTACAGCACAATATCATACTTACACAAAGTTCAGGGACGTCATTTGGGGGTCGCCAGGGGTCGCAATTGCAACCCCTGAGGTCTGCCTTGCTACCCCTGTGATCTCCCTTGCTACCCCTAGAAAAAAAGATGTATTTTTAAACTTTTTTACTTTTTTTTTTTTTTTTAATATAAGCTCCTGGGTTGTTGCCAGTGTCATGTGGCTCTTTATATTTGGAGTGGCTGACTTTCTTGTTCGGGCCCCTTAAAAAAAACGGGGTTCCACAGGTGTATCACTTTGAGCAGTGACGCTAAATAAGAAAGAATAGGAATAACACATAATTTGTCTTTCTGGAATTCTATAGAATAATTGCAAGACTCATAAAGATTTATTTCCAGGCACACTGGGGGGGCGAGTCACTGATTTAGCTTGTTCTTAAACACCTCAACTCAGCTTTTCACCCTTCTGAGGTCGATAAATGAGTACAAACAAAGGTTGGGCAATATTTTATGTATATTTGATCTATATAAAGTGCTTAAGCGTAAGTGCTATATAATAACACATCATTATCATTTGGCCTTGGACGTCTGCTTGCATTCACAGTAATTTGGTAATATGGGCCTATACACACTGATATTAACAATACATATGGCGATCCATTCTTGTATGAAATGTATATAACATTATAGTGATATGCAACCATATGTTTGTAGTGTACTTAGGAACAATATGTGATGTCCCTTCCTGCTTTGTCAAGGGGTGAAAGGATGAGTTCCATCGCTTCCCATGATGTCACTTCGAGGTGGGGGGGGTGAAATGACATCACTTCTTGTGATGTCAACAGAGGTCAAAGGTCATGTGATGTCACTTCTGCTACCCCTGGCATTTTGGTGAAATGATGTCCCTGGCGAAGTTATAGAAAATTGCTTACTCTGTATTGCAGCTTCAAAACTATACGGACAGTGTTGCATCTCCTGTGATTGACACATCCCATGGTTCTGTTACAAGTATATTTTTGGACGAGTGCTATCATTGTTTCTGTAGGTGGTCGGGTGAATGATTAGAATAAATAATCAAAACCCAGTGAACGGGGTCAAAGGTCGGTTGATGTCACTTCCTGAGATGTCAAACGGGAGAGTGCATTTCATTGCACTTCAGAAACAGTTGGAATCTCGGGTTCCCAAATTGCACCAAGCGCATTTATTTTCTTTGTGTTGCCACGTGGTCCGTGGACGTGTGCGCGAGCGTGATTTTCAGCATAGATCAACATTACCACAAAGGGAAAACAGCTCCATGAAAAATACTCTTTCGGCCAAAATTACAGTTTTGTTTTACGGGGGAAATTGTATCTGTGCAATAAGCCTCATGGGCGATTCTAAAAGTAGCTTTGAAAGAAAAAAGAGCGCGCGAAAGCCCGGTCGAGAGTGCTCTTGGCAGAGCCCGCCGTCTATAGCCAGAAGGACACAGGCCCTATTGTAATCCTTCACGCGCTGGCCCCAGAGCCAAGAGCAACAAACACATTTGTCATGAAATAAAAGCAGAAAGGAAGCAATCAAAACACAACGTTTGCTTTTGTTCAGGAAGTAGCTAATATAACTTTTGGACTCTCTTGGACTCTCTTGAGTTGTTTATAAAAGAAGGAGAGAGAATTGCTTCACTGGCCAAAGAAATTTGGTTCGTCTTCTAATGAAGTTGGACAAACGATTTTAAGTCACGCGGCTACTGCTGGCATGGCTGCCTGCTGCTCTCTGTATGGATAGTCGTTGGGGCCATGTCACAAAAACCACCGGGGCAGTGGGTCAACAGAAACAGTGCTTCCGAAGGTCAGAGGTCCCTGAAATGGTGTCTAGTAATCTGTCTGATTTACAACAAGTGTCTCTAGCAGAATTTCCAAGAGAACGCATTTCAAGAGCCAATTAGTGGCATGTATACCAACATGAAATCGTCTTTATTAAAAATGTTCTTAAATAGGAAAGGTTTTCCTTTTCTTAAAAATAAAAGTAAAGCCGCGTCAATCGCATATTATTAGAAAGAATAAGCTCTCTTAAACGTTTCTACCTCTTTTCCCTTTCCCCCTCGGAGCTTCGGAGATGTTCTAAGAACCTTGCGGCTTGATTGGAGGTAATCACAGACTTTTAGCGTTGGCGTACGTAAATGTTCCGTGAACACTCTCACTAGCCTCTTGGTTCAGGTGCTCAAGTGTCTGTTAATTGTCTTTGTCTTCCCCACCTTTCTCAGAGGCTCACATTGACCACTGACCTTCGCCAGAGCACTTCTTTGTAGAGGCTCTAGCCATACTCTTGACCTTGTCAGGCATGTGACATTCAGATACTTTGAGCAGCCAATCGACTTTGTCAAGCTCCATTTCTCCACAGGCTTCGAGTAGCATCTAGTGTTTGTCTGGCAAGCATTTTCCAGAGAATATCAGGCAACCTTTCTTAAGAGAGTAAGACTAGCATCATGGCGTTGTCACCTAAGTGTTCTTCAGAGACCTTTGCTAGTCTCTTAGCTTTGTCAGGCAGAGGTTAATCAGAGGCTTTCACCAGCTGCTAGCGTTTCTAAGGCAACTGTTCATTGGAGTGTTTCAATAGCCTATTGCTTTTTGTCAAATATGCATTGACCAGCATTTAGGATTTGTCAAGCAAAGGTTTGTCAGAAACTTTCACTAGCTGCAGGGCTTTGGCGGGTAGCATTCATCAGAGAATATCAGCAGTCTCTTGGCTCTATCTGGCAAATATACTTGAAAGACGTTCACCAGCCTCCTGGCTTTGGCAACCAAGTATTCAAAGTATTTCATAAGCCTCTTGCCATTATCAGGCAAGAAATCTTCAGAGAGTTCCTCCATCTTTTTGGCTTTGTCATCATAGTGTTCTACAGAGAATTTGGCTTCATCAGGTATGCATACTTCTCACTCCTGTATTAGGCTCTTTACCAGGAAAGATGTCTTCAGAATACATTGCCAGCCTCTTGATCTTGTCAGTGAAGCGTACTTCAGATCATTTTATGACTTTCTTGGCTTTGATAGGCAGTCAAACTGCAAAGACATGCATCAGCCACTTGGCTTTCTCAGTAAAATGTTCGTCAGAGACCTATTGGCAATTTCAGGCCAGCCCTGCTTCATGCTATGGTTTCCTCTTAAACAGCCACTCAGCATCTTCTCCGACTATCAGATATTCTGGCGCAGCTTATGTTTTCTGGTGACTTTTTGCTACTTCTGATTCCTGATGGATGTTCTCCTCCATGTTAATGCTTTCAATTTGCACTGCAGCACACTTATTTTTAAGTAAAATGAAGTTTACAATAGCACAATTGCGCAAACCCAGATTAAGATTAATGCAAACTACACGCAGGCACCGTACAGCCGCACACGTAATTGTTGGCTATGGAAAGCCAAATGCAGCTTTATGAATGCAAGGCATCCCCATATATATTAAATGATCAATTGCATCAGAAACATGCGAAAAATCACAAGGATATTGGATACTGATCGTATAGACATTTTACTTGCGAACAACCAAGCACACTACTACAACATGGAATCTATCTCGTACCAGCTTCTGTACACTGCCAGACGCAAAACATTGCACTCCAACACCCCAATTTAATACATTTAAGAATATTTGACTGTGAATATCTTGCTAGCCTTGAAAAAGACCTGTTTAAGTCGAAACACCTGTTGGCTGTATAGAGCTGGGATATATTGTCAACCCAGAGTTCTTCCGATGCTTATCTCTGACTCTGCTCAGAATTTCCACGCTTTTATCAGAAGAGCATCCATGAAAATACATAAATGATCATTTGCAATGGTTATGGAATTCATATGTAAAACAAATGATATTGGGAATTGTGTTTTGAAAACTTAATAATGTTCAATTCATCTTAAACTGGGCTTGCTATTGTAAACCTCTTTTCGCTCGTCACATTACGGTGGCCAGGGGCTCGGCCACTTCTTTATGCAAGCAGAGACTGCACCCGGTAATTATAATAACACAACAGGCGCAGTGGAATCTGCAATACGTTGATCCAATGCTGTGACGCCGCTTTTTTTTAGGTCTGTCTAGTGTGGTAAGCTCTGTCCCAGAACTCTTGAACGAATGTGTATGTCTTGTGTCAGTCAGCAGCTCTATGATGTGGAGAAGCCTCTAGTCCTTGTGTTTCACATCAACCATGTTGCTCCTCCTCGTGCCGCAGGATAAGTGAGGACTTTGTCTGTAAGTGCCACTTCTCCCAGCTCTTCCTTGTATGACCCAGTGCCACTCTGTACTGCATTCTTCACCCAGTATCATCTCTCTCTTCTACTATCCTTCGTGCTAATTTTACGACTTCCACATATACTCTATCATGGACATCACCAGTTTAGCCATTCAGTTTCTGCACCATTCAAATATTATGGCTCCACTGTCCACATACAGTGTTGTCCAACACCACATGGCGGCTTCCAACCGAAAAACACACCTATGCTCAGTGAACGTTGTCACCGAACTCAAGCTGCCAACAGTATATCACAGCTCTCTTGCTCTTTTTCCCTCTCAGTCCTATTAACTTACCCACCTCCCTCCTTGCTTTACAGATCTGCCAGAGCCGCCAGAGCGCCAAGAGACCACACAGGCAGCAACAGTGCACCGTATAAGAACCTTTACCATAAAATTATGGCTGCTGGTAGGTGGAGCACAAATGCAATCAACATATTGTGAGCTGTACCTTGCGGTGGCCTTGCTGATGTCACTTCCGACGTTGGTTACCATGGCTATCAGCCTGATAGCATTTGGAAATTGTGCCATTAGCTGGTCAAGTGGCACAGCGAGTAGAGCGCTCGCTTTGACATGTCTGCAGAGCCTGCTAACACAGGTTCGAATCCCGGCAGGGGCAAACTCAGCCTTTCTTCCTTCCGAGGTCAATAATTCAGCACCACGCACCGTGGGTAAAAATAAGCAGCGCTCAGATACCTGAGGGTTCGTAGCGCTATACAAATGCCAAATTATTATCAGCCCATTGCAGCGCTTTTGAACATTTTGGCCATGTCCCAAAGTCAGCAGACAACAGTTTTCGAGGTATGTAAGGAGAAAATCATTCATCTACTTTATAGCTATGGGCTGCTGCGCAGCTGCGAAAAGCATCAACCTGTGAACACGACCATGGGTACTGCAAGCATAAGGTACGTGTCTCACCTACAGTTAATGATTCACCTTTAATGACCACGGTATTGGCAACTTCGGGAAGAGGCACACCGTATACTAATGTAACCAATCCGGTGTCGAATCTGCGCTGTTTGCTCCTAAATACAAGATCCCTAGTGGACATGCCATTAATATAGCAAACTTAATTGAGGAACAAAATTTGGATCTTTGCGCATTGACGGAACCTTGGGGATCTAATGCTGCAGTCCCATCCTTGAACCTAGCTGTCTCGGATGGATATAACATGATTAGAAAAGATATGTCGGAAGGTAGAGGAGGTGGGGTAGCGTTTCTCGTAAAGGATGCCTTAACAGTCTGGGAATCGACTGGTTTAGATATCGATGGGGTTGAATCCTTACACATTAAAATAGGTATGAACTCGGAAGCCACCACTAATTTTATTCTGATTTACCGTCCTCCCACTTCAAAAACTCACCTATCAGAGGCAATTAGTATCTATCTACTACCGCAGTTGAAAATCACCTCAAAATACATAATTCTGGGTGATTTTAATCACTGGTTAGGATCGGCTTCTGATCAGGGGGCTGCTGATCTGCAGTTGTCACTGAGTATCTTGTCTTTGTCCAACATATGATGTCACTTACAGGTGCGTACTAGTATATGCCCTTTATCTGACCACTTCTTTGTTAACTTCTCCATAACGGTGCCATTCGTAAGGAGTAAGAATCGTAAATTGTTAGGAAGACTGTCCCATAATCCAAAGCAGCTAACAGAAGCTAATATTGAGCCTCTGATTGGTAACTCTCTCGATTTCTCCTCTGATAAAGGACTGTCGGCACAAAATATAGCCACAGCACTCACAAAAAATGTAATCAGTATAACTGGTATACCAGCACCATTAAAGTCAAGAAAGATACATATATATGCTAATAATAAAAAGAGTTGGTTTTCTGAGGATCTGAGAAGACTAAAATCCGCCTCTTCTAAGATTTTTCAGACATGGAAACGGGAGCCCACTGCAGACTCATTAGAAAAATATAAGAAATCTGTAGGAGAGTATAAAAATGCCATTGTTCTGGCGAAAAGAAATTACCACAACACACACATAAGCAATTCCGAATCCGATACCAAAGAATTGTTTAAAATTCTTAAGGAACAGGAAGGAAAACATACCGGCTCCGTCAGGCTCAGCGAAGTAAATGACTAGGATTGGTGTCAACGTATTCAAGAAGGGCTCCAAAACAAGTTACATAATATCCGTTCTGTATTGATTGAAAAAAAGTCACAGAACCAGGCATGCCTGGATTCCGGTAACCCTATGGTTTTTATTAGGAGCTTAGATATTCCTATTTTTAATTTTCATCCAGTATGTGAATTGGAATTAAAAAAGGTTATCAAACAAATTAAATGATCGCATTGCAGAGGAGATGCATGTGCGTCTACGATACTAAAGACTTGTTCCCCCTCCATCATTGGAGCTGTCTGTTCCTTTGTTAATTTCTCATTGTTAGAGGGACTAGTACCTAAAGATTTGAAACATACTATTGTTACCCCAATCATCAAGAAACCAGGTCTGTCAAGGGATGACCCTTTGAATTTTTCGACCGATCTCAAACACCCCTTTTCTCTTGAAAATATTGGATAGGGTAGCCTATCAACACATTTCGGAACATACCATCCTGCATTCTCACCAGTCGGGCTTCAGGAATCTCTATGGTATTGAGAACTTGCTCCTAGAGCTTAAATCAAGGCTACTATCACAAATGTATTTGATTTGATTGACCACACAATACTAAATACAAGGCTAAAGGAAGTAGCCAATTTTCGGAGCGAGCAGCCTCTTTCCTTGAACACCGACTGAGTAGCGTGTGTTCTGATATGGCGGAAGCAGATCCAATCGCGGTCCTCTATGGAGTACCACAGGGGGCCAGCACATTGCCATGTATTTACGATCTTTTTATGGCTCCCTTTTTCTTCATGCTTGAGCAGGAGGGTGTTGTATTTTCAAATAATGCCGATGACACCCAATGCATAGTTCCACAGAAAGGCAATCACGCTCAGGATGAGTTAGAAGTAAACAGAGTTTTTAGCCTAATCGAAAAGTGGATGTTGGATAATTTCCTCACACTCAATAGGAGTAAAACCAAACTAATGATGGTAGGGAGCCCACATGCTCTTAAGACTTTAAAACCTTCTTACAGCACCTTCAAGCTGGGGGACGACATCATTAATCCACTTCCCAAAACCAAAATGGTGGGAGTTACTCTGGACCAATCCCTTACCATGAATGCGCATGTGTCCTCCGTTGTATCTTCAGCAGTATACTATGTAAAACTGCTGTCACACTTGAGGCCTCCAATCTCCCAAAAAAGTGCCAAAACCATTGCTAGGGCAAGAATTGGGGTCAAGCTGGACTATTGTTGTAGCCTTTTGCTGTGTGCTAGTAGGCGGGTCACACAGAGACTACAGGTGTTCCAGAACTGGGCTGTGAGAGTGATAGTTGGCCTCTCAAGGCGTGATCATGTCACAGAGGCCAGGTGAGGACTGCACTGGCTGCCCGTGGAATCCAGAATTAAATTCAGAACATTGGTGATAACCTTTAAGTGCCGAATGTTGCTGATGCCTCTGTATCTCCAATGCTACATCACCGACAAAGTATACACGAGATCCCTTAAGTCGGACTCAAGAAATCTTTTGGAGCAAACGAGAGCTAGGACATCAAAGGCAGAAAATGGGAAATTTGCATTTAAGGCACCCAGCCTGTGGAACAACCTGCCTGATCGTTTGCGTAACCTTGGTTGCCTGGTAAAATTCAAGAGGGCTCTTAAAACATTCCTTTTAGACTAAGACTACTAGCTACACCCCTCTTCTTTTCCTTCTTCTCGCTGTTTCTGTTGTCTAGGTCCTAGTGAGCTATGTGTAGTCTCTTTCCCCTTGATCGGGGACCCTCAGCTGCTATGACATTTCCTTTTTTCATGCCTGCGGGTCTATAGTGCGCGTTACATATATCTTGTAATGTAATGTCAGGTAAATGCTCACAAGATGGTGATCTCGAGGTGTGCTGTCTTTCTCAGCAAGTTTCAAGCTACAGCTCAGCATCGAGTCGCAGGACACTGCACAGACAGCTACTGCTTCACATGTACGCACACCCCTTGCTGGTGATAACTGGCACTCTCTGAAGCCACACTCTGAGCCTCATTCCATGGTCATTGGTAACCCACCAGTCCTATCTGCAGATTGCCGCCAACCTTGTAACACTATTCCGTCACCTGAGATCTCAGTGACACCGGGACATTACAAGTCCCAGCGGCCCGGAATATTAAGTGGTGGAAAGAGTATGTCCTCATTCCTGTGGAGTTCCCAACTGGACATGGAAGCAGCAGCACAGTTCAAACAGTGCCGGTGCTTTGGGGAAAACCATGCCAGCATGGGCCGGTGCTCCCGGCAGGTCATACCTACTGGGAGCAACGGTTTCTGCAGGCATTCTCATTGTCTGGTGGCCCAGAAAGTTTGCCAGTACATTGCTACCAGTACCTTTATTTCCGGATCACCAGGCTTGTAATGAAGCCTCCTGATTCCAACCACTGTAACAGCAACCGGTCAAACCCCTGCCAGCAGAGCTAATCAATCAGTAGGGTGTGTGTCCAGCCAACTGTGGCATGAGAGATGTATAAAGCAGCTCATCTAGCCACACAGGGTTGTCCAACTCCAGGCCTCGAAGGCCTAATCCATGTAGTGATTTCAGGATACCACTCATAAATATTCATGACATAAATCTGCATACAATGATTCTAAATGTATGCAAGTTATGTCCTCATGAATATTAATGAGGGATATCCTGAATTCCTGTCAGGAACCAGGCCCTCGAGGCCTGGAGTTGGACAACACATTAGGCCAGACAGGACGCTCAAGCCATGGTATGGAAGCAGAGTCCCAGGAACCCAGGATGGCAGCTCTCCATCAATGCCACCAGTCATTCTGATATGACATTTGTAATAGCTATAGTAACAGGTGATCGTATTACTGCATTTTTAAACAACAATACACAGGGAGTGCAGTACAGGCACTCACTAAAAACTCTCCTCTCGCCCCACACTCTCTTAACTCACATACTGTTGTGTTCTTTCTTTTTACATGTGAGATTACTTCATACACCCCAAAAGGTAATTTTTTTGTGTCAATTTTGTCCCTTTCATCGCAACACATTACCTGATAATTGACTGTCGTACTAAGGTAATTTGTTTAGAATTATAATGAAGTTTAATTCTGCATGATTAATATTATGACTCCACATTTTATATAAAGCACTTCTTCCCGGATTCCTTCGACTATTAAACACTGGTAACAGGTTTTCACATCATCTAATCAGACAAATCTGATTTCGTATCTATTGTATGTTCTTTTGTGATCAAATGAGCATTGTTTCTCCCTGTACATGAAGAGAAATAAATAAATAAACATCCTTAAAATAAATGATAGTCGATTCACTGATGTCTCCAGGGAGGGCAAATGTTGGGTGGAAATGTACAGTGAGAATAAAAACGTTAGCCAGGATCACACACTTTAATTATGCAAACAAGCTGGGATTCCAAGTCAGTCACTGAAATCTGCAGAAAATGAAGGTCTTCATCCCAGCAAACAACTTCTCATCTGCGGTCCAAGCCTTTGTCCTCTCACACAGGAAAGGTGCAGTGCCCATCTGGAAGGACGTCTAGTGAGCACCCTGGCATCCCTGAGATGTATCCTACATCCTACATGCTAAAACATGACTCATCAAAAGACTCTGCAAATTTGACCACATCACCCCGACCCTCACCCAAATGCTCTCGCTTCCGTTGCCCAACATTTACCACCTTCAAAACCTGCTGCATCATCTTCAAAGCCGTCAGCTGGAAGCAGCAGTATCTCCGCGTAAGAACACGCATCATGTTGTTTTTCCAATAAAGCCGGTAAAAATTCCCTGCCATTGGAAAAAATAGGTCTAGTATTTTTATTAAATTATTGTTATTATTATTATTATTGTTGTTATTATTATTATTATTATTATTGATATTATTATTATTATTAATATTATTATGGTATTTATTGAGCACGGACCTACCTTCAGGAATCAACAAAGCACTGTAAAATCATAGTGGGGACACAATGAGGGAAGCAGACATATAAGGGAGCAGGGAGGACAATGGAAAGCAATTCAGCAGAAGGGGATCTACAAGTAACCAGGGGAGGAAACACTGGGAAGCAGATCACCCAGTCTCAGGTAGGATGAGGGGTGGAGGGTTTGGACCTAAAGTGTTAGGGCACAGCCATTCCTTGAAGAGGAGAGTCTTGAGCTCATTTGTGAAGTGCAGTACCAGATTCTTGGGGCATAGACAGAAATTACCTGTTTTCTGGTTCATTTATTCCTACACCAGTAGAGTTCAAGCCTGTATGTGGCCTTTCTTTTGGTGGATTGTAGCCCTCAGGAGATGCAGAGTTTCTCAGTGAGGTAGTTTGGGGACTTCCAGGAAACAGCTTTATAGAGGATGCAACATTATTTGAAAATTAAAAGGGTTTGCAAGAGGGTACCAGTTCTGTTCGATGAGGGTCGGGGTGATGTGGTCAGAATTGCAGAGCCCATTCATGAGTCATATCTAGGGGGTGCGAGGGTAGTCACTGGAAGGCCCCCCCAAATGGACATTGTCACCATCCAGGTGGGAGAGGAGCAAGGCTTGGACAGCAGATCTGTAGTTGTTTTTTGGGACGAAGAGCTTGATTTTCCACAAGAGAGAATGTTGAAACCAATTTGTTCATGTCTTACTTGCTATGTGCTATTTGAATGAGAGTTATCTAGGGACTTTGCTCAGTTGTCCATCTGGGTTTGAAGCCTTTGATGGTCATAGGGAAGAGCCCAGGTCTGAAAGTGATGTTGTCCAGTGTTGTTGGTCAGCAGTATGAATTTAGGCTTGAAAGGTTTGAGCATCATGTAAGAGCTGGACATCCTGGACTGTATCAATATGAGGCAATCCTTGAACCTGTCGCTGTCAAGGAGTTCCTCCTTCTCACCTGAAACCGTCGTATTTATCCACGACTCCGCCCAGTATAACACTCTCTTTTGTAGCAGAATCCCAGGATAGGACCAATTGTTTGAGAGCAGCGTTCTCCGCTTTCAGATTCTGTACCTCGGTTGATAGTTCCTGCATACGACGCATCAAGTCCTGCACGGCAGCCTCCATGTCGATATCGCTTTCGATTGGGTGGTGTCTCAAACTGTCAAGGAGTTCCCCCCTTCTCACCTGAATCCGTTCTTTACCGGTGTCCTTGGATGCTGCCTACTTTCGGATGGAACGGGTTTTGAAGAAGGCTGCCCGTGTCTCTGCCGAATCCAGAATGCGTTCAGTTCTCCAGGTGGCCGAATCCAGGAATCCAGGAGGCAAGGTAAGTTCGCTAGAACTAGAATCCAGGAGAAAGAAGAAGGGGGAGGTTCAAGGAAGGGAAAGCGGAGTAGAAAGAAGAAGAACCGCGAGCTATGGAGCACATGTCTGGTCGCTACTTCGCAATAGCATTGAGAGGCGCGGAGCCGCGGAAGGCGTGGTCTAGAAATAGAGAAAGGTTACGTCCAACGCATGGAGCGAGAAGAGAATGCGTTGGACGGCCATGTTGGAGGTGTTAATGTGTATAAGCCCGTTGTGACAGGGACCATGAGGCCCAAAAGGGGCGCACCCTGCGATGCATGACAGCATGCCTCCTCCGAAGACCCTTCCCTCCTGGTTTGCCCGGGTGGATGAGGTGGAATCTTCTGAGCAGCCGTGGGGCCTTGATGTTTGAGAGAGGTTCCCAGGTTCTTTCGCTAGGAGGATATCCTTTCCATTCAACCAGGTATTGCAGCTGGCCCATTCTATACCTGGACTCACAAATCCGAGATACCTCATATTCCAACTGGTTATCGAACAGTATAGGAGGAGGTCTGGAAGGTTTTTGGGAGGATGGATAGTAGGGTTTCAATAAAGATGTGTGAAAGACTGGGTGTATCTTCTTCCAGGATTCAGGCAACTCAATCCGATGAGAAACAGGATTTATAATTTCTTTAATGGAAAATGGACCATAGTACCGAGGGGCCAGTTTACTAGGCCGTAGATGTCAGGGTAGTAATTTTGAGGACAACCAGATCTGATCTCCGACTGCATAAGAAGGGCCAGGTCTTCTTCTGGAATCTGCATATTTCTTGGTCTGTTTCCTGGCCTTCTCCAAAAATTCCTTGGCTTCTTTATGTATGTTGACAAGGGTTTCGATCCAGGAGTCAACTGTAGGTACTGGTGTAGATTGGGTAAAAACAGAAGGTAGGACCGACGGATGAAATCCTTGACTGCAATAAAAGGGGCTGATCTTAAGTGCCGAATGGTCAGAATTATTGTAAGCAAATTCAGCCACGGGTATCAGGAGCGACCAGTCATCCTGGACCTTGGTGGCGAAGCATCGAAGATACTGTTCCAGGGTTTGATTGAAACGTTCTGTGATTCCGTTGGTTTGAGGGTGGTAACCTGACGAAAGGGCACGTTGGATCCCTAAGCATTGACAGAGATGTTTCCAGAATTGTGAGATGTATTGAGGTCCGTGATCCGAAATGATCTTGGAAGGGAGTCCATGCAAACAGAATATGTGTTCCAGGAAGATTCCTGCTAGTTCAGAAGAGGATGGTAATTTACGCAGGGGCGTAAAATGAGCCATATGAGTGAACAAGTCTATGGTAACCATGATGGTGGTATTCCCACGGGAGGTTGGCAGTTCCACAATGAAGTCCGTAGTGATAATCTCCCAAGGCCTAGTTGGCAATGTAGGTTGTAGTAGAAGGCCCGCTGGTTTCTTGTTATTGTGTTTATTTTGGCTGCAGACAACACAAGATTGAATGTACTGCCGTACGTCGGGTCTCATCCTAGGCCACCAGAATTGCCTTTGTATGAGACGGAGGGTATTGGTGACACCACGATGTCCGGAGTGTAGGGTATCGTGACAGAGATTCATTATTCTCTGTTGTAGTCTTTTTGTAGGGATGACCAACAGATTGTCTTTGAACAAATAACCTTCCCCGACCTTTACATTCCAAAGATCTCTTTTGGATTTGTCCTTCCACAGATCAGAGGATTTGGTTTGGGCTTGGATTTCTTCGAAGAGGTTGACTGCCTGGGCCACAAAGATTGTGAGGGAAAACATCTGAAGATATGCCTTGTCTTCAGTGGGCTCATAGTCAGATCTTCGAGATAAGGCGTCGGCGATCAGGTTTTGTGATCCAGGAACGTGAGTAATATGAAACTGGTACTGGGCAAAGAAATATGCCCAACGCGCCTGACGACTGTTCCTACACTCCAAAGACTGTAGAATCTGGAGGTTCTGGTGGTCAGTACGGACCTGAACTGGATGTTTAGCTCCCAAAAGTAGATGTCGCCATTCAGTGAAGGCTTGGCGAATGGCTAACAATTCCTTTTCCAGGACTGAATAATGTGTTTCACTAGGAGTCAGAGTTCGTGAGAAGTAAGCAATTGGGTGTTCCAGTTTATCTCCTAATTCTTGTTTCAGGACTGCGCCAATGGCATAATTTGAAGCGTCCGTTTCTACCAGGAAAGGACGGCTAGTATCGGGTTGAGCCAAGATAGGAGCTTGCGTAAACTCTGTCTTTAAACGCTGGAACACCATATCTTGTGGTGTTGACCAGAGGAAAGGAGTGTCTTTCTTCAGGAGACCAACAATCGGTTGAACTATCTCAGAGAAATTAGATATGAATTTCCGGTAGAAATTGGCAAGTCCCAGGAAAGATTGAATTTGTTTCACGGAAGTAGGAGCAGGCCAGGTCAATATGGCTTTTACCTTTGAAGGGTCCATACCAATTCCTTCTGGGGTAAGAATAAACCCTAGGCAGTGAAAGGAGGTCACATGAAACAAACATTTTTCAGGTTTGGCCAGGAGTTTATGATCTCAGAGTCTCTGGAAAACTGCCTTCACATGGTCTTCATGTTGTTTAGGATCCTTGGAAAAGATCAGTATGTCATCCAGATGGACAATAACAAAGAGAAGCAGCATGTCAGCGAACACCCTATCCATAAAGCGTTGGAAAATTGCCGGGGCGTTAGCCAATCCGAAGGGCATGACTAGGTACTCAAAATGGCCAAAGGGTGTTCTGAAGGCGGTCTTCCATTCGTCTCCTTCCCTGACACAGATCAAATGATAGGCGCCCCTGAGATCCAAATTGGTGAATATCACTGCGCCTCTCACGGCTTCCAGGATATCCGAAATCAGGGGTAACGGGTACCGATCCTTGAGGGTACATTGATTTAGCCCACGATAATCAAGGCAGGGTCTGAGTTCCTTGGTATCCTTCTTGGGAACAAAGAATAGAGAAGCACCAGCAGGAGATTTCGAAGGTTTTATGGTGCCATTTGAAGGTTGGTATCCAGGTATTCTCTTAGGGCCTTCTTCTCGGGTTCGGAAAGAATAAACATCCTGCCGAAGGGAATCACTGCAGAGGGTTCCGTATCTATTGCGCAGTCTTCAGGTCTGTGTGGGGGTAAGGCCTGGACAATGGCAGTCGAAAACACATCAGCATAAGCTTGGTAGACTTCAGGAACTTGCATGATATTGGACACCATTAGTGGTGTCTGTTGTTCCTTTGTTGGTTCCTTTGGGTGTGTTAATGGAGGTTCTAGGGATAGACAATGAGACATGCAAAACTCAGAGCCTAGGAATAGGGAACCCACAGACCAGTTGATATATGGGTTGTGTTTCTGTAGCCAGGGCAGGCCCAATACCAAGGGGTAATGAGCTGACTTAATAATGTCAAACCTGATCAGCTCTTGATGGTGATTTATTGAAAGCTGGATCTCCTTGGTCTGAAGGCTTATGGGTCCTGATGTGAGGGGTCTTCCATCGATAGCCTCCACAGGCTGCATGGTGCTTCGTGTTTCGTAGGGAATCTGATGTTTATCAACCCACTCATGATCGATGAATATTCCCACAGCTCCGCAGTCTACCAGGGCCAAAATGGAATAGTTTGTATTCTTGGATGGTGATAAAAAGGCCTGTAGTACCACCAAATTGTTTTGTCCAGGAGAGTTCAAGGATGGAATGGATGTGGAGCAAACATCTCTCTCTCAAAGCTCTGCTCCATCTAGGATCGGGAGCTGGCGTTTCCCGAAAAGCCGAGGGGGTGCTAAAGGACACTCCCTAACCAAATGCTTATCTGAGACGCAGTACATGCACAAGCCCGGATGAATTCTCCTCATTCTCTCTTGTGGAGATATGGGTCCACGAAAGGCCCCAATCTGCATGGGCTCGGATTCTGAGACTGGGCTTGGGTTGATTTCCGATCTGTGGGTACCCTCAAATGATACCTTGGAAGGAGTTCCCCTGGATTTCTTCTTTTCTGACTTCCTTTCCTGGATACAGAAGTCAATCTGCATGGCAAGATCCATTAATGCCTGGAATGAGCTTGGTCGTGCCACTCTGGCCAGCTCATCCTTAATTTCTTCGTTCAATCCTCTCCTGAACAGGGTAAAGCTCGCCTGAGTGGACCAGTCAGCTTCCTTTGCCAGTTGTTTAAATCGGGTCACATACATGAGCATATCCTGGGCCCCTTGCTGAAAGTGTAACAAGCATTCTTGTGCGCTGTAGACCTGCTCAGGGCGGTCAAACATGTCTTTTAGGGCCCGTATAAACCCATCATAATCATCCAGGAGGGCATCACTAGAGTTAACGAGGGGAGTGGCCCAAGTCAAGGCATTCCTGGAAAGGTGAGAGATTATAAAACCCACCTTGGCCCTGGGGGTCGCAGAATAGTAAGGCTTGAAGGTAAAGTGAACCAAGCACGAATCCAGGAATGGCCGAAGGGTCTTTGCTGAGCCGTCATATTTATCCACGACTCCGCCCAGTATAACACTTTCTTTTGTAGCAGAATCCCAGGATAGGACCAATTGTTTGAGAGCGGCGTTCTCCGCTTTCAGATTCTGTACCTCGGTTGATAGTTCCTGCATACGACGCATCAAGTCCTGCACGGCAGCCTCCATGTCGATATCGCTTTCGATTGGGTGGCGTCTCAAACTGTCAAGGAGTGCCCCCCTTCTCACCTGAATCCGTTCTTTACCAGTGTCCTTGAATGCTGCCTTCTTTCGGATGGAACGGGTTTTGAAGAAGGCGGCCCGTGTCTCTGTCGAATCCAGAATGCGTTCAGTTTTCCAGGAGACCGAATCCAGGAATCCAGGAGGCAAGGTAAGTTTGCTAGAACTAGAATCCAGGAGAAAGAAGAAGGGGGAGGTTCAAGGAAGGGAAAGCGGAGTGGAAAGGAGAAGAACCGCGAGCTATGGAGCACACGTCTGGTCGTTACTTCACAATAACATTGAGATGCGCGGAGCCGCGGAAGGCGTGGTCTAGAAATAGAGAAAGGTTACGTCCAACGCATGGAGCGAGAAGGGAATGCGTTGGACGACCATGTTGGAGGTATTAATGTGTATAAGCCCGTTGCGACAGGGACCATGAGGCCCAAAAGGGGCGCACCCTGCGATTCATGACAGTCGCTGTCTTCGATGGTGAATATCTTGAGGTAGAGCTATGCATCATCTGCGGGGAAGCCACGAGGGTTCAGAGTTGTTCCATTTAAGTAATGAAGTTCACAGGGAATATGATGGATCCTTGTGGGTCTCCACATGTGATGGGTATAGTTGGTAATCTGGAGGAATCCATTTGTCAAACTGTTAGCGATTAGCCAGGTAGGATTTGAATCATCTGAGGACAAACCCGCTGATCCATATGCAGTGAGGTAGATTGAGGGGGAGTGCCTGGTGGTATACTATGTTAAATGCTGCTGAGAGGTGAAGAAGAACCAGGTGGCAAGGATTGCGATCAGTAAGGATTTTAAGGACATTGTCGATGTGGCCTTGAATGATGCTAGGGTAGCAGTGAGGTCTTCCATACTGGGTACCCTAAAAGTTGTTCAGGTAGCGGTGGTCTTGTGAGATATGATTTGCAGTGTGCTGTCATCAGTGGCATTGGTGTTTATGTGTTGGCAGATGATGCTGATTTTGTTGATGAAGAAAGAGTTGATGGCTGTGGCTTTTTTAATAGAGAATGGTACAGGTAGGACAGACTGTGGGTTGATGCAGTGGGTGTGAGGGTGGTGTTGAGTTCTTGGAGAAGTGGGTCACAGTCCTGGTTCATCAGCTGTAGATTACCCCATGTAAGGTGGATGTTGGCGAGGCTTTTCACGAGAGCCTCCACTGGAAAGCTCTTGAATCGTCTGAACTCTTGTTTGCTGGGTGCCTATAGGTGTTCTTAACTGTAGTGGTTTGATTAACGTGCAAGGAGATCGACAGATGGTCCTACCAGTCGAGTGGGATTGCAAAGTTGTGATGGAGGGTGGTATCGGCAGTGATTATGAGATTATCTCTCTTGTGAGTTGGGTCTTTCATCTGCCATGTGAAGTTCAAAGTGTTGAGTAGGTAGTGGAGATTTTCTTTAATTGACAGGGTTGCTGAAATTGCCACGGATATTGAAGTTTTGAGAAAGATGTTATTTGCATTCGTGAGAGACAGCGTGGTGACCAAGTCTGTGAAGTCTTCGATGAAGGAGGTGTTTTGCTTGGGTGGTCTGCAGATGAGGTGAAAAGTGACCTTGTCTGTTGAAGAGAGTGGGAAGTGACATGAAAGGCTTTTGAAAGAGGCATTGTTGGCGGTGTCCAGTTGGGTGCTTGGCCATGATGGCTTTTGAATTATGGCGAGGCCTCCACCGTTCTTGTTTGGACGGTCTTGTTGTAGAATTGTGTAACCATTGCAATTGAGGAATCTAGTATGCGGGTAGAGGTGGATGTCATCCAGGTCTCAGTGATGAAGGTGGCATACATGTCATGTGGGCTGATGAGGTCATCAATGTCTTGTGGATGGTTCATTGCTCAATAGACATTGGTGATCATCGTTTTTTGTGGAAGGTGGATGATGGAGTGCTGAGGGCATCTATGGTGATGTGGATGAGGTTGCAGTGATAGGGTGTCTAGGATGTTGCTAGTGATAGTCATGGTTAGTGGTGAGTGGTGGTGATGGGGATCTTATGGCTATGCTGCCTATGCCAATGTAGGCTAGTAGCCCACCATACATCCACTCAAAATGTTGGCTTTGCCAATAATGCTAGTAATACATAATGCAATGCCACTGTAAGAAAATATGTCCATGCTGGATGTGCTAATGGGGCCACTATTCCCATGTAAGAATATTTTGGTTTTGCCCATAATAACAGTTAGAATGCTATGCCACTGTAAGAAAACATCTCCATTATGGATGTGGCAATGTACAAAAGTATACCCACATACGAACACTTGTCATACTGCCATAAATAAATAATATCTTGCCACTTAAAGAAAACATTTCCATGTTGGCTATGATTATGTATGCCATAATCTCCTCCCTATAAGAAAACAATCCATGCTGACTTTGGCCAGTGTTCCAGTAGAAATGACATGACACTGTGAGAACATATGCCAACATACAGAAAGTATCACACATAAGGACAATTAAAATATTGGCTTTGCCCATATTGCCAGTAATACCTCTTGCCATGCCAATTTAAGGAAGACATGTCTATACTGGCTGCACCAATAGAGGCCAGTAGCCCCAGGTAGCCCCAGGTAGTAGCCCCAGGTAAGAACACTTATGTTGGCTTTTCCCATTATACCAGTAAATGCTGTTAGACTGTAAGAAAACATGTCAACACTGGCTGCACCACTGCAGGCCTGTATCCCCATGCAAGAGGAATCAGCATGATGGCTTTGCCTATAATGCCAGTAGAAATGTCACGCCACTGTAGGAAAACATATCCACACAGTCTGAACCAATGTAGGCCAGTACCCCACTTAAAAATACTTTTTTTATTGGGGATGTGCCTAGTAAGAGGTAATATGGCCACAATCCCTTTAGCTCTTACCAGCTGACCTTTCTTGGCACAGTGTTGTCATTATTTATTGCAGTGATGCCCATACCAGAAGCTGCACTGCCTGCCAATCTGGAAGGGGACTGATGTGGTTAGAAGATGCTAAGTTAATATGCCTTGGTTGGCACTTCATGAGGGAGCACGCTGATCAAGTGAACGAGGCATTTCAACGAGAAGCTAATGAAGGAAGACTATGCAATCTCGCCAATAAGACAGTGAATCACAAACAGCATCACTACATAATGGTGATTCCCTTCCATGATAATTGAAAAGGGACTGTTCCTCTCAACGGCAGACATTTTGGACGGGTGTTCAAGGAATCATTCAGGCATTAAGGTGAACAATCCCAGTGAGTGTGCAGTATCATACAGTTATGGAATCTTACTAATAGCCAGCTTTTCATTAAACATGCAGGTATAAGGCCCAGTAGAAAAATACATAACCGTGGAAGGTAGCTGCAATAGACCGTTCATTACACCCAAGAATTAATTTTGGAGCAAATCCCTCTGACGTTTTCCAGCAATATTGATCATTTGCCTTCAGCAATGTCAAGGATACAAGTAGCAACGTCTGTGAAAATAAAGTCCACAATCTAGACTGTAAGTAATGGATCAGGAATGTCATCTGCTCTGTCAAAACTTCTACATCAAATGTCTTCCCTGCGTATGAAAGTGGACTAGCGCCCCTCTCTTACAACTTAAATCACAGTCAGGCAGATTGATGAATGTATGGGAAAGAGGGGGAGGGATTGAAAACATAGTGGAAGACTTAGAACATATGTATTTCCAGTTGCATGAATTAAAAGAAGCTAATCCAGAATTTTAACACCGCAGCAGACAGGATGACATTCGCCTTCTAGGCATCCCCAGGAATTATGAGGGGAAAGATCCAGTATCCTTAAGCAAGGCTACCCAAATATCTAAATATGGATTTCACTCTTACGCTTGAAGTGCAGGGAGCACATAGAATCCAACTGAAAGACTTGAGCTCCCATAAAACGCCACGGCTGTTTATCGCATGCCCGATTTTGCAAAACAGCCAAACGAGATTAACACTTGACATGGCCAAGAAACAATCCAGGTCAGATCATCTACATCACTGCCCAATATTGGAGGACCACTCACTGTGGACCTATGTCCAGCTCCTAAAAAATGGGACCTCAAGTACTGTCTGCAGGCCCAGCAAAGATGTTTGTCAAAAAAAAACAAGGCAAGAACATGGACAATACGGATTACTACAACACTATTTTGATGAGCGGAGATGTCTTCCATTTTCTAATACAACATACCGCAGGTGGAGTCTACTGGGGACCCTTAGAAGATCAAAAAGCGGTGGCCACTCCTTCTCAGTGGCAGTAGCACGGCTGCGGACCTCCCTCCCATTGGCCCTGCGTGCTACGCAGGATCATCTTCTCTTTCGTCACGCTCTCAGGGGCTTCTGTTGTTCGTCTCTCTTTTTAGCTTCCTGCTGTCTCATCCTTCTCAGTTAGCGCCATTGCAAACAAATGCAGACTAATCAATGTGTAGCAAAATCATATCAAAGTGCCTAATACAAACCATGTTTTCAAATCATGTTTTCAAAACATGTTTTCAAACAACATTCTCTGTTAATTCTTGACCCACTAAGGTCATTGATATCTTTTCCAAACTATGGGCCTCATTACGACTTTGGAGGCAGCCATGCCCTTAATGAGGGCATGGCTGCCTCCAAAACCGGGACCGGGTCCGGGTTCCTTGAATGGGGAAATACCGGGCCATTCTTAGTATGGAGGGCCCGGTATTCCCCCATTCAGGGAACCCAGACATTCCCCATTCCCATTCGAGCCCCTATAGGGCTCAATGGGAATGGGAGGGAGCTAACAACAGGCCTTTACAAGAGGACCCGTTGTTAGCTCCCTGGTCCCCTCGCGGAACCCACGAAGGACGTCTGGAAACACCAGAAGTCCAGAGAGGGTCCTGCGAGGGAACATCGTAATATTGCAGAATGGGTTTAACAACGCCGGCACCATTAGCGGCACCGTTAACCCCATTCCGCAATAGTTATAATGAGGCCCATTGTGTGGAATGTGATCCTTTTCCTCTCAACTTCTCCCTGCACCACAATACACCTGCAATACTGTTTCAACTCCATTCCACAAACTTTGTAGGTTGTTGATCTCCAGTTATTTTGGAGCTCCTTTTGGGAGTCCCATGGATCACAAAAGACAAAGATGTTCTGTCATGCTTCCTTGTCCGTCTCAAAGATACACTTGGTTTAACACCAGCATGTTTTTTGATGCTTGCATTAAACCATTGGATTCTGGTGGAATTGGCCTGACTTTTACTGCTGGTAAAAGCAAGTTGATTCCATAGGAATGTATTCACGGTCATTTTATAATGGGTGAAGTGGTAAATTAAAGCGATGAAGCAAAGTGTAGTGCTTTTCTGCCTTGGCTTCCACTCCAACACATGTATATTCCATTTAAGGGAACAGAAGGGCTCCCATGCTTTCCTCCTACATCTTCAAAGTACATTAGCCAAGATTCACAAAGTGTTTTTCAATGGGTTATCGCATTGAAGAACTCTTTGGGGTTCATTTTCATCTTAGCAGTAAAAGCCTTGCGTAAGACTTTTATGCTTCAATGAATGCCATGGATCATTTTTATTCATGCTAGTTTATGTTATGTGGTATTTGTATAGCCTCTGATGCCATTGGTATGGCCTTGAAGCGCTGAGAGGATGAATGCCCTTCAGAAGGCCGTAGACAGTGTTGCAAGTAATGAAGGAGTGGTTAAATGCGTGTGTGCATTCATAGCAAGATAGAAGGTAGGTAGAGAATGGCCCAGTCTCTAACAGCAGCCCATATAACAAGACGTGAGGACGGGTGCTGTGTCAAATTGTCAAAGAGTCAAGCTATGTGAACAGGTAGTCAGAATTTTGCGTTGGATTCAGCTTTGTTCTGTGGGTCATAGCACTTAGGGGTCGAGGGTGATGTATGTCTAGGTCAAGGTATAGACAAATTGCTTGTATCTCAAAGGTGTGCTGCTATGTGAACAGCTGGACCACTATTCTTGTCCGACTTTGCTGTATTCTGTCGAACACAGTGAACGAGGGTCCTGTGAAGAAGGACTGAAGCATATTGTTTTTAGTCATGCAGTGCCTACCAAATAGATGTGGAAAGGAGTGCTATGATCCACCTAACTGACTCTTCTTGTGCACAGGAATTCACCAGCGAGGGAGGGTGAACAGCGGTTAGTGCTCTAATCGGGTATGAGATCCGGAATAAATGTGTGAATATGCAGAGGGGAAGAGCCAGGTTTTGAGTACCTTCCTGAAGGTATGGTGGTCCTCTATGCAGCGGATTGCTAATGGGAGGGAGTTTCAGATGGCGGGTGCTTGGACTAAGAAGGAGGAAACCCCATATGGGTTGATTTCGTCACTGGAATGACGAGAAGAAGTGCTGAGCCTTATCTGAGGTTTCTGTTGGGCCTGTAGAGTGTACATTTATGCTGCAGGTATTACGGTCCTTTGTTGTAAAAGGCGCAATGGGTGATGCACATTGCCTTGAAGGAGGATCGCCGTCCAATTGGAAGCCAGTGAAGAACACGTAGGGCGGTGAAGATGTTTTCCCTGGAGCCCAGCAAGTCACTGTTTTGTAGTTTAGGGATTTTTCTTAGCTGCAATGCAGGGGCTCCTAAGGAGTTAGCATTGTGTAGACATGGAAGGATGATAGCAACGATTGCAGAGACTGTGTGAGAAGGTCAGGTAAGGAAGGCAGCAGAGGATGTGTATGTATAGGTAAGATCATTTAACCACAGAGTTCATGTGATGTGATAGGGTCGAGCCCACATCCATAATGCATCTGAGAGTCTTTACTGTGATGGAGGTGCGGGGGAGATGAACAAAGCAAGAGCAACCATGGGGATGGTTGAGGGAAGAGGGTGGACTTCCTACATAGCAAGATCTCAGTTTTGGTTTCATTTAGTAGGAGGTGGTTGGCCGTCGTCCAGTGTTCGATCTCTGAGAGGCATGTTGGGGGATGTAGACATAGGGCTGTTTGGGATTTTGAAGATGATTTGAGTGTTGTCTGTGTAATTGTAGCATGATAGACTGTAGGGTCGAATGAGTGTGGGTAGCTATCTCAGGTAGAAGTTAAAGAAGAGTAGCTGTGAGAGAGAGGTGCCATGTAGCAGTGGGTGACTAGGAGGGAGCTGGAGAGCACGGAGGCATCTGTATTATTTGAAATCTGTTTGAGAGGAAGGAGGATATCCAATTCAGAGCTGAATCCCTGATGCTAAAGGTGTGTAGTCTCTTGGTGAGGATTAAGTGGTCGATGGTTTCGAAATCTGCCAAGTGGCCAAATAGGATTAGGGCAGCACAGCCTTCTGATGAATGGTGGAGAGGAGGGGTGTAACACAACTTTTGTTTCCACCATCTCTTTGTGAGCTGATAGAAAGTACAATTAATGTGTGTTTAGTGAACTTCTTCCGCTCATGACTAAACCACATAAAATGATAGCCCCCCACAGGAAGGTCATGCCATGATCAAATTAGTGTCCCCAGATCTGTCATAAATCGTAGAATGAAAAAATGTATACTTTGTATTAGTTATCTGAAAATTGCAGAAAGTTGTCATGTGCATTCTAAGAAAACAAAAAAATGTAACTTAAATGTCATTGTGAAATGATGCATTTCTCCTCCCTTCATTATCCATAATCCAGAACTCCTAAACCGCTTGCTCTATTGGCTTGCAGGGGCTGGATTTGTGGGAGGGAATGGAAAATGAATGTACAATCCAAATCGTTGGAATATTCCTAATGTGGATTTGTTATGATTACTATATAATAGAAGTTTCTCATCTAGACATCTACAAAGGGAGAATCAAGGAACACCAGGGGAAAGAAGAAGACCAAAAGGGTGAGAGCCAACTCGGAGAGAGTCAAAAAGACAGAAAGATAATAGGACAGAGAGAGAAAGGAGACCCCTAAACACTTGCTGGGGACTTCTGCTTGGAAAACTGGGAGCCTTATCTGAGAGACGCCTGTGGCTGTTAAGACCATGCTGTGAATAGAGGCTTGAGGTTTGAGCTGCCTACCTGTTACCAAAAGTGGGTCCTAATTCTGGCTGGCTTCCTGAGCTAAGAACACAGATCTTCTAAGTAAGTTGATATCGCCCAAAGCTATCCATTGTGTGGGGAACTACCTGACTTAATCCTTTCCATTTAATTGTGGGCATTGGGACAAAACTGTGTAGATCATTAGCATATTTAATTAAAATTAATTCAATTAATACCCCAATAGAAAAAATTACAAGATGATTTTTGTTGAAATTCGAAACTAACAAATCTGATTTCCAATGTGTTATAGCCACTATAGCTGATAAAATAATTGGGTGACCCTATTATCCTGAAACCCCTGATTTCCTTACAGAGGAGGGGTGGCCTTGATTCCAAAATACAAATCCCCAAAACCCTGCATTTCCTTTGAATGTAGTGTGTTTCAAAACAAGTGTTCCCTTTTATTCAAAAAACAGAATCCCAAAGCTTTGCATTTCATTTGAATGTGTGTTACAAAATGAATGTTCCCAATGAGTTAATTTCCCAAACCTTATCCTTCAAAATAAAAGCCAAATTAATTTTCCGATGCCTGGGGAAGGGGTGCAGAGAGAAAAGAACATTTTGATAAATAAACGTATGACTGTGTGTTTTTAAACTTTTTCTATGTTTTAATCTGCATGGAGAACCCACATGTGATCTGATTGGAAATTCAATCTGTGTTGCTATTGAAAGTTTATTAGAAAATGCATGTCAGTCTATAATGCAAGTACATTCCATATGTGATTATTGTGTTGTGCCACGAAGTGGGTGGCTGGTGATTGTGATGAATCTATTATCAACTGTGTACATTTAAATACAAATATTTTATTATTTCTATTCACCGGCCCGGTTCCTCACTTATTGGTGACACAGGGGGTACAAGCAGAGTGGTATTGTAAAGGTTGGAAACCTGACCAAGTTAGAATCTGCTAATCTCTTTGTTGTGCAACACCTTGATTGGGGGGGGACTCCCTGAGTTGAGAGTAACCGTCCAATAAACCATGACAGGACGAAGACGGTGCTATGCAGATAGACATTATTGATGGTCTTGGGGGGAGTGGAAGGAGGCCAAAAGGCTCTTGCACCGAGTGCCACCATTAATGGACGAGGAATGGTAGGATTGAGAGACAAGAGCATATGAGGGATCCTTAGGTCTAGTGAGGGAACGACAAAGAGGATGTTGGTTAGGGTCTGTCTGGAGAAAGCACTGATGAGGGTTTCAGTGATGGAGACCAGGATATCCCTCTTGACAATTTTCCTATCAGACTTAGTGAGAGGGATAGAATAGGAGATAGTGTAGCATTTTGAGACGATGGGGAAGATTGAGAGCACCATATGGGGTGAAGGGAGGCAAGAAGGGAGCATGAGGGAGGAAAGAAGGAGAGCTCAAAGCCGAGCAACACAGGTGGCAGCAGAGGGGAGGGTTCACACAGAAGGAGGCACACAGGAGGTAACAAGCAGTCAATCACAGGGGAACACAGGAGCAGTGTTGACGGAAGACAGGGAGAGCAGCGCAATGTAAAAACACCCAGATTTGACTTTCCTAAAAAGAGGGGAAAAGGCCCAGTTTCAACACAAACAACAATGTAATAAAGGAAAAAACTAACTTTCCTAGAGAGTTGGCCCGGCAGAACAGTTCAATATGTTACTGTATGACAATAGAGTAATAAGAGAGGTGGGTCAGTTTAGTGGGGTGCAGTGATTGCTGCACCCCCTGACCCACCACACATAATTTAGCAGTCACAGCGGTTGACGGCTGCAGGCTTCTAGCTTCCCCGGCTGACACCAGCAGACACCAACTGGCGCTGTTTCAGAGGTTGCTGTCCTTTGCGTGAGGCTACATCACCAAACGGGGCTCCAGCAGGCAGTGGGGCTGCCTTGCAGGTTTTGGATAAGTGGACCAGCACACCCAATCAGGGGTCTGGGCGTGGTGGGATGCGGGAGGGAAGGAGGTAAGAAGGGATCGGACTCAACAGGGCAGCGAAACAGCAAATTCAAAAAAGTAATGCCCAGTTGCAGAAATGCTTTACAAATGGAGCGGGAGCCCAGGGATGGCAGAGGGACTCACTGCAAGCATGTCCTGTAGCAACAATGCCACACCAAACATCTGCAAACAGCCACACTCACTGGTAGTACACAGCGCAGACAGCACATACAGAAGAAATTGTTCGAATGTGTAAGATGGCACTGAAGAGGCATTTGAAAGATTACTTTATTGAAGAGCAGAGGCTTGGAGGACAGCAAGAAACAACAATAACAACTGAGTATCCCCAGCAGCCAGTAGGAAGTCTGTTTTCATCTGGTAGCACTCTTTTCACCTCAACTGTGTCAGGTACAATGGTACCCCATAAATGGTGTGCGACTCTCACATATCTACCCCTAGGGGTCTACCTTCCAGATTCTGCAATCCTGAATGTGGCAGTGGGTATACAGCTACAAAGGTGGTGCCAAAATATTTGAGTGCCACATGTCAGAATGGCAAGTATGTAAGCCAGTTCAGAATTGGTTATCTAAGCAGTATGTGTTGCCAGCAGCACTGGTCTATGTGGACATTGACATTCATAGCTGCCCCCTAGCTTGTGTACAGTCAAAGTATGTTTGAATGATGCTGGCACAATGGTCTCTAACTAAAGGAGATGTAGTTCACGTTAAATCACGGACATTCATTAAAATGGCTGAGCACCATATCCCGGTCGACTATGGCAAGATACTGTTGCTTTCACAAGCGCAGCAATAAAGACAGGGCAGCCTGGGCAGTGGAAGGGGGTGACTGCTACGCTGGTTGCCATTGATACTACTAGATAAGGCTCTGGAGATTCTGATGGCACACCTGCCAAGATTGTGAAGTGCCAACTTTGCTGCATTTTGTGTGTGTACTATCAGAGCATAACCCAGGTGTGTGTGTGATCAATGTATTCATTTATTTATTTATTTATTGGTCACCTATTAGACGCTTATACAATTCGCAAAACTGTTTCAAAGTGCCCACAGGGCAAACAGGGTGGGGACAGGGGAAGGTAGACAATGAATTACAGCAAGGATTAATAAACTGCTTTAATAGTACAAACAAATATGGAGAATAGAGGGAAGGGGAGACACACCTACTTTGCCTTGTGAGTGTTGAGAACATGCAAGTGCAGGGGGGGAGGGTAAAGTGCTTTGGCACTCATAGAGAAGTGCACATGGTAAGTGCTGAGAGGCGAGGAACGTAAGTGCTGTATGAAGAAAGACAGCGGCTGGGATGAGAGATGTGGGGGGTCAAGGCCCCGAGGACCCATAAGGGCACTGCACATCAGTCATGCTGTTGTAAGATTAGCAGGGAAGAGAGGATGAGAAGGAGATGGTAAAGAGAAAGGTCTTGAGGCTTTTCCAGAACTTAAGGTGGTGTTTCTCAAGATGCAGCTGGAGAGGGAGGATGTTCCACAGGAGGGTGCCAGCCGAGCAAAGTGATCGCCCACCAGCTCTCTGTTTGGCAAAGCTCTTAACAAGTAGGGAGTTGGTGACAGAGGAATTGAGGCGTGTGGAAGGAGAGTATTTAGTCAGGAGGCGTTGAAGATAGAGTGGTCCCCAGCCCCAGATGGCCTTGTTTATGATGAAGAGGGATTTTAATTTAATCAGTGCTGAGTCCCGGAGACAGTGAAGGCTTAGTAGGGCATAACAACCTGCAATTTGATGACTACGAAATAATATGTCTTCAAGAGACTTGGTTATCTGAAGTGCTGCTACATGACGGATATGAAATTTACATCAATCCGGCTGTAAAAGGAAAAAAGGGAAGCCTGATGGCTGGACTCTTGATTGCCTTGAAAAACTCTCTTAATTGTTGTGTGCTCAGAGAATTCTATCTCCCTGGATCCAAGCCCTTCAAATTACAACAGGTTTAAAAAGTAACATTCAGATGAGGAACATCTTATTAATGAACCTTTACTGGAACCTGGTGGGAAGCAGAGATGAAGCTTACGTCAGCTCATTGATAGACCTCATTGACAACGTAGGGGGGGTCAATAAATAACCTTGATATTTTCATATGTGGAGACCTTAATATCCACTGCTTCGACGAGAAAGCCAATCCTATAGTCAGCTGTTTAATAACCTCTTCCCCCCAGGTGGTCAGAGGATTTATATGGAGATCAGAGATGGAGGAAAGGAACATTCATATGGTAAATGGCAATATACAGGAGAACATTCCAGCTAAACCCACCTGTAAAAGAGGCGATGACCATCAAACACTTGATTATGTGTTTGCTTCTGTGAACCTGTTTGGGAACCTAACAGACTTTTGTATCAAACCTTCAAGAGTGATCATGGAATATTGACCATCAGCATTGGCAACTGGTTGTATCAGATACATAATGAACTAAGGATGAATTTGTACATACAATCAGGCCACAACAGACTTGCAGTTGAGAACAAGCACGACGAAGCCTTTGAGTCACGTACCTGGAAGCTTATAAGGAGGTGTTCAGGGAATCTGCTAAGTGAGGTTTTAAACAAAACCATGTATTTGACTCTGAGATAATGAGGGGAAAAAAGGCAGTGAGGATCAATTGACCAGAGCCAAGAAAGATTGTCAGAACCCGACAACTTTCAAGAAATTGAAACAACAATATAAGAATTGGTTAAAGAATCATAAATGGCTTTTACATCAAAGAGATGCCGAGAAAATGCTAAGTTTAATTTCTACACAAAACACGAAGGGTATTTAGAAGACATTGAACAACCTGAATGCACCACAAAACTCTTTAATGTTCAATGGTGTTTCAGCAGCAGAGTGAAAGAAACACTTTGAGATCTTGTTTAAGTCTTACATGGATTCGGAAATCCAGCCCTATTTATCCAACACGGCCTGGTCTTTCTCAACGGAAAGATCGGACATTAAGGCATTGATTATGTCATTAAGTAACTCGAGGGCTCCGGGTCCTGATGGACTGTCCAACTATAACTTGAAAGAGGACCCTGAAGGTTGGTCTGATACCATGTACACCTTGTTCTCGGAAATAAAGAGAATGAAGGTGATACCTGCATCATGGAGCACTTCAATTGTTGTCCCTATATTTAAGAAGGGCGATGGGATCGAACCATCTAATTATAGGCTTATCGCCCTTATTAATGTAGTGGGAAAGATCTTTGGTGCTCCGATTCTCAGAACCTTTAATACTTGGAGCATGAGTGTCGGTCGATTTGACAAATGGCAAGCCGGATTTGAACTCGGAATAGGATCTGCCCTCAACTTGTTCCTGATAAATCACACAAAAGCAAATGTAAAAGCACAACCAAAATGGAAAGTACATCTGTTGTCAATAGATCTCACTCAAGCGTTTGATGTGATTGAGAGACCCATATAATGGGAAAAATTAAAGAAATAGAACTGTCCTGAAGATCTAAGAGGAGCTTTAAATGTCCTGCTTACAAACACCAATATGTGTTTTAGACTGGACAAAAGAGGGACCCTTACAAACCCAATAGTAACAACAATAGGCCTGAAACAGGGATGTAGATTAGCTCTGACTTTATTCAATCAAGTTATTTCGGACATACATCTAGCGTTCGATAGTACCAGAATGTTTCCCCCTAGAATAGCAGGAATGACAGTGGGTCAACTGCTGTACACCAACTATCTTATTCTGCTTGACCAAACTCAAGTCGGACTACAAAGACAGCTGGATGCTTCAGCGTCCTATTTGGATGAAAACAGCCTGGGAGTAAATGTCGCAAAGTCTAAGGTTTTGACTTTTTCTGGGAAAACCACCCATAAACCATTGGGGAAAAAATCCGGGTTCTTGAAGGGAGAAATACATTGCAGAAGTTACAAACCTGGTGTATCTGGGGGTCTGTGTAAATAACAGTATGGTTGAAGCACCGCAGGAGTCCAGATTGAGAACAAAGATGACTAATCTTACTTCACAGGGACGAATCATTGTGAAGAGATTTTGCAAATTTACGCTACAACCTGCCATCCAATTTTATAACATGAAGGTCAGACCTATCATAACATATGGCTCTGAATCCACACCGTTACTTCAGAATGACCTTTGGTCAAAGTTGGAAGGTATGTACTGGAGAAAGATCTCCCTCATTGTAGTCCAATGGATCTGATATGAGAAGAATTGGGTCTGAGTTCCCTTTGGGCCATTGTGCATTCGGAAAATCTGGCCTTCTTCCGTAAATGTTTATTGAACGAACGGGAGGGTGGATTTGAAATCTTTAACACTGCACTACGTGTAAACTCGGATCAAAGGTTAACCGCTTGGAAGAAACAATGCTCTAACATTCTGGCTGAAGTAGGCTCTTCTGTAAGAACTCTCATGTTGAATCCTGCTAAAGTAAAAAGAAAACTCCTGGACTTAATTGGATTCATACAAAAGATAATACTTAAACATTAACACTCTATGGCCATAAGGTGCCAAATTGTAGAGAAAGTGGTAACCCACAGGAGTACTTTCCCTTGCAGCTCACACAGAAATGGCATGTTGAGACTGCGGATGAATCTGGTGCAGACTAAAGAGGTGTTGGAAGCAAGAAAACTGAAAGAGCAGAGAGATTTAGTATGTAGATGGTGTAAATGCCGGAAAGAAACCTTGCAGCACATAATCATTGTTATACCCTAAACAGTCAAAGGAATAAATGGCTTGGCAGATTCACAAAGCAATACACCAACAGAATTGTCACCCAATGGTGGGTTGCCATTCTACAAGGGGAGAGTAATTCCCTCATTCTTGCGACTCTCGGCTTTCTGAAAGAAATATTTGGTGACTTGAATGACACAGCTTTGTCTGGAAGAGAATTGACTAACCTCCCTGTGTAACGATGAACTATACACCTTCAACTGTGAAATCTATAACTTTATTTCATTGCCCTCTTCTTTTGTTTTTGCCCCATTATTGGAGGCGACTTGTTTTTTCTTTTTGACTATATGAATTATTTAACATCTCTTTTTGGCATGTTCTTTTTTTCCTTTTTTTCTTTTCCCCTTTGCTGCTCTCTCTTTTATTTTTATTCTTTTTCATTCTAAATTTTGGTTAAATTTAAAAGAATCGGTTGTTTCTTAGCTTAAGGTTTACATGTGTAAAACCAAAAATGCTAATAAAATAAAATAAAATAAAAAATAAAAATATGTAGGGCGTAAGAGATGTGGTCCCTGGGCTTGAAGTCAAGGATAAGTCTTGCTTCTCTATTCTGGGTAAGCTGGTGGGGTGGTAGGGTGTAGTAAGGAAGATTAAGCAGGAGGCTTATGAAGTAGTCTAGCCTTGAGAGAACCAGAGCAAGGGTAACATTGAGTCTCTGGGGGAAGGTGAGGAAGGGTAGAGTCCCTTTGAGAAAGAAGAGCTGAAAGTGGGACTTCTTGACAATGTCTTGAGTTTGAGGGATGAAGGAAAGGGAGGGCTTGAAGATGACTCCAAGATTCCTAGCTACATTGGGGAGCAGAGGTGGGCCCATGGAGGAAGAACAGAGTGCAAGAAAGAAGTAAGGTACAGGGGACCCAATAGGAAGAATCTCTGTTTTGCTGGCTTTGAGGCAGTGGTCATTGACAGTGCACCAGGCCTGGATGGCTGAGAGATAGTCAGGGAAGAAGGAGTGTGCAAGTGTGTCAGTGGAAAGTTTGAAGAAAAGTTGTGTATCATCAGCATAGTACTAGAAGTTGGGGCAGAAGGAGGAAATGAGTCATGCCAGTAGAGAAAGTTGTATGTTAAAGAGCCAGGGTGAAAGAATAGAGCCCTGTGGGACGCCACAGGTAGCAGAGGAAGAAGGGGAGGAGAAAGGTCCAAGAATGGTTTTGGAGAAAAGGTCAGTTAGGAAGGAGGTAAGCCAGTCCAGTGCCCGCTCCGAGATGCCAAGGGTGTCATGGAGCCTTTTTATGAGGATGAAATGATTCACTGTATCAAATGCAGAAGAGAGATCTAGAAGGTTGAGGACAGCAGGGGAATTGGAGCCAAGAGATGCAAGCAGTTCTTCACAGGTGTTCCGAAGAGCAGTTTCCGTGCCTCTAGATGCTCGGAATTCAGACTGGTGGTCATGTAGACTGCCAACAAGTTCGGTATGGGAGTTGAGTTGGGGGAGGATCAGCTTCTCAAGCAGTTTCCCCAGGAAGGAGGTGATGGAAATGGGGCTGTGTTTGGCTGGGCAGGAAGGGTCTGCAGAGGGTTTCTTTAAGGAGGGGGCACACAAGGGAGTGCTTAAGTGAGGATTGAAAGGAACCAGTAGCAAAGGAAAGGTTCCAGAGATCAGTCTGAGCAGAGGCGATATTTTCCTTGATGGTTCTGGAGGAGCATGGAGCATCCTGTTTGGATGCGACCTTCATAGAGTTGACAACTCTGGTGAATTCTTCAGGGGAGATAGGAGTGAAGGAGGGGAAGAGGGAAGGAGGAAGGTGAATGGTAGTAGTGGGCATAGGGGATGTTTGATGGGGTGAGTGTGTGACAAGGCTGTTCAATATGCTTTGGGTTTTAGAAGTGAAGTGAGAGGCGAGGGCATTGCAGAGGGCCTGCCAAGCAGTTGGGGCAGAAGATACTGCTAATGGGTTGGAAAGTTCCCCGCAGATTTTCAAAGGTTCTGCCATGGTGTTGGATGCATTGGACACTCCTGCCTGAATGTGTGATCTTTTTTTGGCATGGATGGAGAGTCTGTAGTATCTCTGGATCTGGCGGCAGGCCAATTTGTCAGAGGGTGAGCCTGAAGTGTGCCACTTCCGTTCAGCAGCCCTGCAATTACGTTTTTGGTCTGCAAGATTGAAGTCGTACCAGGTATTACGCTTGGAGGCAGGTTTCAGGCGGATCCTCACGACTGTGGCCAGAATGTCAAGGGTGTTGGTGATGGACAGATAGAGGTTGCTGAGGGCAGGATCAGCAGAAACGTCTGTGTTGGGTGGGCAAGGGGGAATGAAGGTGGAAGAGAAGGTGGCAGCTAACACTTGTTTCATTGGACAAATGTTCCTGAACGAGGATGGCAGAGCTTTATGAGGTGTTGTCACAAGGCCATATGGGCCCAGGTGGGAGGAGGTTAGAGAGCGGTCAGACCAGGAGAGTTGGGTGGCCAGAGGTATAGAGAAAGTGAGGTTGGAGTGCATGACGGCATCTAGCATATGTCCAGCAGAATGGGTAGGGCCAGAGGGATGAATGGAGAGGGATAGGGAGGAGCAGAGGTCAGTGAAGAGGGTGGTTGCTGTGCAAGGAGAGTTTAAGTGGATGTTGAAGTCAGTATCCAGTTAAAATTTTGAATAAATAATTTCGAATGTCTTTTGGTCGTATGTAAAAATGTCGAAAAAAGGTTGAAAATATTTTTTTTATTTTATATGTTTTTTTTGGGTTTAGTTAGTGCAAAAAGGGTAAATAAAAGAAAACGGGGGGTTAAGGGGGAGACCCCCATAAAAAAAAGAAAATCCACATTTTTTGTCGACATTTTTTATTCGAAAAAAAGGCATTTGAAATTATTTAATTCGAAAATGTCACTATAAACCGTTGAAGTCACCTAGTAGTAGAAGGTTGGAGGTGGTAGAAAGTATGGAGGAACAGAAGTCCACCCACTCAAAAACAAAAAGAGAAGACGTGCCAGGGGGTCGATAGATGGTAGCAATGTTCAGGGTGGAGGAAGGAGAGATGACCAATTTGCACACTAGGCTCTCAAAGGACGAATACTGCTGAATGGGTAGGATGGTTGAAGGAATCCACTCTAGGATGATTAAGGCAACTCATCATTTTAACAGTGATGTTCCAACGATTTCTCAGAGTCATTCACACGGTGAATATTTATGTTTCTTCTGTCTTGAAGCTTTGAGAACACACACTCAAGTTTTCCATCACTACTGTCTTGCTTGGGTGGGATACAGCCTACATGTTTACGACTTTCATGTCTCACTATTTTTCCACTCTGATTATCATCTAGGCCACAATATAGTTTTCTGTCAGGTTTTTCTCCCTTGCTGGAGGAAATATGTGCAAAACAAATAACACAATCAAATCAAATCACTGGGTGAGGGCACAGTCATATTTGTAACATATCTCCTGTCTGGAAGTGGTGATTTTGTATGTCTTTCCTGTCTTGCAGAGATGGGGGCACACAGACAATTTTGACATCTCCCCTCTCTTGCATGAGTGGGGACACAGCCTGAATGTGTGCATCTTCTCTGTCGCACAGGGATGCAGGAACATTTTCAATTGTTATAATACTGGTGTCCTGCAGGGTTAAGGGCAAAAACTCAATGATTACATCACCCCTGTCTCGCAGGGATGAAAGCACATGCTGAATTTTATATCTCTCATGTCTCGCAGGATGGGGGCACAGACTGCCTTTTTACATCTCTTCTGTCATGTCATACAGGTGTGAGGTCACAAACTCAATGTTTATGTCTCTCCTATCTAAAAAGATGAGGGCATACACTTAATTTTTACATCTCTTCTGTCTCAACGAGATGAGGGCATAGCCTGCATTTTAATGTCCCTCCTCTCCTGCAGTATGACATTGCTTGTCTCTGCAGGGATGAGGGCACACATTCAATTTTTACATCGATTCTTTCGGGCATGTGGGTGGGGGCACATCCTAAATGGGCACGCCTACCTCAGGAGACGTGTGCCCAAATAGAGAGGAACCTCTTGATGAACCACTCTGGAGTCTGAGCTGAACAAAGTCACATGGTGGGACCCATTGCCAAACATCATTTAACAAACCTCAGCAAGGCCTATTACACTGTTGCGACTGGGGAGACTCTCAAGCATCCTGAATTATTAGTAATGGTTGTGTTATAAAATATAACTTTCCTTGTTTACAGGCTTGATCCTTCGAAAGCAAATGGTTCTGTGGGGTACAATATAGCGCCTGAATGCCAGAGATAAAGAGGACAGAGTGATTTGAAGGAAACTGGCTAAGGCGGTGTCCTATTGAAGTTTAAAGCCAGCACAAGAATTGTGATGTCAGACATGAGGTCTATTGAACTAAAAACAGGCCTAAATCTCAAGTGATAAAAAATAAAAGAACTTTCTTTTTCCTCATCCAAATGACAGTATGCAAAGAGAAGCGCTCACTTGGTTTAAAGGTGAACATGGTGTTCTCATATAACTGCCCTGTGTATGGACAATCCAAAAGTGATACTCATGTATTTTGCAACTGTGTGATTGTAGAAATACATTGCACATGGATATAAGGCCCGGATGCCTTATACAATGCTTCATGTAAACTGCATTGTGTATGAGTTTAAAAGCCATTTATTGCAGAATGTTACATGCAGCTGGGCATTTCTACTGAAATGACACTTTAACCTCAAATACCTTTCCTCTGGTTGTCCTGAAGAGGGAGATCTGGTTGTCAACAATCAAGCAGGTACATTGCTTAAAAACACAAAGAAATACCCTGCCATTGATGGAAACCACGGTGGCAGTAGATAAAGCCCTGCCTGTTTTTTCTGCAGAAGTGACCTTGACGTCACTCAATTCCCATAAAATGTGCATTAAAGCAATAGCCAAGACCATTGGGAAGCCAAGAAGGGATAGGCTAAGATAAACATGAGCCAGCATCTGGCTGATCACATGTTTAAGGGAAAATGAAATTTAGAAAGACAAAACTGGGGGCTAGAGTGAGCGTGGCATGTGAAGTTGGGGTTTGTTTGATAGAAAAATACATGTTATTGCATAAAAAGGGCAGCGTATGTGCCACAACGCTCTTTCAGAATTTTATTAAAGGTGACAGTAATGCCATTTGAACAGTGGCAAAATGATTTTTGTGTGATAAACATAACAGAAGTTATTAAGGAAAATTTGATTTGGACCTTCCCATGTTCCCAAGAGATTTGTAAGTTGGTGTGAGGGTGGAAAAAATTAACATTAGAACTAACAAGTGTCATATTTTTCACTGATGCGACTTGTGATTAAATGATGAAAAACTATATATCTGCACAGGAAGGGCGTGCCGACTTCAGATTACCATCATCTGATTGTCCATAAAATGTAGTACTTAAAAATATATCCATATATGTTAACATTTGAATAATTAGGGTACTTGCAATGTTGATAGGTTTTCAGAGTTTAAACATGCCAAACCCAAAACCCACATGTCAGTTTGGGATGACAAAGCCCTCAGTTTTCCTAACTCACACCCGTCAGCACCTTTCCTTTTAGCACACAGGTGGGATGGTGATGGAGAGGACAACCAATCCCTTCAGCAAGAATCTTGACAAGTTTGTGATGTCATGTGCACTATAAGTAGACCAGTTTGCATCAGAAGTGGGATTTCTCACTTTATTCCGGGAGGTGACCTGCTGCTGAACTCTTCCAAGAAACACCCAAGCAGAGAGGCCCCAAATCTTGCACTGGAGACAGTAACCAGGAGACATAGAAGCTGACTGGGACCCCTTGGAGGGTTCAGAGGGGACTATCCTTGCCTGACACCATTGCTGTCCCAGAGATGCCCTGCTGTTCCCTGATGCCTGCTACAAGGCCTCTCCTGTAAGTAAAACTATCCCAAAGCCATAGACTTTGTACGCTCTGCATTTTTCAAGTACTGTTCTAGTTTTTCCACGTAACGAAATACCCTGTTTGTCTGTGTAGATCGTTAGCAAATTTAATTAAAGTAAATCAATTAATTCTCTTATAGAAATCATGGGATGTGTTTTGTTAGCATTCGAAATTAACAAGCACTTCGCAGTTTGTTTTGAGCCGGTATAGACATAAAGATTCAATTGAATATTTGTAACAAAAACCCTGACGGTACAGAAAGGGGTGCCCTGAATCCAAAAGAATTAATGCCCAAATCCCTGTTTCCACATGAGTGTGCAGAGTCCAAACGAAATTCACCATTGATCCCCTTCATTTTAAATCAGAAGTATGACGCCTTGTATTTCCTTTGCATGTGTGGTGGGAAAATCGAAATTGCCCCCATGTTCCCTTTGTGCTCTGCTCTGACCCAAAGTGCAAAGCCTTGCCTGTTCTTTTTAGGTGTTTTTCTTTCCCTCATATTTCATCTCTAGTAATAAGTGCACAATGATTTTTCCCCTTTAATCCCTCTTTCCAAAGAGTACATTTTTATCCGAACCCCAATACGATGTTCCCATTGTGTTCCCACTCTCTGCCACTTGCCTTCACTTCAGAGGGGTCAAGTCTATTTGATGTTTGGAGGGTGGGGGTTGCTGGGAGAAAAGGTATTATAACCAAATCTGCAATCACTGCGTCTTTTGAATTGTTCTTTTTCTGTATTGATGAGTGATTTGAAAAGAAAGCTGTGGGAAATTGTGACTGCATATCTCAGTATTATCTCTGTGTTGCTGCCATTACGGACGTCGTTTTTGTTCTTCTGTTTCCACAGTATTCGTGGCTGATGTTAGTCTGTTTGCCAAATTTGGTTTGAATACATTTATAAATATATATTCTTACTACACACCGGCCTGGTTTCTAGTTCACTGTGGCACCGGGTGTTGGGGTTTGGTGCGGGACGGGTTGGACGCCTCTCCAAACTGAATTTAAATAATAGTGCTTTATTGTGAGCCACCTTCATTGGGGGAAAGGAACTCCCTGAGTTGAGTGTGACCGCGTAATAAACTGCGACAGTGCACAGTCTATCGAAAAGAGAATAGAGAGATTTAAGGGGCTCATTACAAGTATGGCAGTGCAGGGAAAAATTGGTTGTAACAGATACACTTTTCCCACACCACCACGTATGGCCCTGGAGTGTGCGATTTACCTCCAGCATGATGCTGGAGGTAAATCTTCCCACTTTCCGGTGAAATCTGCAGCAGTAAACCTGCCAAAAATTACCCAAAGTGTCCAATGGACTCAACAAATGGGATTAACTACATCAGTAATTGTGCCGGACCAAGTAACGTTAACAGTAATTCTGTTGGGCGGTATTTCTGTGGATTTACCAATGGAATACCCCCAACACGTAATGAGCCCCTTTGTAATTCCCACACTATCGAAAGGAGTTCCATCTGAATCCTGAAGTTAGTGCCTACCCTCAATTGAATGTTTATTCTTCAGCACACAAAACAGAACACCAAATTAAATTGAACAAAGTTTAACGTGATTTCTTTTGGAGTGTATATGTTGTTTTGATTTTCAGAATGTTTAACACATTTTTTAAAAGGATAGAATTAGGAAACGGAAATAGTATAACAATCTTACTCCTGAAACAAAACAAACATATTTACAAAGTTCCCCTGTGCCCATCCATCACAGCAATACTGTCAGAATTTGTACATGCGCTCAGTAGCATTTTTCCAAATGATACTGTACACCGGCCATTACTGCCCCGGCAAAAGAGGTGTCTGCCCACTAGGACAATGTCCAGAAGTGCCGGGAAATGTTGTCAATGGCACCGCCTTCTGGGAAATTTACCCCAGAACTCACATTACCTGGAAGGTCAACTGGGATTGGCCTGGCCATGCTGCGGCTTGGTACCAACAGGACCAGTTCAATGCTGAGACAAGTCTGTGCGTCTGTGCGTCACCATATTTTTGCGGCAATATTAAGCCATGGAACCTGCGGAGGACACCCCGCAACCCCAGATTTATTTTAATGGAGCGTGGACACTCCTGCATCCCCCGGTCCCAATAACCATGCAATTTATCCCCACTAATAATATCGCCTAGGCCCTTACCCCACGACCATATATATGGTGATATTATTGGTAGGGCTAATATTACCTGATACCTGTGTTGCCATTCCCCCATGCCATTATTGGAGATCCCTGCTACAGTTTCATCAACACACCTGTTATGGTGTTGGCGTGTTGGAACATTACATACACATTGCAGTGCCAGCACTGCATACGGTTTAGGGGGGCTGTTGTACCCAGTGAATGGGTAGTAGAGCTCTTTACCCACCTAGTTGTCCTTCCATGGATTCAGCGTCTGATGCTAAAACCCCATCAGGCACCTTATAGCATTCCCAAGCAAAAGAGGATGGTGGCAAAGGGAAAGCTGCTGTCCTGCCCTCCACATACTTCTGAGTAACCTCTGGCCTTCATGACTCCTCCTGGGCCCTGTTGTACTAGCTCTCCTCCTACCCCTTGCGGCACAGGCTCTCTTCCTACTGACGTCTGCAGAACTGCCTCTCTTCCTGACCCCTACAGTTCTGGCAGTGCCACCGGTTCAAGAGCCCCCCACACTTCTGCGTCAGTGTCAACACAATTCCCAGCATCACCCTCATCCCCGCAGTAGACCGCTCATCTCCACCAAGCACACCAACTACTTCTGCAACAGCAACATCTGCTGGAGGAGGCAGATAGTCTGCGCACCTCAGCCGAGAATGCCTATGAATTGCGTTCCACTCCTCTGATTGCAAGCTGGAGGATCAGCCATCCACTTCCACTGGAGTGCAATCCCTGTACTCATCCTGCACAGACAGCACCACATCAATGTCCTCCCCAACAAAAAAGAGGTTCTTCTTCATAAAGGTATGCGTTTTTGTCTTTAATAAATGAAAAAAATGAAGGTGTCTCAACTAAAATTTCAAAAGACTCCCTGAAAAAAACACTCTTCCCAAAACAAAGTGCCATTGATAGTTAGAAAAAAAACAAAGGGTTCTGCATTTTAAGTAACACTTTTCAAATTCAAAACACAACACAAAATAAACTTCCTGAGCACTGGCTTAACAGGGGCCCCCGCAGTCCCTGCGGTGTGGGGGCCCCGCCACCATGTGTCCTGGAGGAGGGCCCCTTTGGACTAAAAAAAATTAAAATATAAAAAAATATTTTTTTTGTCATTCTGCCTTCATAAAGAAATGATTTCTTTCTACAGAGTAACAGAAATAATTTCTTTATGAAGGCAGAGTGACTAAAAAAGGAAACTATTTTTGTTTTGAAGCCAGAGGGCTCACCCTACCCCATGACATGGAAGCCTCTACGCTGGAGGCCTCCATGTAATGGGGTGGGGGAGCTCTGTGACTTCAAAAAGAAACATTTTCTTTTTGAAGTCAGTTTGCCTTCATAATGAAATTATTTCCATTATGGTTCGGTCCTTAATGGAAATAATTTCTTTATGAAGTCGAAGTGACTTCAAATAAATCAATTTATTTTTTAAATAATAAATAGGGCTCCCCTGAACCCCATGACATTTGTGTGTGAGAGTGTATGGTGAAAGGGTGCACACTTAAATGTATAGGTGGCAACCTGTGTGAGTGTATGTGAAAGGGTGAACAATTAAATTTATGGGTGGCTGGGTGTGTGTGTCGAGTGTATGGTGAAAGGGTGCACACTTAAATGTATGAGTGGCTGCCTGTGTGAGTGTATGGTGAAAGTGTGCACACTTACATGTATAGGTGGCTGCTGTGTGAGTGCATGGTGAAAGGGTGCACACTTAAATGTATGGGTGGCTGCCTGGATGTGTGTGCCTTTATGGTGAAAGGATGCACACTTAAATGCATGGGTGGCTACCTGGGTGTGTGTGCCTGTATGGTGAAAGAGTACACACTTTAATATATGGCTGGCTGGGTGTTTCTATTTGTGTGTGTATGGTGAATGGTGTGTGTGCTTGTGTTCAGGGGTGCAACAAAATCTAAATTTCATGAGGGGTGCTACCCTTTCAGGTGTTGTTTAACATCTGTGTCCTGATCTGTCCGGCAACTGCTCTTTAGGTCAGCCAGGTCAAGTCAACACAGCCCAAAATTTCAAGGAGTGGGGAAGGGGCTGAAGCAGAGTCAGCTCAATGGTATTTTGGCACTACTTGTGTTTAATCCCTTGGTTACTTATTGGTAATCTTAATTACCCATAGCCCTATTCTTCCTCCTCCCAGTACTTGTGTATGAGATACTTTGACACAAGTGCTGGGATGAGGTAGCAGGACATAGAGGTAATGCCTGGCTTTGCTACCTGTACTCTTTATTACTCCTAGTCCCACTCTTCCTCATCCCAGTATTTACCTATGAGGCAAGGAGCCTCATACGCAACCAATGGGACAAGGAAAAGGGACATGGAGGTAATTCTGTCCCGAGGAGCTGATTTTGCGGGTTGGGGCAGGGGGTGGGAGGGAGAGGGGATGTGTGGATGGATGGGGTGGGACAGGGATTGTGCGATACATCGTAATGGTCATTCATGTCCAGGCTAAGCAGGCATGATATATGGTATTAGTGGCTAGAGAGGCATTTTGGTGCAGCCAGTCTAGTCATTTCTTAGTTTGGCTTATCTAGGTATGTCTAAATGTGGCCTGGAATGCTTTACAGTAATATGTCTCAGGAGGATAGCTCACGGGCAACACACTTGCCTTGGAAGCAAGACGGTGCCGTGCAACACAGTTCGATCCCCGGTTCTACGCTTAGAAGCCTCTGGGTACTAAGCATGTTATAAATAACCAATACAAGTGTTAAATCTGTTCTACATTGTGCAGCCAGTTGGGCATGTTTTCATTGTGGCATGGCATTTTTAATAGCAAAGCACTATATTAATTTAAGCATTAATGTTGCTGTGCACTGTTGGTAATTTGCAGCTATTGGATTTTTGGATTGCTGTTATCCTACAAATCAATTGCAAATGCTCTGCACTTTTTGCCAATTTTTCTCAGAAAAGGTGCTGTGTAATGCATTAAAACACATATTTATATCTTACTCCTAGTGCAGGGTGCAGCAGCGCGTTCGTGCATTTTGCACAAGCGTGGTAATCTAGACCGGCCCAGACAGTGGCGCAACCCATGATTTGATGCCGAGTTGAGGGGGACCTCAGAATACCTCGCAGGGTGGTATCCAAATTTTGTGTTACGCCACTGTTCTTGAGTGCTAAGAAAACAAAAGTAAGGATGCCCATCTAAAAAGAAAAAGTTTTCAAATCACAAATAACACACACATTCCCAAACGAAAAAAGACACTCTGCCTAACCCCTCAAAAATATCTCTCTCCAACTCCTGGTGTCGATCAATCCTGCTTTGCCTTTATGCAGCCAAACAAATCCCACAAAGGAAACAGGAATTTGTTGGCCCTTTTTACGGGCGCGCAAACTCGTTTTCTGCCTCCGAACCTCCCAGAATCCATGTGAGAATACCTGAATCCAACGTCACTATGACGCCATCTGCCAAATCCTTGCACAATGCCTTCACCCATATCCACAATTGGAACTGAAGAGTTTCGCATGCTGGGGTTGGGTGAGCTAAGGCAAAGTGACAACAATGCCAGAAATTGGCAGTGATGGAAGTGACCGGGAACGGTCGGGAGCAGTGTTACACTACTTTTATTTTTTTCTGTTTACCATTCCTCTACTTCTTAACAACCATATTCCCCATTCTATATAGAGGATTTGTAAATTCATGTCCTTGTGCAAGTGAAAAGTTGTAATAGGTGCCTCAGTTACTAGTCACTTAGACTACTGGAATGTCCCGGCCAAAACACGTGTCACAAGTTGCACTAAGCTTCCACCTACACTTTCCCCTGCGAAGACCACAGTTCCACCACTTCTTTCGGTACACTTCTACCTCTGAGCTTTGGTAGGTTTAAGCTTTAATGGAGCACCAATCCAGATTAAAGGAAGAAGGAATCAAGAACATAAGGAAAGACTGAATCACAACATGCATTGGAGTGGATTTTGCGTTGCGTTGGTAATGGCAATTTTTTGCACTGAGAATTTGTTTTCACTGACATATGTACAGAACGACTGGTGAAAATGTTTCTACTAGTTAAGCATTGTAAATGGTGTTTTACACAGCTATTGTAACATATTGGGAGGATATCTTAGGGGCAACGTGCTTGCCTTGGATGCAAGACGACATGGAGCAGAGCACCACAGGTTCGGTCCCCGGGTCCGCGCTTAGAAACCCCCAGGTGTTAAGCGCGTTATAAATAACCTATTATACATATCATGTGTAGGTGAGTACAAAAATTGACTGGCATTGGTGCAAAACTGGTGCATTTTATGCGATTCAGACAGAAATATTTGCAGTCACCAGTTCTGATAGAAAAACCCCACTGCAAACCATAGACAGAGATGGTCCGAGAAGAGACAGGGGGAAGAGGTGGGCCTTTGCTCCAGCCTCCAGGCAGGACATGGCCAGGTGGGACTTGTGTGGCGCGGCGGCAGACAGCCTCGGAACTCAAACATCTCTCCACGGGAATGTGTGTCAAGGTCACACTTTCTGCACCCAACCTAATCCAGGTGATGGGCTCCGAAGGAAATGCAGCCAGGATGCCTGCAGGCTTCAGCTGCCTAATGGTTTTATGAAATGGTTTTGTTTTTGCAAATGTAGCAGATTGTTGACTGCCCGCGCGTGATTGATTGTTTCTTTTACGTCTCCGCGTGACAGCGCAGCACGCTATATCATGTCTTAGGCCAATTACTTTCTAAAGCAGAAACTTGGAAAATGGAGCCATTTGGACAGATTTCAGAATGTAAATATTTCAGTTTGGGTGAATTGAAACAGACACGAGGGTGGTTCTGTCAGCAGAGGTGTGGTGTAACCCGTGCTCCCATGATGGCGCTCTTGCACTGAGTGAGAATTTAACCCCAAGAATGTTTACTGTACAGGATGCTATGTTGTGTTAAATATTCATGTGCAGTGCTAAGGGCATGGGCGTGATTTTAGAGGGGACAGGGGTGTTTGTACCCCCCCACTTTCATGGCACACCATTTTGTCCCCATTCATTTGGCTGGGGCACCTTTTCATCAGATGTCATGTCCCCCGGCCCAACATTTTCTGCAAAGTTACTCCACTGGCTAAGGGCCTGGAGGTATCAGAGCGCTGTAGCTGGCAGCGATAAACCACAGGTCCTGACATCGATCCATATCCATTCTGATCCTGACGAGGACTTGATACATATCGAGATGTTCTATCTCTGAAATATACATGTTTTCAATTATTTTTTGACGATCTGTAGACTGGGAGGGCCTCTAAGATAAGGGTGGCCGGAAGCTTATGCCAGGTACATGCTCTGTTGACCGCAAATGTACGTCCGCATGACTTAAGATTGTATCTTGGAACCACAATGAGCTTAGTTTAAGGAGATCTTAAAAGACTGGATGCAAAGTACTATTGCACAAATTCAAATTTCTTACATGGTTTTATACTGAGCTATTATATACTGAATCACTTATATATGGAAACATATATGTTGAAAACCTGAATATTGATTTTTTTTGTTCATTTTATTTTGTATTTTTGGGGCGGTCCCCCATTTACGACCCCTAAACACGCATCCCAACCGTTTCCCCCCAAAAATTTACCCTTTAGCCCCACCATAAATATGTTCAATATAATGGTTTTCAAGGTATATGTTTAGATATGTAAGTAATTGAGTATAATTTTTGATATAAAGACTGTATACCAAATTCTTTAAGATCTGCAGGAGCTGTTTTGGATAGGCTCTTTTGTGTAATGGTGTCAATCTTAAAGTCAAGTCTAACTGGGCGCGGCTGCTATTGCACTACTGTAGAATTGGTGAGATACTTATCCAAATGCTTTAGAATGGACCACGTCTAAGTGCACATGATTCTGTGAGATTTGTAGTCCGCAAATTTGTGACTTAGTTGGGTTGACGGAATGTGCATTGCCATAGTTCAGTTTGGCACATATGACGGCCTGAGCTGTGTGGCACATGGGATGTTCCTGAAGGAGCAGACACATCTTTCTAATTAATCAAAGATAGTAAGGAGCGATGCTAAACATTTGGTTGATATGTGCTACCATAACTACTTTGGTTTGAAGACGACTCCCAGGGATGTTACCTGTTGAAGAAGGTTTGGTTCTATTTGACCTAAAACATTTGACCTAATCACATTTGATCAAATTTATTTGACCTTTATTTTGGTCTAAAATGTGTGGGAGAACACCCGCAACCCCCACACTTCCGCACAACCTAATCTAAACCCTTACCCACCCGCATATATATATATTTATTTAATTAAATTTGACCTTTAAAAAAAAAGTCAAAAAATTCAAGCAAATGTTTTAGATCAAACGTTTTTAGGTCAATTATGCTAATACCTTGAAGAATAGGCAAGGACGATACAGGTAAAGTGAGGGGTTCAAGGTTTCGCACTTCATAGGATTCCTTGAGCAGCTAGTGATGTTGAGCTCAGACTTAGCTGTATGGCGACCGAGACAGTTATCACACGGCAGTCTTTTACGGTACCGTAGCAAGACTGATGTTATCAGAAAGAGTCTCCGGTGTCAATTACAGGTGTAGCTGAGTGCCATTGGCATAACAGCAAACAGGACTCCATTGTCAGCTGGTAGATCACTGAATGGTTTAAGATAGATGTTAAAAAGTAAAGATGACAATGAGGATCCCATCTGGGATCCCACAAGAAAGAGAATGTTTGGGAGTTTTCATATTTTTTGAAGAGGACATATTTTAATAGTGCCCTATATGTTTCCTGCCACCATATGCAGATTTTATCCGCATAATTTATTTGTATTTGTATTTATTTAGTTTATATAGCACTTTACACCAAAGCGCTGCACATTTTAACAACAGGATATATATGACAATTAACATTATAACAGTAACAGTAGAAGCCATTTACAATTGAGAATCAGACCAACAAAACAGTACGTAGAGCAATTAAACTGAAGGGGAGAAGGAGAGTAGTGCAGTAGAACTGAGAGGGAGAGGGAGGGAAGAGGAGTAGGAGGGAAACGGATTGGGTGAAGGGTGAGAATGGGGTGAGGGGAGGGAGATGATCAAGGAGATAAGGCAAGGGGGTAGAGGGGAAGAAAGGGGGAGGGATTTCATGGCGGGGAATGGAGCAGGAGAGATTTGAGGGAAGTGCGGAATGAGGAAAAGGTGGAAATAGAGCGGAGTGAGAGAGGTCAGGAGTTCCAGTGCAGGGGGGCTAGGAGATGGAAGGAGCGGAAGCGGGATGTGGCACAAGGGGAAGGAGGAACACTAAGAAGCCATGTTGCTGACGTCTTTAGAGATACCATGACACAGCAGCATTAGACATGTAGCACACATGCCACCCACACTTCATGACACAAACACGCACTCAAATACATGAAGAACACGAGCATAAAATGTTATAGTTAGAGGACAGATACATATACATACTGTCATTGCTTTCATTATTTTGCCATTAGCAAAATGAGGTAAGGCAGAAAACGCAAGAGACAAGAGATCCTGAGCACAGCTTGTAGATGCTTACATGCGAATAACCCTATGGAACTGCAGGAGCACCTATGGGACCTGACAGAGCCAAGTGTGACGAACCCAGGGAAATGTACTATAGTATGCACACTGTAGAAACCGCATTATAAGGTTTAAGAAAATTACATCAAGCACCAGGCCTCAGAGCTAGAGATGAGCTGAGCTGATTGAGGCTGGACAGAGAGCAAGATGTGTGGAACAAGACCAACAGCCAAGGCCAAGAGATACGATGACATTTCAATCCCCAGACGACAAAGGGAGCATCTTCAGAAAATACTAATAAATCCTCGTAATTCAGAGATGCACAGCTCAAATGTTTGCCTTCTGAACACGTGACACAGCCGAAGCAGACAATGGACAGCGAGCAGCGGTGGGAAAGGAGCAGTGTTCCCAGGCCACCAGACGCAGACAGCAACAAGTATGCAACAATATGTAATAAGTGTTGTGCTGATCAGGAGAGCACTCTCATGAGTTAAGGTAGTACACACAAGTTACAATGCCGACACATAGGCATTCACATTACCTTGAAGAGGTACATAGCGAGCTGAAAACCTTTTCGGATCCCAGGCCTGGGGACGACAGCTCTCATCAATCTCAATTTAGTACCCTAGGGGTGGGTAGCAACAAGCAACAACCAATGGTAAATTCACAAAGCTGTAACAATGTTATAGTTAGTGACTTGGGGATGGGAACAGGCCAACCAACTGACATGTGAGGGCCAGTGGAATAACATCTATAAGGTCCACTCTCGGTGGTATAATACTCAATACCCAATCATCTGGTCCGATAGGTTTTCTGGATATGGGCCCAGGTTATGACATCACCCTAACATAATTGGGCAGTAAAACCGGCCTGAGAGCTGAGGAAGAGCGTGATGTGCATAGATTTTTCCTGTTCCTGTGCTGACCCCTGTTGGTTTTGCCTTTAAAAAACCAATTGAACTTGCCCTTGACTGAGTCCTCTGTGTATCCTAGCGGGGAGGGAGTTGGGCCCTCCAAATCTGCAGACTTCCAATGTCCCTCTGGCATAACTGGGTGTTCTCCCCAACAAGTTGATATCTCCTTCGCCGCTGAACCTGAGAGGCTGCAGGGCCCTTGCATAATTCGAGCAGATGGGAAAACGTGTGCCTGTGTAATGGCCTTCAGTATCCCCTTAGAAATCATCCTGCCTGAAGTCAGCGAGTAGTCCAGGCAGACCAGGACGGGGAGGTGAGTGGCGCCAGCAGACCATGGAGTGTAAGTATTGACCCAGTCCAACGGCAAAAGTGGGTGCGAGGGAGGGTATTGGGTATTGTAAAGTATTGTTTAGTATCGTCAAGTATTGTCAAAGTATTGTCTAACATTGTCAAAGTAGTAGGGACAGGAGCAGAGGTAGAAGTCCTTCTTTTATGTTTAGGGCACATTCAGTTTTAGAGGTAAAAGGTTCTGGTAAATAACCTAGACTATTGACTCGAGGGCACAGATGACAGACGATATGTAAATATTGCTATTCCTGTGGGTTGGGTGTTTTAGTTCGGGTCAGAGATGACAGTACCCCCTTAAGGGTTAGCAAGTCAGCTGGCCTAGATTGCGGAAGATGAGTCGGCTGGTTAAGTCTCCTGGAGTGAGATGTTTTGCACATGAGGTGCCGCCACAAGTACAGTTCGACCACAAGAGAATATTGGTATACTCTGCCTGGAGGTGGGAAGACAGCTGTTGGATTTTTGTATGATTTGGGAGTAACAGGCTACTACAGTGTGCGCGCAGTATTTGTTATCTTGTCGAGAACTGGTGACGTCACCCACAGCTTTGCACATAGTACACGGAGAGCACGAGACTGTGAAGAGCTAGAATTGAAAACTTGGCATTGGTAGACGATGTGAAACAGTGGCGGTGCGCGGAAGGCGCATCCGCAAGATTGTGGGTGTGCCTGATGAGGCAGTGGGTGTGAAGGAGGGGCGGGCAGGGAGCACGCCCGCTAAGTTGTGGAGCAGGAGAAGCTTGTAGAAACTGAAAAGTAATATATTGTGCCTTTCTCCCTTAACAGCGGACTATCGAAACCCTAGACTTGACGTCAGGTAAAGGTACAGAATAATGTATCAGGGGAAATGCAGGGACACACACCCCTTTAGCACTTGTGTAAGACACTCCCGCCTTATCGAGAATAAGTTTGCAAGTATAGCATAGAATGGTCCTAAAGTACTAAGGGAAAGTTAACTAAACCATGCCCACCTTGTGGAAGTTTCTCCAAAGACGTGCCGCAATCACTACTGACACATACAGGGTACTTGTAAGGAGAAGATATTAACAAAAAAGGGCATGGCTATATTCAAGTTGTGGCACATGTTTCAGGGGGTCGAGTGTCATGCCGCGATGAGTCAGTGGAGGCTAAGCTAGCAGATGTGAAGGAGAAAGGGACTCATCCCTCCGCACCTCCCGATGTCCCTCCAAGTGTAGCATCCAATGACACAAATCATGAGCAGGGAATGCACCCAATGGGAGAATTAGGGGCAGTAGAGGGGTACTCAAACCCGACTTATAAGCCACCACCATACACTAAGGAGGAAAAACTGATAGGCGCAGTGCAACAGGCTCTCTCGAGAGAGAGGCAACCAGCAAGGCGCAGGAGGGCGTGAAGGAGGGGTACAGGTGCATAGCTACGAATGAATAGAAAGGAGGACAGATACTCCTGAAGCTGCAAGGGAAGACAGATGGAGAGGCAGAGGGGCGATGAAGGCTATGGAGGGTCTGAAGAGAAGCAGTGAAGCTGCAGATTAGAGTGAGATAATGGATGAGGAGGATAGGAGGGAGAAGGACCAGGAGGAGACATTAGAGCACAACGATAGGGAGAGAATGAGAGAAGAGAAGCTGGAGAGGGAGGATAGGGAACACAGGAAGGAGGAGGAGATGGAGTGCATAGAAATGGAGAGGGAAGAGAGGATCAAAAGAGATCTCAAGGAAGGGAAGAGAGCTGAGTGAGAGCAGCGGGACAGAAGGACAAGGGAAGTGGAAGAGATCGAGAGGAGATGAGGAGAAGCAGAGCTGGAAACACACAAGTTAGCTGCGTGGGAAAAGAGGAAGTTAGAGATGGATAGGTTGACAAGTGTCAAAAAATAGTCCATAGGCGCCCCTCTTTGACAATGAACATGGATAAATTACCTGTTGTTTGGGAAGGTACCCACTCAAGAGTCACACTTTAGCTCACAGTACCTTTCACAGAGAGAAATATCCATTTGCATATCAGTCTTTGTCCCGCCCACGTGGGCAGTCCAGCACTGAAATGCTATGTGAATTCTCATCTGAACAAGAGTACCAACAGCAATCCCAGACACTTGTTTCTGCCTTGTTGGGCCTCATCAGTGAGGTGGAGCTGCACCTCTCTGAGCACAGTGAGCAAGGGGTCCACGTCTGGATGACCCTAGGAAACTGAGAGTGACTAGACCTAAGGCCCTTGAAATAATCTAAATGTTGTCATAAGCGCCCCTCTGCGAGAACAAACATGGCCCATTGACCTGTTCTTTGGGAAGGTACCCACTCGAGTGTCCCCAGCCACACTTTAGCTCACTGTACCTAACGGAAATATCCATTTGGACATCAGGCTTCGTCCTGCCCACATGGGTAGTCCAGAACCGAAATGCTATGGAAATTTCCTTCTGAACAAGACAGACAGACAGAACCAGAAGCACAAGCTCACAAGGCAGGAGCACTGTAGACAGGGCTTGGGCACGGGGAAGTAGGTACAATTTGAGGGACATCGACCTAAGTACAAGACATAACACAGACTTGACATCAAGGAGACTGAGTTTCGCAGACATTTGTTGTAGTAACATGGATACAGGGTCTGACCCTGAGGACAGATACAGTGGGGACGATAGGGAGGAGCAGTCCTGACCCCAATCGACAGGGGCAGGTGCCGACAAGTGAGTGTCATGGGAGTTTAGGACACACACAGGGGGACTAAGAGGGGGCATCTCAAGTGAGCAGGAATGTCCGGCGGATGACTCACACTCCCTACATAACACCACTACATACATTGAAAGGCTTAGAGACCTCCCAAGATGAAGGAAAGGGGAGACAGCCATGGCTTCTTCAAGGGGACTATTGACGAGAAGGTATGACAACAGCAGGAGAGTGCCCGTATTAGAGCCAATAGATGTATGCACAGGCATCGATAGCAAGAGAGGAGACCGACAAGTAAGTCTGACTAGATGGATGCAGGAGGAGGCGGTAGCATTCACACAGATGCCTTTACTAGAGAGAGGAGGGGTGCAACCTCAATATGTAACATGGAAGCACACAGACAAGGAGAACGTGAAGTGTAGGTTACCATCGTTGAGTGCAGGGGCAGGGAAATGGATCTATGAGATGGATAAAATGACAGTGGTGAACAGGTTAGCGCTAGGCGACGAAAAGTGACTTTTAGTATCGATTTTAGGAGATGCAGCTGATGGAAAAGGGCGGGGTTCCAGGGGTGATGAGAAAAAACACAGCACATGATGGTTCACCATTTGCAAACTGCAGGGCAGCAGTATGGAAGGCATTGAGGACACAATACCCAGACACGTCAGACATTGGGTTGATTACGTCACACAAAATGAGGGAAGATGAAGACATTATGCAGTACATTCTGGAGATTCAAGAGCTTTGGTGCCTTGAAACTCAAGAGCCTTGGGACAAAACAGTAGTCATATTTTGCCACAGATTGGTACAGGGACTACCAGAACTTGTTCAGAAGAGTTTAAGGCAATTGGAAGGGATGGAAGCGAGGGGATGGCCTGAAATACAGCTTACGATAGTTCACCATTGCAGGCTATGACAGGAGAAGATTAAGAAAAAGGAGGAGGACAGGAAGATGGACGAAGCAAAATTAGTGCAGAGAAAACTATTGAAGTATGCAATGGAAGGGGCAGTCAAAACCAGGCCCACCCCACAGGCACAGCAGCTGCAAAAACAGCCATAACTACAGCAGTTTGCACTAAGCATGGGAGGAGGGTTAATGGGGTGTGGTGGCCCACAACAAGGGTTCTGAGAGGGGTGGGGGCAGCAGAGAGGGTGTGTCTTTGGATCACAGATGCATCACAACCAAGGGGGTTTCGCAAGGGGGTTTCGAGGATATGGGCAACAGATGCAGCAGAACCCAGGGATTTTGTTGGGGGGTTTCAGGGGCAAGGGATGGAGCCATCACAGTGTTGGACCTGGGGGCAGAGAGGCCACATTTCAAGAGTGTGCAGATACAGGGGGATGCAGCAGAATTGGGGATGGAAGAGCCAGAAGCCCTATCAAGTGAACCAGGATGATTATTATGAACAGGACCAGCAACAACAAGGACAGATGCCACAATCACAAGCACAAGTCCCACAGACACAAATGTAAGTACCACAGATGCCAGCACCAGTACCACGGTATTTACAAGCGCCACGGATTAAAGAGAATACACAGCAATCTGCACAGACACAGAACAATGATGCACCAGCACACGTGGACACAGTGGTGACAGGTGCCGTCAGACAATTGGGAGGAGTTACCATGGTGGGGAACAACCCCTTTACAGGGAATGGGGTGTCCCTATTCCTTCAATAGGACAGCACACAGATGAACTTGATGTGTCCCATTCTGTCGATCACACCAACCCAGCGGAGGAACCTCGCATAAGGGTGGCGATAGGTGACAAAACATTTTCCTTTCCTGTTGACATAGGGGCAACTAGGTCCTGTATTAGCGAAGGAGCATTTATATTGTCAGGCAATTGCCTGCACACTCTAGGATTCTCTGGGGCTCAGGAAGTGGCTCCTTTCACAGACACTATCTCACTTTCTATAGCAGATTCTGATCTATCTATACCTTTTCTTTACTCTCGACAGACACCAGTAAACATTCTGGGACGAGACGTTATGAGCAGACTGAACATCACCATCTCATTTACAGACGGGAATAGTGTGCTCTACAACAGGCATACACATGCTCAAGGTAAGACAGATTTTCTAAGTATATTGTTGACGCAAGGTACAGAAGGTGGTACCAGTGGACCCAGACATATTCCAGTATGGAACTGACATTGCCATTGCATGGCTTCCAGGCATTGCAGGGAAGATGTGGTGAGATTCAAACAAGTACCAGAGCTACCAATGGACAAGGCAGAGCTACCAATGGGTGAGCCAGAAGGAACCATAGTGCCAACAGAAATAGAGGCAGTGGTTGCAAAAGAGGATTGGATTGCAGAACATGGGATTGATGACACAGGACGGGCATGAAGAGCAGTGATCGCAGAGGCCGAGCAATGCAGGCTGACCACAGTGACAGATCAAGAGCTGCTCATGGAAGAAACGCTGGAAATAGAGATGGTGTTCGAAATGAGTGTGACTTATTGGCTGCACATACACTACAGGGAAGTACCGCAGAGAATGGCAATGGCGCTGTAAGGTGCCACACCCATTCTGGGGGGAGGACATGGCCAAGGTACCCAGCAACCTATGGACTATAAGTCCCTGTGACGTAAATTGCATAAAGAGCATAGGTGGAGTGAAGCTCAAGCTGAAGCCAGCAGCAATTTTACCAAGAGTGAAGCACTACCCCAACGAAGCAGATGGGGGCATTTATTAGACAATCAAAGCACTGATTGAGAGAGGCATTCTTGTACCATCAGAATATACATGTAACAGTGTGGTCTACCCAGTGTGCAAGGCAAAAGGAGGGTCATGGAATTTCATACAGGATTTAAGGCCTTTTAACCATATTAAAGAAGCAGAGTATTTTTTAGTTGCAAAGCCAGCGACAATATTGTGCAGCATTCCGGCGGAAGCTGCCTGCTTCATAGTTGTTGATTTGAAGAATGCGTTTTTCTCAGTGCCCCTACACCCAGACTCAGAAGACTGGAACAGCTTTATTTTTAGAAACCAGATGTAGAAACACACTTGTTTACCACAAGGGTACTGCAAGTCGCCATCCATCTTTAACAGAGTGATACAGATGGAATTGAGCAACATACAAATGGAAAGCACAGTTTTGCAATATGTAGATGACATTTTGATCTGCAGCACGACAGAAGAGCAATGTAGAAGGACGCAGTAGACATGCTGACTGTGCTAGCTGACAAGGGGTACAAGGTGGACAATGCCAAGTTACAGTACTGTCAGAAGGAGGTGCTTTACACTGGACAGACAATATCCCAAAATGGCCAACAGATCACCCCACAGAGACCAGAGACAATAGCCAAGACACCAAAGCCCATGACAGTGAGGGAAATGCAACAGTTCTTGGGGTTGTGCAACTACTGCAGAGCATGGGTCTTTGACTACAGCACATATGCAAGTCCATTACTGGGCACTCTGAAAGAAGCACAGAAAGGAAACAGGACACTGACATGGACCACAGAAATGAATGTGGCCTTCAAGGAACTGAAGGAAGCAATAAGCACTGCTCCAGTGCTAGGGATCCCAGACTATAAAAACATAATTTTTCCTGTTCTCACACACTGACGGTATAGTGATGAAGGCAATAATGACACAAAAGATGAGCATGGGCCTACAGTGCGCAACTGGATCCAGTAATGAGAGGACACTATCCGAGTGAACAAGCTTTGGCAGCTGCCGCATTTTCAGTGGAGAAGTCAGCAGCGATAACGATGGGGTGCACCACCACCCTTTACGTGGAACACGCCCTCTTCGCAATACTGCAGAAGCCAAAGAGCACTCTGACTACACAAAGAGCATCAGGTTATGAGGCGATACTGTCCAATGTAGGCCAGAAAATAGTGAGATGCAGGATTGTCAACCCAGCAACATTTCTAGCAGATGTTCTACAGACAGGAGATGATGCACATGACTGTACAACAAACATGATATGTTCAGTGGCACTCGCAAGGTAGAGGAGGATGCACTTGACAGAGGAAATGTGTTCTACATTACCGGGTCGTCAAACAATTGACCAGACAGATGGGGTCAGGCATACTGGGACTGCAGTGGTAAAACAGAAGGAAGACGGGACAAGTGGAGTGGTAGCCAGTGCGCTTCTACCATCCCATTATTCAGCACACGCAGCAGAACTACTAGCCCTAATACTAGCACTTGAAAACATCATTGAGAAGAAGGTGACAATTTACTCTGACTCTGCCTATGTGACATCAAAAGTACACTCTGGACTGTCACGATCGCTCAGGAGAGGGTTCAGAAGGGCAGACGGGACTCAAGTACAGCACACACTTTTACTGGGCAGACTGAATATAGCAATTGCTTATCCAACACAGGTAGCAATAGTGAAGTGCCAAGCACACATGAAAGGGGAAGATCCCATCGCAAAGGGAAACGAGGCAGCAGACATGAGCCCAAGTGCGCAGCATATTTTTGAGAGCAGTGGGAACTAGGAGGAGCATCATATGCGAAAGAGTGCACCAGAAATATGGCACTCAAGGAGGGGTACAATGTGGGATACAATGTGCTGCCAGAAGCGCAGATTACGGAGTTGCAGGTAGGTCCACCCAGGGAAGAAAAGGAACTGTGGATAAGTAGGGGCTGCTCAATGTTACCAACAGATGCCCTATGGTGGCAGGACAGCACAGGGAAGGTAGTGATGCCACTAGGATTACTGAACACAGCATTAACACAATTGTACTACCCAACACACACAGGGAATGAGGTCATTGCTACACTCATTGGAGAAACATGGTTCTGCCCCAATTTTACTGAACATGTGGCTGAATTTGTGAGCAACTGTTTGACAGCAGTTCACAGCATGGCATACATTGAGAGTGGTGAGAGGAGCCATACCGAGACCAGTAGGCCCATTACAGCATTTACACGTGAATTACGTCATCATGATCCGAGTCAGTCAAGGATATCGCTATATGATAGTGGTTGTGTGCCCATTCTACAGGTGGATTGAGGCTGTGCCCTGTTCACATGCTGATGCCTGTAGAGCGGGCAAGTTCCTAGTCAGAGTAGTTTTTCCAAGATGGGGCGTGTGTGAGGTCCTGCAGTCTGACAATGGGCTTAACTTCACCGATGAAGTGTTTCAGCACATCACAGCATTGTTGGGCTTCCAACACAAGTATCATCTGCAAGCGAAATGGACTGTGTGAACGCCTGAATGGCCTTCCGAAAGAGTACATAGCCAGGACACAGCAGAGTACCAAAAATAATTACTGCACTGTTTACCTCTTGCACTGTTTGCATTGTGCAATAAGCCTGGGTCCGACCACCAGTTAACGCCACATGAGATGGTGCCTGGACAGTGCATGCATCTTCCCCTGGCCCCTCCCAAAAGAGCACTGACGGATTGTGAGAATAGTGCAGATGAGTTAGGCCAGGAGATGCAGAACTATATAACTTTTTGGTGGCTAGCGCTTCTTTTATCTATCACCAGATACAACGATACCAGGGATGCCCCGAAGACAGTGAAGAGAGCAACTGCGACAATGCACCACAAGACTCTGAGTTCAACAACCCTATGAGTGTGGGGGATATCATCCTCAGCAATTTCGTAAGGTGCTGGAATGCGCCCAGGTTCACCTGTCCACATATAATGGAAAAAGTGGCAGATAGAGCGGTCAAACTCAAGGGGGAAGACAGTTTGGAACCACTTAGTAGACGTCAAGCCCTAAAAAGCCGTGGCCTCACCTGGCAACAGGGTCGCCTTGACCGACAGGGCCACAATTCAGCACTAGGAAGTGCTACAAGTGTGTTTTGAACTCACACGACTGAGAGAAGGACATCCAATTATCACGCGCTCCTGAGCAGCAGAAGTATAGACTGGAATACTTGTTGAGATAGATTAGGGTACATTGCCTGTTTGTTATTTTTCCTTTTCCCCACACACAATCTTCAAGTAAGCCGAAATAACTGTTACTGTATATATTCATGTAAGAAAATTGTGGGAAGAAGTGTTTGCCTTTGCCATCAGTGAGTATTTGGTTCGCAGTACTTACACAACAAAGAAAATAAGGCATTGCTTTGTGCATTTCAAGCAGGAAACTATATCTTCAAGCTGCAAGGATCAATCATTGTAAGTGAAAATGAGGGAAACAATAAAGAACATTATTATTATGTTGTGTCTGTTATGTCCAAGTGGGTTGGTGGGGTTTGTATTTTGGCGAATATACCTTGTTGCTAGTACTGCCGCTGCGCCCTCTACATACAATCCACCAACCCAAGCAGGTGAACGACCATGACAGTTGGGCAGGAGAACACTGCTGATAAGTTAAGGAGAGGTAAGCACAGTGTTGAGACAGAGACGAAAGGGGTTGACATGTATCTCACCGACACTGCTCAAGTGTCTAATAACATGTGGCACAAACACATGACAAAAGTAGGTGAGGAAACCACTGGGAGAGCTGTTATGTATGCTCCTTAATCAGACCTTCCAGGATTTTGCAGCATGAAGTGGCAAATTTTGCGGCATGAAATGGCAAATTTTGTGGCACAAACCTTTATTTATTGCGGCATTTTTGCGGGATATTTTGTATTAACTGGAGGGTGTAAGATTGCCACATTGCAGGAAATAGGCAGAGTGCAAGGCTACAAGAGAGCCAGGGTATCATTATTATGTATCTTTTGTATTAATTTAATAGGAAGAGTCCCAGATGTCTCTGGCTTGGCAGAACAGTGTTTGATTTGGCTACATTTCTGGTTTAATGTTCATGCCTATTTAATAGTATTTAAAAATAGTAGCAGGTGCTCCTCTCCAGAAAGAACATGGCATGATAACCTGTTCTGAGATGAGAGTTTGCAGCACATGCTTTTTGCTCACTGTACCTTTCTCAGATGGGAAAGGTCCATTTGCATATCAGTCTTTATCCCCCCCACATGGGCAGTCCAGCACCGAAACGCTATGGCAATTCCTCTCTGAACAAGAGTACCAAAAGCAACCCCATACACGTGTTATCATGCCATGTTCTTTCTGGAGAGGAGCGCCTGCTACCTTCTTTGAACTATTTAATAATATTAACAAAATTGATCATTATCAATTGTAATGCTGAAAATATTCCGCTTCTATGTTCTCCAATCCCCCAAACACCCACACGCCTCTCTTACCAACACACATCTCACCAACTCTCCATTACAACTTACATTCCTTAACCTCTCACTCTGTCATACAAATACTCACGTGCTATGTCACACTGTCAAGTCACAATTTGCACTGCCCAGCCCCTGCCACACTCCAAATCATACTCCCAACTCACACCTTACACTCTACAATTCCTCCCGCAATATACAGTTTCATTCTTTTGTGCTGCTTCTGCATCTTGCATCCTTTCTCCCATTTTATCACACTCTTCCCTCATCCTTTTTCCCAATCTGCAGCTCACTGCCTCTTTCTGGACAACATCTTCCTCTCTGCTTTCTGGCTCATTGACCACACGCTCCCTCTACTTTCTGTACCTCTGCTCGCTCTTAGATTTCTGGCCCACCGCATCACTGCTTCCTCTGCTCTCTTGTACAGCGCTTCCTCCTCTGACCCACTGCTCTCCCTTTGCTTTCTTGCCCATCACTTCACATCTCACACATCACTCTCCCTCTTTCATAGTGTAACCATTTTTTTTTTCTTTTAAATGTACATTTTGACCCAGTTCCTCAAATAGTGGGTCATTTAAAAAAAGAACGGAGGATATGCTATTTTTAGACAACCCATTTTTGGAAATGAGCAGGTCACCTTATTCTCAAAGGTGACCGGCGCATTTCCACAGGCTTAAGCTGTAGCGCAAATTGTGCGCTGGCCAGCTGCCTTGAATGGTGTTCTGGGTTGTTTGACCGAAGTGTAATTATTTGCGGCAGAATTGACCGTAGTCAATTTCGCTGCGAATTGATTTGCACTTCAGCCAAACAACCCAAAATGTACCTTTCACCACCACCCCGTCCCCTCCCCTTCTTAACTGCTTGGTCGCTGCCACTTCCCCTGCAACCAACAGGCCTAATATGAGAATCGCTTGTTTTGTTCCTCCCCTACCTTTCTGCACCTCTCTCCCTTACCTCTTGTTTTTTTTTCCAGCTCTACCAGGAATGTCGTCAGGCCTAGTACGGTAGTCGCCTGTCTGTTTCCATTTCCTTCCCACTCTCCCTCTCCCTTCCTTATCTATGTTTTAGCTCTTGCACTGAAATGTCGTCAGGCCGAGTACGATAGTTAATTTCACATCCTTACTGTTCGTGGCCTCTAAGAATGTCATTGTTTTTTCCCTTGTTCCCTCCCTTGCCTTGAAGCGCTTTGAAACACATTGTGTATAGGCGCTATATAAATAAACGATCACATCACACATCACATCAACCCTGCGGTGCCAGATCCGTCCCTCTAACGCTGGTCGGATCCGACTCCGCAGGGTACCTTTTTTGTTATTTTCTTTTTTTTTGTCCCCAGCTCCAATTTTGAGGAAAAAGGGGAAAACACTTCTGCAACCACCCTAGACCAAAAATGCTGAACATGGGGAGCGGGTGACACCCACGCAACACATGTTCAGTATTTATAAAAATTGATCAAATAGTACTGGACGAAATAGGTCAAATTGTAACATTCGATAGATTTTTGTCATCAAAATGGGCAGTACTTTGAATAGAATCGCTCTCCCGACAGTGTTCTGCAAGCTCCTAGCGCCTTTCACAGGGACAGGCCTCCAGGTGCCTGCCGCTGTAAAATGCGACCCAAAAAAATCATTTTTATCCTGTTTGAGGAACAGAAATGCAAGCGGCACAGCAGCGGTTCATACCTTAAAAGAAATGCATGACAGGGTCAGGAAAGACCCTGTCATGCAGTGGCAGCCCCACATACCGTGCGCATAGGGTTGCCTACAATTTCTGCACATTTAAAAGTGCATCTTGCTTGGAAATGAGGGATGAGCTTTTAAATTGACAAAAACGCCACTTTATTTGATCAAGGAGGTGAAAAAGGCCATCTGAATGGGCGCGCATATAGAATGTGCCCATTCATGTGTCCCTTGTGGATTGGGCTGCACTTTTTTGGTGCGCAAGTGTTGAGATGTGTTAGCGCATTTCATTACTTGTGTAAAAAAAAGTTGAGAACCTGCCACCCTGAGTATTATTTTTTTTAAAACAGTAATTTTTGCAGCCGGCCGTTTTCGCGGCATTTTGCGGGATCGCAAAATCGCTATAAGCTGGAGGGTCTGCTTAATCCCCTATGCAATGAGTGTCTCCAGAACATTCATAGCAACTGAAATACCCACAGCAAGTGCACAATGCCTAATGTATCTTGCAATGGTACAAACTCGAGGAAGGTTTCAAGGGAAGACAGCCGCGCTGAGATGGCTGTCTAAAGCAATGTTCCTGTATGAAGACAGTTACATAAAGACATAAGACATGATGAGTTATACAGTACATAACTGATGGACCTGACAAGGGAGAAACAAAGACTATCACCCTGAAGGAGCTAACATGTCCTTGGACAAGAGTGAGTTAGACAGGAGGAGAGTCTGGTTGTTGGGAGAGACCACAAAGTGTGTGGCCAAATCTACACCAAGGATGGATGGCAGGATACTGTGGTGGGAAGTAAGGCACTGACACTAGCACAGTCACCTGTGAACAAGGTACAGTAAGAAAATGACAAATGTCTGAAGGAATGGGACACGAGTGCAAAACTACTGATGTGGGTGGAAATGAGGCTGATCCAATGCCGATAATGCCACTGAAGACACCAGCGCTTTGCTATCAGAACAGTGGTGAAGTAGAAGTTGGAAAAAATGTCGGGGGCAGAAGCATTGAACAACACACAACTATGAAGGCAGGAACAGAAGTGCTAATGGATCACTATTGGGCTTGCTAATTGAAAGCATAAGGGAAGCTGATACCTGACTGGCTCTGAGGCCTGGAGAGGAGTTTGCTTGTTGGTGCACATCAACATGTCTTTGTTGGTTGTGCCAATGAAGGATGGGAAGCTTGACGAAATTCCGCAGATGGACAATAACAGAAGGAAGAAGAGGTCAATCGAAGTGCCACCCACTGACAAGGCAGAGAAGGCTGACAAGCCAGCAGGATTGAGCAGAGTAAAGAGAGGTGGAAATTACTTCTCAGGAGCGTCCGAAGCAGCACTAGATGAAGTTGCAGTGGAGCACAGGCTATTTAGCAGGAAGCAAATTTTCTTTGCATCACAAATACCCTCTGTACAGACATACACAAACGCAAAGTGGTTACAGATCACTCGCTGTGAGCTGATCGTGACTATTCATTCTACAGTGAATGGGCTCAACGCAATAAAGGAAGAGCGCAGAGCAATAAGGTTGGTGGCGCTCATGAATAGGTATGTTCTGGATCTCCTCACGGCTATGGAAGGAGGAGATAAAAAAAGATAGAGTTCCTGTTGCACATTCAGACCTGCTAATGATGGAGAGAACAGTACCCTATCAGATGCAGTGACACAACTGGCACGGATGCATGCCAAGATGGAAGATGTAGCCAGGGGGACAGGAAAAGACCAGAGTTGGATAGCATACATCTGTTCATGGTTGCCATCATGGTTGTCAGATGGACGACTAAAGGTGATAATGGGAGTCCTCATGCTGGCAGCAACATCAATGTGTGGGGCTAAAATCTGCATGGCCATGCGCAAAAAGACGGCAGAAGAAGCTATCGGGATCCAGATCCTGATGGATGCGAACATGGGAGGAGCCAAAGACGAGATTGTGGCAGAAATGGACAAGATAAGAGAATTAATTGCACAGTGCGACCTGTTCTCAACTACCTCCATGAAGTTGGACAACCCATTCAATGCGAAGTACTATGAAGGGAAGTGGGTTTAGGGCAACCCCAAAGGAGTGTGCTGTTACATGAACTGGTCGTTCGATGACCACACAAACTACTATGGGTACCTCGGAGGAATAACGAAGATATGGCAGCCAAGAGCAAAAGGACTATCATATAAGGATGTGGTCGGGGGGACTGAAGAGGGATGGGGAAGCCTACCAACCCCTCCCCCTCCTACTAAATTCATGACAAGGAAGATAGCCAGAATGTACCGCAATCGGCCATTCTCTTTCAGAAGAATTCCCAATGGACACATGATTTACAAATTTGTCGAGGGGTATGCCCTCAGCCAGCCATACCTCCCGAGGAACATACAGACCTCTCCATGTGTAGATGAAGAGCCATAGGTTGTGATTAAAGATACTTGTATGGAAACCTTGGACTAGACACCAAGAGGGCATGTTGCTGACGTCATTAGAGACACCACCGCATAGCAGCGTTAGACATGAAGCACACATGCCATCCGCACTTCGGGACACAAATTCGCACTCGAATACATGAAGAACATGAGCGCACAGTTCTATAGTTAGAGGACGGATACATATACATACTGTCATTGCTTTTATTATTTTTGCCATTATACAAACGTAGCAACGCAGAAACCACAAGAGACAAGAGATCCTGAGCACAGCTTGCAGATGCTTACATATGAATAACCCTCTGGAACTGCAAGAGCACCTATGGGACCTGACAGAGCCAAGTGTGACTATACCATGGAAATGTAGTATAGTATGGACACTGTGGAAACCGCATTTTAAGGTTTAGGAACATTACATCAGGCTCCAGGCCTCAGAGCCAGAGATAAGCTCAGCTGATTCAGGATGGACAGAGAGCAAGATGTGTGGAACAAGACCCATAGCAAAGGCCAAGAGATACGGATGATATTCCAATCCCCATATGACAAAGGGACCAGCTGCAGAAAAGCCTAAAAAATCATCGCTATTCAGAGCTGCACAGCTCAAATTTGTGGTCTCTGAACATGTGACGCAGCCGAAGCAGACAATGGACAGCACGCAGCGGCAGGAAAGAAGCTAAGCTCTGGTCCCAGGCCACCAGAAACAGATAGCAAAAATTATGCAACAATATACAACAAGTGTTGTGCCGGTCAGGAGTGCACTCTCATGGGATAAGGTGGCACACACAAGTTACAATGCAGATACATAGTCATTCTTATTACCTGGAAGAGGTACACAGCGAGCTGAGAACCTTTTCGGATCCCAGATCTGGGGACATCAGCTCTAGCCAATCAAAGTTTAGTACCCTAGGGGTGTGTAGCAACGGGCAAGAACCAATGGCAAGTCCACCAAACTGCCACAATGTTATAGTTAGCGACTTTGGGATGAGACCAGGCCAACTACCTGACATGCAAGGACCAGTAGAATAACATTTATATGGTCCACTATAGGTGGTATAATACTCAATACCCAATCATCTGGTCCAATAGGTTTTCTTGAGAAGGGCCCATGTTGTGACATCACTCTGACGTAATTGGGTAGTAAAGCCGGCCTGGGAGCCGAGGAAGAGCATGATGTTCATGGATTGTTCCTGTTCTTGTGCTGATCACTGTTGGTTTTGCCTGTAATAAACCGCAGTTGAAGTTGCCATTAACTGCCATTAACTACTATAACTAATTGGTATCAACCTTCATATGTAGATCTGATAAAGAAAGAGGCCTATGGAGGGAGGAGGTGGAATGAGTCATCAACCTACTGCAAGACACTTTCTATAACCCTTGTTACCACTGTCATTCGTTTTTATCTTGTTATGTCCCAAAGCTTTGTACAAATGTAAATGGTATGCAACAGCGCCCTGATGTCTGAGGGCTTAAGCACCTTACAAGTATAGAGTGTAATTGCTGGCTTTAGTCACCTGACCGAGCTTGGTGGAAGTTCAGCTGGATTAGACCAACAACACTTTTATATAAAGCTTTTAGTTTGAGGCTTTTCAGAAGATCAGACAGTGGGTCACTCCACAAGATGTACATGGAGATTAAAGTTCATCAGGGATGGGGGAAGACTGCCTGTGACTTATAGAGTCTGATCAGGGGCACTCCATCCATGCAACCTATTGGCTTCCAGCCAGTTTATAAGTGGACCATTGCAGGGCAGGTTGGAGACGAGGGTTTTGTGATCAATTGCATTGAATATTTGCAGGAGAATGAGCAGGAATCGGTTCCCTTTTTTTAAAGAGCTGTACTTTTATGGTTAGTGATGGAGCCATAGTTGGCATGGCCCTCTTGGGAGTTACTCCAGGAGAGGATTGGGCTAGATTTAATATGACAGGATGGTGCAAACAACTAGCGTGCTGCAGACTGTAATGAGAATCGGGTTGTGTGCACCTGTGGTGAAGGATTTGCTAATATTGGCCGGGCTGAAGTCATCCTCATAGGTCGGTTGATAATGTGTTGATTTATTTCATGGTTCTGGGCTGCAATGGGTATGGTTTGGTTACGAGTGATTGGCATCTATTGGTGTCTAATCATATATTTTGCTAAAGGTTGTAACTTTTGAACACGTAGCACAATTAATAAATAAGTTATTGTCATCTTGTGTGTTGCCAGAGTCAATGCTGAGTCTCATAACCTTGATGAAAATGCATTGATTGAGAACAATATCTCAACTGAGTAGTGTGTTGTGTAAGTTGGGGAGTTGGGGCAGGGGTGATACAGTGTGCCTTTGCAGCGTCTGTCTCCTGTGGGGGTCTCTAAAGGTTTGTGGGAAAGGAAATCTTTGGTTGCCGATGATTCACGGCAATGGGTTTTCTAGTTTTCTGCTTCTCGCCCCGGAGGAACCAGAGCTTCAATGGTCTTGATTTCATGCCCTTGATGACATTTGATGGTTTTGTGGGTAAGCCGTGTTAATGTTCGCAAGGTCACATAGTGTTGAGTGTTCATTACAATAATGTTGTCAATATGTTGTGCATAGCGGGAAGACCAATGAGTGTATGTTTCAGTTCCTGACGATGCCTTTATATTAGTCATTACACCAGGGGTGTTGCTAGGTCTGGAAAAGATCTGGGGCTTGTTGGGTGTCCTGACCCACGTTTGAGCTATCATGCTGCAACATTTGGTGCTGTGGGCTTAGAAAATCTAAGATGGCCAAAAAGCCCACATGTGCGCCAGAATCCAGGAGAACCACGCAGTTTGTGCGCACACCAAAATGGTTACCTAACTTGCCAACCACCAGTGTAAAGAAAGATCTTTGTTAACAAAATCCACTGTTACGGATGTCAAAAAGTTGCTGAAATCGTGGCTCATCGGACCACTTTAAAGATTCAACCCTTTTGTGGGGTTCCACATAACCATTTTACTGTAAGAAGCCCCATCAAAACAATGTTAAGCAAGGATTTACTACCATGTAAGAACCATTCCTGTTTGGAATGCATTAATCAAAGAAAGATCCCAAAAATGCATGCAGTACCCGCTTTTGACTGAGGGAGGCGCTAGCGGTCTAAACTCTGACAGGGAAACTGCATGTCAGGAGTTGCAGGAGAGGCCTTTACATCAAAGGCTGGGAGTTAATTAAAATCTTAACCACATGCTGTTCCCAGAAGACAATCTGATTTAATTAACAGCCCAAAGGCTGGGAAACCTCTCACCTCCAGAGATTCACACCAGGAGTTAGAATCTCACATGACCTCTTGATTGATAGAAGGCAGACTGACTGGGAGCCTCCTGGAGACCACACAATAGGCTCTCGCACTTGAATAGAATATGTTGATTTTGACTGTTTCCTGTCAACAAAGGCCTGCCTGCCAGAAGACACATGTGATCACTGACCCACCCAAGTCTTGGAGGCGGACTCCAACACTTTGAGAACTGAATTGAAAGCAAAATATATATTTTACAGAAACACTGATAACCCTTTGTAATCAAATGACAGGAATGTATAACTTTGAGAGCCTTCATTTAAAAAATGTACCTTCAATTCAAGCCCAAACTCCAATTTGTGTGATGTTCTGGGGCAAAACCCCGCCATTTATTGATACTACCGACTCTGTGTTTAAGCTAGAGACATGGGAATTTACTGGAGTATGTATGGACAGGCCGTGTATATGTGTATAATTTTTAATGAAAAATCCGATGTTGCAAAACCCACTAAAAAGCACCAAATGTTGCCATTTCTGAATGCAAGCCCCCAGGAAAAGCAGAGTTTGAACAGGGTATACCTCATGTGATATGTGATGGGTGCATGTAATTTCAAACCACTGTGTATCTATGAAATATGTCTTTAGGTCAAATATAGATTGTGTGTAATTTGACAGGGGAGTGTCCTTTCTGCAAGCCATTAAATGACATCATTCTGACACACACTCCTGCTCTCCAGTGAGAACGCAAAGAATTCTCCAACCTATCAGAACTCTGAAGGGGTTGGGCCTAGAAAGCTAGCCTCTCCACCCACTTTCAAAACACATAAAAAGAGACTGCTGGGACAGGTAGGGACATTCAATTCCATTTGCTGCAACGCGCACTGCCGGACCATACAACATCCCGAAGATACCAGATTCAACACTTAGACTTTAAAACTCCAAAGAACTTGATTCAGAACTCAAAGCAAGGGCCTAAACCCACAAACTGAGAACTCTTCTCAGTGGGCCTCAGCATCCAGCAAACCTAACAGCAGTAGCAGCATCCAGGAGCCGTGCAGATCACCGTTGGGTCCAGAGAAAGCTGTGCTGAAAGATCCAGAAGCAGTGCTGTACCCAGAGAAAGCAGAGCAGTATCCAGAACCAGAGGCCAGAGATCCAGAGTGACCCAGACCGCTGTTAGCAGAACCAGAGAGCTGACCCAGATCACTGTGAAGTGCCGAGACCAGAACCGGAGTACCGTCCAAAACCTGACCAGATCCGTGGCGAGGCATATTTCTAAAATATATTGTGAGTACCTAGCAGAACTGTGCAGAACCAATCTCTTAGTTAAAATAATATAATTCAATCTATTTTAATCCAACCAGAACTGCCTCCTAACTGTGACCTGTCATTTTTAAAAGCTGTCACCTGTCATTTTCTAGCTACAAGCTGTAACCTGTCGCTTTGAACTTTTACAATTTCAAATCCGAAAAACTACCTTTATTTAATCGTCCGTATCTCTGGAACCGTTTGTGCTAGGTTTAACTTTCCTCTGAAAGCTTAGAATCTTAGCTTTTCAACGAACCTAGAACCGACTTGCTACTCCTTATATTTTTGCCGTAATCGTGATTCACACATTCGCGAATTTTACCGCAATTTGCGATTTGGTTAAAAATCCAGCCACGTGTAACCATCAGCAGTCATCTCTTTCCTTGCTAAAAATTCGTTTGCCTCTTAAGAACCATCCTAGAATCCTTGCTAGAGTGAGCCTGAACTCATATTAACTAGATACCACTCACCCTGAACCTCCTGAAGGGAATTAAAAGCATTTTCAGCATATTTCTCACTGCATTGTCACCATATTCAAAGCACTTGGGTCTGTGTTTCAAAACTCCTATCTGTTGTATAAGCTGCTGGGGGGAATTGAACTGAATTCTATTTGATTGCATTCCTAAGAACTGAGTCCCATTATATTCATCTCCTTACATTGCATTAAGGGGGGGTGAATTGTTCAAGAAAGTGATTACATTGTCTTTTGCTGAAATCCTATCTAGTTATTTTCTGTACTGCATTTCATTCCACATTGCATCCATTTGAAACCATAAAAGTATTGTTGGTATCGTATCCATCCTATAACCACTCATCATTGATTATAAAGAAGTGTGCTAGTGCGGACTATCCATTATTGATTACTGCTCAGATTAAGTGTGATATTCAATTATTAATTTATTATAAAGTGTGATATATATATATATATTGTTTAAATTATCAAATAAACCGTTTAAACTTGCAAAACAGAACTAATTCTTGGCTCAGTGGGGTCAGGGGGATTCCAAGAGAGGGGTGTTAAATAAGGGTAGTCATCCAGAACTCATGAACTGGACGTAAAGATATATCAATAAGGGTTTCCATTCAGTATCCCAGACTAGGCATTGACTTAGCTGTAGTGTTGAATTGAATCCTCTTACAAATTGGGGGCTCGAGCCGGACGTTTGGGTTAGATCTATCACTTGTGCAGATTAATAAGGCGTGCCAGCTGACCAGATACACATATCCGGTCGGATCACCACGCTGTCTTATGCTGTAATGCACTCCTCAAAGGAATGCTCTAAGGAAAAGGTGAGTGGACTCGCCAGGACCGCATGGTCTGGTTGCAGGCCATCACGCAACAGGTCACTGAAACAGGGTCAGATAAATGGAGAGATCAGGGTCCCTTACATGTGGCCCTGAGTGAGCTATATATGGTTCCTAAAGCTAAGGATGAACAAGACAAGATGGTTAGGATAGCGGCATACCTGTACCTATATATGGGAGACATGCAGGATAAATGTACTGAAAGCCAAGATCTGGCGAATAAGCGACAGATGCCGTTAGAGAAGGTCCAATCTGACCTGGTCTCTTCTGAGCAGAGGCTGCAGGGGAGCCAGGAGTCAGAAAATGATAGTAGGCAGTATATCATTAAATAAAAGAGGACATGGATATACTGCAACAGGAAAAGGCTGACCAGGATACCAGAATTCTGGCCTTGCAGAAGGAACGCCAAGACAGTTTGGACTCCCTACTGCAGAGCCAGGAAAAGCTGGAGCAACAGATCAATTTCAACAGGGAATGCACAGAGGAGGTAGCCACCCTGCAAATCCAACTAGACAGAGAGAAAGAGGAGAGCAATAAACTGATCCTGAAAGACCTGGATACCCAGGCAGAGTTTGATCAGGAGCGCCAGAAAGCTGGTGCCTTCCAAAGGCAAAGGGACGACCTGACGGCACAGATGCAGACTCTTAGTCAGGAAAGGGACACCTTAGGCCAGGAAGTCTGCCAATTAAAAAGAAAAATGGAAGAAAATCACCTGGCCCACCAGGGACTAGGTGACCTCCAAAAAGAACGCCAGGACTTGCTAGAGCACACCAGGACGGTGGAGGAGGCTCTGGCAAGAAAGGAGCAGGCCAGTAGGGAAGGGACTCAGGAGGTAACCCTCCTGCAGCAAAGACTGGCCCAGTACTCCAGGACCAATCAGGAGGCACAGAGAGAAAATGAGGCTCTCTGTCAGCACAATGATAGGCTCCAGCAACAGGTAGCGATGCAGGAGAGACTGATAGAGTCGAGTAAGGCCTTAACTGAGGAACTGAAAGTGCAGGCTCTTGCATTGCAACAGGGAGCAGGGGCGGATAGAGACCAGGTTCGCTGGGAAAGGGAAACTCCTGAGCATAACCTCAGGAGCCCTAGTACCAGAGGCCTTTATATCTCTCAGTCCCTGGACTGTGCCACCCCCATGTCCCCTGGCGCACATGAGCACCGGGCCACAGGGATGGCAGATTACTATCCAGCCAGAAGCATGGGGCTCATAGGCCAGTACCTCCCAGGAATGGATGGGCGGGCATCCGGGTATGGGCACCCAAGCACAGTGCAATTTAGTGGGGAACCCCAGGAGAGTAGGCCCATTAAGGGCATCCTGAAAACCTCTGCCCAGTTAGGTCAGTGGGGGGGGGTACCCATCAAATCCTGGCAGCAAAGAGGAATCTGAAGACTCCTCTGAACGGTACAGGATACAGGAGACCAGGTCCCCACATTCTGCCAGCCACTCCCAGGCTCGCAGAATCCAGGAAAACCTGGAAGATCAGACAGGAACCTCTGGGAGCAATTCCTCTGAGTCAGAGGATGAATGGACCAGGGTTACCCGAACCAAAAAGGCCAATAAGGCAAAAGGGGCCTTGCTTAATGACCAATTGAAACAGATTAAGGCAATCAGGAGTGTCATCACGCCTTATCATAAGAACGCCAAGTATTCTGTTTGGGAACACTTGGAGCTCTATGAGCAAATGATGGAGACCTTTCATTTGAAGGACAGCCAAAGCTGTATTCAGTATGTAAAGTGGACATTCTCCCCAGAGTACTCCAGTTTCTTTGCGGGGCTGGAGGACCAAAATCATTTAAGATGGTCCACCTATAAGGCGGCCATCTTGAAACATTTTTCTGTTCACAGAAATCCTCAAGAGGCTTGCAAGGCAGCCTACAATTTGCAATGTGAGGAGGATCAGGCCCCACAGGAATTCGTGCAAGAACTGAAACGTGCCTTTGCGCTGACCACCAGAAGGGTGCACACAGACAGCAGTGAATTTGTCAATACATTTTTCCATGCCTTGCCCAAATATATAATGACCCAGCTCGTGAGAGATTTTCATGAGAAAAGATCTTTAGACTGGGTCATTGAACAGGCTACCCGGATCTATGAGGTGCAGAAGCCCATAGAAAATAAAAGCAATACCCAGAAAAATCCCAAAACCAACAGCACCCCTGCTGCTGCCAAGGTGGCAGAGGTAAAGGTCACCCCCGTTTTGGATTTGGAGATGGGGGGGCCTAAAAACCTACCTGCACCTAATAATTCACAGCCCAGAAGGCCCTCGGGCCAGTCACAGACAGGGAGTCGAGGAGGTAGTCCCACAAATGGGGTCCCCCGCTCCCCTGATTATGTAAGTCCCCGCTATAAGGGAAACCGACCAATCCTGGGTTATGTGTGGACTCCTCCAGCCCAAGGGGGGGATCCGGCCAAGCACCTAACCCAGGGAACTTCCCTCCTAACTTCCCACAGGAGGGCAGAAATTCTCCAAATCCTGGGCAGAACTTTTTCCCAAGGTATCCGCCCAATTTCCAGCCCCAAAATCATCCATCCTTCTTTCCCCAATTCCCTGAGCCCAGACAACCTAATCCGGGAGAGGGGAGGCCAATGGTGGAGGGGTACCAAAATCTTCCCAACCAGGGGTACTACCAGAGAAGGGATAGCTACCCTTCCCGGGATCAGCCCAGGGGAGAAAATAGAGCCCCGTATCAGCCTGAGCGGGTTTCACAACTTAACCGCCAGGTCCAAAATATGGCACGAGATCTGGGTCACATACTGAAGGCTCAACAGAACCCTCAAATGAGCATGCCACCGCAGAATGCCCCAAACTCTGGACCTGGTGCTCCAGAACAATGACGGGGGCAGCACCCTGATAACACACCGGTTCCCAGGGAGGAGGCACAAGGGGAAGGGGGGTGTAAATCCTTGGAGGAAACTTCCTTCCCAACTTGTAAACAGCCCCTGGAAAACCAGGAACCGGAAACAAAATAACAAAATCTCCTGCCCCTGAAAGCCTGCCTCCCAAGGAGCAGAGGGGGGGTAGGAGAAACAAAGGACCCAAACAGACCCACTTTGTGGAGGAGGTACAGGTCTTCCAATTTGAGGGAGAGGGATCCTCAGAAGATCCTGGGAAAAGGATCTTCTCCTTCAGAGATGGGGGAACTCCTCCCAAGGAAAAATGGGTCGCAAGGGATTCCAATCCAGACTGGGGAGATATGGAGACTGAGCTACCGCCGCCCATCATCTCATCCCAGAACCCACAATACCGAAATCCCCTGGTTCAAACCCATCCTGGTGACTGCCTCCAAAAAGGGGGGGCGGCCCAGAACCGGAACCAGGGGAACCCACAATGGCTCTGATCTCCAGTTGCCAACTTTTTCTTTCAGATTCCCAAGGCTCTCCACAGAATTCTGCCCAAATCTCTTCTCTCGCCATGTCCAAAACCAGAAAGTTAGCCCACCAGTTGTCCAAAAATGTGCATTATCTGTGCCCCCTTGAGGAGAAGGAGGGAAGATACTATGCCCTGGTACAAGTACAGGGGCAGGGTACAATTTTGGCACTGGTGGACACTGGATCCCAAGCTACCCTTCTGTCCAAAAGGGCCTTTGATGAACTAAACGCAGGAAGGGGGGAGAATTACCGAATTCCTCTCACCTCTCTTCCTGGACAACTGCAGAACTTTGACGGGAAGGAAATTCCCGTTGAGGGGACTGCAGACTTGGACATTAAAATTGGGCGACACAAGGTGAAACACCGGTCATAGTAGTGACTCCAGAGGGCACCCCTTCTTTACTAGGGAATTACCTCCTGAGAAGGTTGTCACCCCTAATAGATTGTGTAAACAAGGTCCTCTGAACCCAGACTAGCCGACCAATAAAATTAAAACAGAGTGTCAACCATGTTAGTTTAAACGGCACCTGCCACATGGTTGAACAAAAATCTGACCAAGTAGAATTTCACTTCCAGAACAACCAAATTCCAGACGTGACAGTAATAGCAGTAGGACAACAGACTGGTGATGGGGGGGTCCTCTCTATTTCTGAAAATCAACCTTCCTTCCAGTTTAAAGTGGTATTCCACATTGGAAGGAAATACCCTGAAATTCTTTACTAATCCACAATCAGAAACTCCCACTCCTATAGTCCAGAAAGATGTGAAATCAGCTCAGAGCCTGGCTGATATTCAGCAAATTGGAGAGCAGTTGTTCATCCCTGTTCAAGTAAATGATGGGAAGGACTCTGTTCTCGCTCGAGTGTGCGTGAACAATGGTAAGAGCTTCATCAGCGAAGCCATATTCCGCCAACTCCCAAAAGATCCAGCCATTCCCACATTCAAACTGATAGACAAATGGGAAATGGACCTGGAAGCACCCAATTACAAACATCTCCTGCCAAGCAGGTGTATGCTCAAAATCTCCATTGGCAACAAGAGCATAGTCCACAATTGTTGGTCGTGCGAGACGTCACTGCGGCTTTTTACTTAGGCAGTGACATTCTCAATCGCTTTGCCATTAGTTTGGACCTAATAAACTTCAAAGCTTGGTCCCGATTAGCGGATAATCCCATGGGCTTTGATGATCCAGAAAAAGCATTTAGGTCAGCTCAATTGCTACCTTATGCAGTTGAAATTCAGATTAAAGAGGAAGTCACCATCCCAGAAAGGACCCGACAATTCTCCCTGGAAGTGAAAGTTAAAAGAGGACGACATTTGAAAAACCCTGATGCTTACATACATCTAAATGCTTCTCTCCAACAGCAAGGGTTAGGGGTAAACCCAACACCATTAGTTAACATAGAACATGACACCATTCCAATAGAGGTGGATAACAGCGACTTAAAGAGTATTACTCTAGCCGCAGGCACCATTATTGGAATGGCGGTTGATGACTGACATTTTTCCATTGATCTAGGAAATGAACTGTTAGGACTAATACCCAAGGACTGTTTTGACAGTGACAGTGAGGACAATACAACACCAGACAGGATTTTTACCCGGCATGGGGGGAACTTCCTGGTGTACACTTCTTGCCCTTATGGTAAGGAAGATGTGACTTGTGACTTCAGGAGGGATGAGGTGATTTTCCAGGTCCATGAGGGCTGCCTTTCCCACCTGAAGCCTCCAGTCCAAATCAGTACTCTGACCGGGGACTTCTCCACCCAGCTGGAGGAGGCCGCTGAAATAGCCAAACCAGAAGTCTTTCCAGGCTTCAGGCAGATGGTGGAAGAGAGAGTCAACCTAGCTGATGCCTGTGTGACTCTGGAACAAAAGCAAAAGTTGAAACAAGTTTTCTTGGATTTCCAAGATCTCTTTGTGGTAGACTCATATGACTGTGGTCGCACTGACATCCACACAACAACAATCCCCATGGACCCTGGCATGACTCCTGTGTTTGTGAAGCAATATCGCTTGCCTCTCGCATCAATGGAGTCCCTTACTGAAATAATTAAGAACCTTGAGTCCCGGGGAATAATCCGTCCAGTCCACAGCACCTTTAATAATCCGGTGCTGGGAATATTGAAGCCAAACGGCCAGTGGAGACTCTGCGCCGACCTCAGGGAGCTCAACAAACGGGTCCATACTTCCCGATGGCCTCTGCCCTACATTGACCAAGGGCTGGCCCAGATCCAGAGGTCACAGGTATTCACTGCAATAGACCTGACCAATGGATACTGGACTGTGCCTGTCAGTAGGGAGGACCAATACAAGCTGGCTTTTACCTTTGGGGGCCAGCAGTACACATGGACCCGGACTCCCTTCGGAAACCTCAACTCCGGAAATGAATTCAACATTTTCCTACATAAGGCCATGCCCGACCTGGGTGCGAGGGGTAACCTGGCTTTTGTAGATGATGTCATCATCAAAAGTTCATCTGTGGAGGAACACATAGCGGAGATCTGTTATGTTCTGACCCAGTTGAGGGCCGCCGGAGCAAATCTTTCCTTTCAGAAAGCACAGTGGTGTAGAACCCGTGTTAATTTCTTGGGGCATGAGATTACTCCTCAGGGTCTCTGTCCCCAGGAAAAGAAGGTGGAACCACTCCAAAAACTGAAAGACCCCACAACCCTGCGGGAACTAAGGAGCCTCCTTGGACTGACTAATTACAGCAGAAAGTTCATTGAGGGCTACGCAGAGATCACCAGACCCCTGATTCATCTCCTGAAGGGGGGGTCAAGTGGGAATGGGGTCCAGAACAAGCCGAGGCGGTAAAACAACTCAAAAGAAGCCTCTCACGAGCGCCTTGCCTAGCTTACCCTGTCAGAAACAAGGAGTTCTTCCTGGAGACGGGGTTCTTTAATACGTGCTTGACGGCGGTATTATACCAAAAGCATGACAAGGTCAATAAAGTAATCTCCTATGCGAGCAAAACTTTATCCTCTGTGGAGGAATAATTCAACGATTGTGAGAAGGCACTCCTGGCAACGGTGTGGGCATTGAAGAATTACCACCCATTTATCCAGGGGGAACACATCATAGTGGAGACTCCACACCAGCCTCTGTAATATCTCCAAAGTGACAGAATCCGGGCCGGGAATGTGAGTAATTCCCGAATTACTTCCTGGATTCTGTCAATGCAAGGCTTTCCTGTGGATGTCGGATATGGCCAAAACAAGAAGAGTCCCCTCGCGCAAGGTCTGGCTGACTTGCATGATTGTGCCAGAGAAAACTGTCTCGAGGATGAAAGTCTAAAAATCAAGGACAACACAGAGGCATACCTTAATTCCCCACACAAAGTCTTTGAAGAGGACAAGTGTGAGGGAATGCCCACTGTCTATGTGGATGGATGCTCTTACCATGTTGACAACAACGGGGAGAAAGAACTGGTGGTCGGTGTAGGGAATGCATGGGTGAATGAGTCCCCAGAACCCTCCGCTGGATACAAAATTGGTCCCCAAAGTAGTCAGGTGGCAGAGTTGATGGCTGTGCATCAGGCCATCCTCACTGCTGTCCAGCATCAACTCCACGAACTGGTCATAATCACAGATTCGGATTATGTACGGAACGGGTTCGTGGAGCACCTGGTTAATTGGAAAACCAGAGGCATGTTATGTGCTAATAACAAACCCTTGAAACATGGGAAGTTGATCCAAAACATTGATGATCTGGTCACCTCGAATGAGATGACCATCTATTGGAAAAAGATCAAGGGTCATTCCAAAGTAGAGGGACCAGACAAAACTGGAAATGACTTAGCTGATCAGCTGGCCAAAACCGGGGCCATCCAAGGGGATCTAATTGAGATTGAGTCCCTGTTGGGGGAAATCCAGGTCACTGCTATCACTAGGTCCCAGACAAATGCTCACAATGACCTTTCAATTGCACAATGGAGTAAGGAGACCCCTGATGCTGATTTGATTACCGCTCAGAAGGGGGATCCAATAATTGGTAAATTTTACCAACACATTGAGGACCCTGAGAACTTTCTCCTGACGGATACCGATTACATTGGGAAAGAGGACCTAAGAGTGTTGATGAAATGTCTAAAAAGGTTCCGAATCCAAGACGGTTTCCTGGTAAGGAAATCCAAAGCTGGCCACGATCAGTGGGTGGTTCCTACCTCATTCCGAAGCCTGATGTTAAGTCACGCCCATGATGCGGCCACCGCCGGTCATAGGGGGTTTCACACAACACTGGAAATCTTAAGAGAGGTTGCATACTGGCCAAACATTGGGGCAGGACCTCGACCAATACTTGAAGGGGTGTCTTGTGTGTGCACAATTTCAGCCATCATCCCTCACACACCGTGCGCCTCTCCAAAAGAGGGGGATGACACTGCCATGGTCAGATTTGCAAATCGACTTTGTAGGCCCTGTAATCCGCTCATCTAGAGGAAACAAGTACATGTTGACCGTTACATGCTTGTTTACCAAGTGGGTGGAATGTCTCCCAGCCCCAAACTGCAAGGCAGAAACAGCAGCTGCCCTGATGATTAACCACATCTTTTCTCGTTTTGGTCTACCTCAAAGGATTGAGTCAGACAGAGGTAGCCACTTCACCAGTGAAGTAATGACAAAGATGTGGGAGATACTGAGGGTCAAAAGGAAGTTGCATATTGCTTACCGGCCAGCTTCTTCTGGGCTAGTAGAGAGATATAGCCGAACCATTGTGAGCATATTAAAGAAGTTTGTGGCAGAGTCTGGGCCAAGTTGGGATATCCGATTACCTCTGGTCCTAATGGCCATCAGATCTACCCCTTCATCTGCAACCAAACAGTCACCATTTGAGTTGATGACTGGACGCAAGATGGTGCTTCCTCAGCATTTGCTCTACAGGACCCAAGAGCAGACACTAATAAATGCCTCCACAACTCATGAGTATGTGGAGAATTTAAGGAAACACCTTCAACATGCTTTTTTTTTTAATGCAAAAAGAAATGTGCATGTTCATATGTTTTGACTATAAATTTATATGCCACCCCACTATATCAATGGTGGGGAAAAAATGTCTATGAATAGGTATTGCCGCTCTTCCTTTGTCATCCTAGGAGAAAGAAAACCTGGAGACTGGCCAAGGAGGACGATCCGGAGACTGGGAGGACGATCCGAGGGGCCCAGGGTACCGCCCAATATTCCCATCAGGACCGGCGAGGAGAACCGATCGATCAGTACCGGATGGAGGAAAAGATGCTGAACTGTGCCATTTGCAGAATTGGAAGAAGATTATGTGGACATACCAGTGCGTGGGTCATCACCTTCTGTGCACCCAACTCCCCATCGACTCAAATTCAAAGTGCAGTCGAGTGGGGGGGCTTTGTTGGGTGTCCTGACCCACGTTTGAGCTATCATGCTGCAACATTTGGTGCTGTGGGCTTAGAAAATCCAAGATGGCCAAAAAGCCCACATGTGCGCCAGAATCTAGGAGAACCACGTAGTTTGTGCGCACACCAAAATGGTTACCTAACTTGCCACCCACCAGTGTAAAGAAAGATCTTTGTTAACAAAATCCACTGTTACGGATGTCAAAAAGTTGCTGAAATCGTGGCTCATCGGACCACTTTAAAGATTCAACCCTTTTGTGGGGTTCCACATAACCATTTTACTGTAAGGAGCCCCATCAAAACAATGTTAAGCAAGGATTTACTACCATGTAAGAACCATTCCTGTTTGGAATGCATTAATCCAAGAAAGATCCCACAAATGCATGCAGTACCCGCTTTTGACTGAGGGGGGCGCTAGCGGTCTAAACTCTGACAGGGAAACTGCATGTCAGGAGTTGCAGGAGAGGCCTTTACATCAAAGGCTGGGAGTTAATTAAAATCTTAACCACATGCTGTTCCCAGAAGACAATCTGATTTAATTAACAGCCCAAAGGCTGGGAAACCTCTCACCTCCAGAGATTCACACCAGGAGTTAGAATCTCACATGACCTCTTGATTGATAGAAGGCAGACTGGCTGGGAGCCTCCTGGAGACCACACAATAGGCTCTCGCACTTGAATAGAATATGTTGATTTTGACTGTTTCCTGTCAACAAAGGCCTGCCTGCCAGAAGACACATGTGATCACTGACCCACCCAAGTCTTGGAGGCGGACTCCAACACTTTGAGAACTGAATTGAAAGCAAAATATATATTTTACAGAAACACTGATAACTCTTTGTAATCAAATGACAGGAATGTATAACTTTTAGAGCCTTCATTTAAAAAATGTACCTTCAATTCAAGCCCAAACTCCAATTTGTGTGATGTTCTGGGGCAAAACCCTGCCATTTATTGATACTACCGACTCTGTGTTTAAGCTAGAGACATGGGAATTTACTGGAGTATGTATGGACAGGCCGTGTATATGTGTATAATTTTTAATGAAAAATCTGATTTTGCAAAACCCACTAAAAAGCACCAAATGTTGCCATTTCTGAATGCAAGCCCCCAGGAAAAGCAGAGTTTGAACAGGGTATACCTCATGTGATATGTGATGGGTGCATGTAATTTCAAACCACTGTGTATCTATGAAATATGTCTTTAGGTCAAATATAGATTGTGTGTAATTTGACAGGGGAGTGTCCTTTCTGCAAGCCATTAAATGACATCATTCTGACACACACTCCTGCTCTCCAGTGAGAACGCAAAGAATTCTCCAACCTATCAGAACTCTGAAGGGGTTGGGCCTAGAAAGCTAGCCTCTCCACCCACTTTCAAAACACATAAAAAGAGACTGCTGGGACAGGTAGGGACATTCAATTCCATTTGCTGCAACGCGCTCTGCCGGACCATACAACATCCCGAAGATACCAGATTCAAGACTTTAAAACTCCAAAGAACTTGATTCAGAACTCAAAGCAAGGGCCTAAACCCACAAACTGAGAACTCTTCTCAGTGGGCCTCAGCATCCAGCAAACCTAACAGCGGTAGCAGCATCCAGGAGCCGTGCAGATCAGTGCTGGGTCCAGAGAAAGCTGTGCAGAAAGATCCAGAAGCAGTGCTGTACCCAGAGAAAGCAGAGCAGTATCCAGAACCAGAGGCCAGAGATCCAGAGTGACCCAGACCACTGTTAGCAGAACCAGAGAGCTGACCCAGATCACTGTGAAGTGCCGAGACCAGAACCGGAGTCCAGTCCAAAACCTGACCAGATCCGTGGCGAGGCATATTTCTAAAATATATTGTGAGTACCTAGCAGAACTGTGCAGAACCAATCTCTTAGTTAAAATAATATAATTCAATCTATTTTAATCCAACCAGAACTGCCTCCTAACTGTGACCTGTCATTTTTAAAAGCTGTCACCTGTCATTTTCTAGCTGCAAGCTGTAACCTGTCGCTTTGAACTTTTACAATTTCGAATCCGAAAAACTACCTTTATTTAATCGTCCGTATCTCTGGAACCGTTTGTGCTAGTAACTTGGTGTAACTTCCCTCTGAAAGCTTAGAATCTTAGCTTTTCAACGAACCTAGATCCGACTTGCTACTCCTTATACTTTTGCCGTAATCGTGATTCACACATTCGCGAATTTTACCGCGATTTGCGATTTGGTTAAAAATCCAGCCACGTGTAACCATCAGCAGTCATCTCTTTCCTTGCTAAAAATTCGTTTGCCTCTTAAGAACCATCCTAGAATCCTTGCTGCTAGAGTGAGCCTGAACTCATATTAACTAGATACCACTCACCCTGAACCTCCTGAAGGGAATTAAAAGCATTTTCAGCATATTTCTCACTGCATTGTCACCATATCCAACGCACTTGGGGCTGTGTTTCAAAACTCCTATCTGTTGTATAAGCTGCTGGGGGGGAATTGAACAGAACTCTATTTGATTGCATTCCTAAGAACTGAGTCCCATTCTATTCATCTCCTTACATTGCATTAAGGGGGGGGTGAATTGTTCAAGAAAGTGATTACATTGTCTTTTGCTGAAATCCTATCAAGTTATTTTCTGTACTGCATTTCATTCCACATTGCATCCATTTGAAACCATAAAAGTATTGTTGCTATAGTATCCATCCTATAACCACTCGATCATTGATTATAAAGAAGTGTGCTAGTGCCGGACTATCCATTATTGATTACTGCTCAGATTAAGTGTGATATTCAATTATTAATTTATTATAAAGTGTGATATATATATATATGGTTCTACGTGATCAAGCGGTCTGTGTGCCGTGAAACGCGTTGTGTTTTGAACTTTTTCCTATCCATGCTGACTTTAAAATAAAGGCATGTCAGTCTGGACTAATTGGGTTTTCTTTGCCTTAGTATAGAGAGTCATTTAGGCTTTCTATATTCGAGTTTTCTTGGGAGTGCATTCCGCTTAACACATCCCGTTTCCAATCTGGATCGGGTAATGGGTTTTTTCTAAATATATATATATATATTGTTTAAATTATCAAATAAACCGTTTAAACTTGCAAAACAGAACTACTTCTTGGCTCAGTGGGGTCAGGGGGATTCCAAGAGAGGGGTGTTATATAAGGGTAGTCATCCAGAACTCATGAACTGGACGTAAAGATATATCAATAAGGGTTTCCATTCAGTATCCCAGACTAGGCATTGACTTAGCTGTAGTGTTGAATCGAATCCTCTTACAGGCTACACTAACGCTGGGACTGGCGGGAAGCTCAGGAGTCGCAAAAGACCCAGGGCTATAGGCCCCTCAGCACCGCCTAGGAACGCCTCTGCATTACACCACAAATAATGGAAGATGGAATGTCGGCAGTCAGATATGCCTGGGTTGTGTGCTGTGCAAAAATGCAGCAGCCTGGGATCTGGGCATTATATTGATATATGGGCAACAATACGTCTATCAAAGATGCTCCTTGGCCTAATGTTAAACTATTGCTCTTTGAAATCTATCTATCTATCTATCTATCTATCTATCTATCTATCTATCTATCTATCTATCTATCTATCTGTCTGTCTGTCTGTCTGTCTGTCTGTCTGTCTGTCTATCTATTCAACGTGTTGTATGGCTCCTTGCACCCATAGACTTCAAAGCGCTCACAGGACAATTACAAAGAAAAAACAAGAAAGGTCACAGCAGGAGAGTTATCAAAATTGACATATAGTGCATTTCAAGTGCACACATGTGTTGGCATGTGTGTGCCTCTTACGCGCATACTTCTTTCATCTCATCACCATTCTGTTAAGGGTGTGTGAACCTTCATTTCACAAACAGTGCATCTCTGCTCGCCATTTAAGGGTTGGGATATGGCAATAGCCTGCATCCTTCTGCAACATTCAGATCATGCATATGGGAAAGTGCGAAAAACAATAAGGGGCCATTTCTGATCAGAGATGTCTTCAGAAGAGTCCCCGGCACTAGCGTAAATGAGCTGCAATGCGCATATAAGAATTTGGCACATATCACCTGTCCGCGTGGGCCATGGCGGGCCCGCACTGCACATTATACACGTAATGTTCATGCTCTCTTCATGAAAATAAGATGTGGGCTTTATGTGACCATTATACGGACACTGTCCAAAACGCCCTTAGAGCAGGTATCTCCAGATGTCGGTCTGCAGATGTTTTTGACTACGGCTCCCATGATCCCTCACCATTGCGCATGTTAGCTAGGGCTGGTGGGAGTTGTAGTCAAAATGATATGGGAAGCCAAAGTCTGCAGGCTCCCGCCCAACAGGTTTCACAGGTTTATGGGCTTTCCATCAAAAGGGTTTCCATTGAAACCCTTCCCAACGAAAATTGTTCATCTGATTGTTTTGCATCAAATGCATTTTTTGCATTTTTTGCATTTTTGTGGGGCGTCGCCCCAACCCCCTCCCCCCGTTTTTCTACCTTTAGAACCCCACCCCAATGAAAAATATCACTTTAACCCATTCATATATGCATTCAATACAAAAGAATTCGATGCAAAATGTTCTTTGCAAAGGGTTTCAAAAGAAACCCTTTCGATGGAAAGACCAGATACCGTTTCATGGATAATGATCTGATAGAGTTGTTTCAATATGCATTATTGATGAATCCAGGATGTGTAATTCTCAAAGCTTAAAGAACAGTCAGATCAATGATTTTCCATGTTCCGTAGTAAGAGTAGAGCTTTCTAGTCGCTCTGTATGCACAGTGATTTTCACTGTCATCGTTCGTACCCTGCAGTGATAAGAAAATAATAAATACAATTCTAATTTAAAATACATATGTTTTAAATGATTTGATCTGTACTTACATTTCCCCCCTGGATCGAGAAATACTCCTTTTTGGCAGCCTCTTCACATGACATTTCTAGAGATGTTAAAGACAGTGTTAGATCATTCTAAAGTCATATTTTCTCACCACATATGGAAAAGATTTTCGATTTTCTGTTATCTTTAAACAAAGGAGATTTCTCGCTTAAAACAATGTTCTCTGTCACGGTGGGTTATTGTCAAATCTTCTCTCTGCTGGTGTGCAAAGAGAGGCTTGACGCTGTGTTAGTCCAGCTTTGAAGTCACCCAAAATTCAAGTTGTGAACCTTTTGTAACTAAAAAAGTAAATTGAGATGGTGCAGTGCATTAGTTTCCCCAGAGCCATAGTCTTCATCATCTGATAATGGTCGCAGAGCTGCGACCAGCATCTTATGAGGAAGTCTATGGGACCTCAGTAGCGTAGGATTCGTCCCATCTTAGAAGATGACTTTACTGATGTGACCTCCGGATCCATCATGCTCCCTGTCTAAGTCTATTCGGTGAAAGTGGCAGGATAAATACTTACCAAATGTGTTCTACTGGTCCCACCAAAGTCATAATGAAACGTAATAGTGCTCGTTCTTTTTGCATTTGTCAAACAATGGATACCTAGATGGTTCAAAGTGCTAAATGAGCGATCCCAACAAATCTACTTTGTTCTGATTTTGGAATCTATAATCTGCATAGCTATGCCAATAGAGTTGCAGATGTAATTGTGATCCTCATATTAAGAGACAAGAATGCTTTGTTGCATGACCCTTGTAGAGGAGGAGCCAAGTGCCTCCACTTAAAGTCCTGCCCCCATTTTGCCTATATGTTGGAAACCGGAAATTGCGACATGCCCATCGCCAGTAATGGTACATATACCGGGAAGAGTCCTTGAAACAAGGTATCCATTGAGAAACCCCTATATGATGTACCCGCGGAGAAATGACAGTCTTCTGAAGGACGTTCCGGAAGAAGTGTGAAGATGAATGAAAGAGAAGACTGGTGACGTCACATGAAGCAGAAATGACGCACCCAGAAGAGACGCCAATGAAGAGAGTACATAAACCTTATAGAATCTGATGGCAAAGTACAGAATTGAGCAACATTTCATGAGCAAAATGAAGATTACACGTTCAGAGAGCACTGAAGAAAATGCAAGCCATTTTACAATTGTACAGATGCTGAAATGCAAGTAGACTAAGTAATCATGAGGCTGGCTATACGTATTGAATAGACTGCAGGCAGTACTGCCAATATATATAAGTGTGTACAGAATCTGGATGTTCCACAACTCATTTGAGCAAACTAGGACCCCATGAATAGAAGGGCTGAAAGTGTGGTGCAGTTGCAAAAAACAGCTGACGGCAAAGGAAGATTCGAGAAGGCTTGTCTGGCCCGGTGTCAAGGGTTGGGGAAGCCAAGAAACTGGTTATCTATTAGAGGAGATACAATGAACGTGAGAAGCAAGACCAGCTCCTGTTGAGGTGTAATGGGAAGACACTAGAATTGCCTGGTTTAGTTAATTTAATAATGTTAAATGCGAAGAAGGAGCTCAAAACACAGTCTCCTGTGATATGGTCTGATGAAAATAGATTTTGGGGCAAGCTACACCGAGACCAGAAGATAAGGCCATGCTCACACTCCCTTTTATTCCCAGGCACAGTGATCCTTTGCAAGGCTGAGCTCAAAGGACTAATTGAATGGCAGACAGCAGGAGTGATGATGGATGATGGGCTAATTGGGTGGGGAGGCATGGTCAAGTCCAGCCCTCCAGCACCTGGAGTACCAGCTTGAGTGCTGCTAGCGAATGGAATATTCCAGAAGGGTACAAGCGTGCCAACCAATTATAGAGGGCCACGTAGCAAAGAGGCCTATACTTTGAAAGCCAATGAAGCGTAGTGTATTTTTATGACACGGAAGATGACTTGCACTAGGGGTGGGCATAGCTATCCACCTGACCTTATAGAGCCAATCACAGTTCAGTCCCCCATAGAAAGTATACTTAGATGTTACCTTTAAGCTTATCATAAACCCTGTAGGTTTTCGCTTATAATGCCACAGTGTATGACATCAGTGATAATGAGTTTTTGCTATAAATATGTGTTTTTCGATGTAAATCATTGAGAATGCTTGTGCAGCGTCTGTTGATGCCCGTTGTACTCCCTGTTTTAGATAATTGTTAATAAAACAGCTACAGTGTTGCCAACTTCCTGAGTCAGTCTGATTATTGGTGCGAGCGTAAGATCTCCATCCCCATCCATTGCAGATAGCGCTTCCTCGTTTAAAAGGGCCTACGGGTTCACGCTTCAAAAGCACTTGTGATACTGCTTGTATCTCAGCAAATGTTTGAACAGAATCACACCATCTCAGCTGGAGTCTGTCTGCAAATGCTAACAATGACCAACTCTTCTTCATCCGAATTGCCGTGCAATGGGTAATCAGAAACAGGAAGCCTATGCTCTTCTTCCTTGGAACCATGGGGTAGGGGTGTGGATTATGTTCAATTAAATGCAGTAACTGGGGGCAGGTGCCAGGGGGAGTCAGGATTACCATGCTGCCCTTGTCGGGTACACATTGAAGTGGAGATATTGTGGAAGCTGTCACAGGGAACACTATCAAGGGGGGAGGTGTCATTGGCAAAAGCCAGACTTGGTCGGCAGCAGACTCTGAAACCCAGAGTCTGACACACATTTTACCATTGTGGATAAAGTACCGACTGCCATATGTCCTGATTCCTGATACTGCTAAGAAGACAATATGGCAATGAAAAGAAGAGGCAAACATTTAACCATAAACACAATTAAATCCCCTTGAGTGGTCAGAATTTTCTACCTTCTACACCATGTACATGGACTCAATCCAGTGGCTTACATTTTTTATCAAAAATAGTTTATTTAAAACTATTCACTTTTTTTTAAAACATACCATACATTGAGAAAGTATCTACTTATTCTTTTTCCGAAACGCCACATAAAATACAAAGAAAATGGAAATGAATGCCAAGCTAGCACATTTACCTTCACCACACCAAATGACACAGTGTGAAACTCAACAACTACTCCAAAAACACAAACATTTAAAACATAAACAGGTAAATATGTTCAATCTTTTTCACACCCTCTTAACCCCAACATGTTTCTGTTCCCTTTCACTGAGAACATTCTTCAGGGTAAAACATTCGGTTTTCCACATGATGGTGTTCTGAAATGTCTAATATTCCAATCAATAGAAGTTCTACTGTGTCCAACTTTCAATTCATATGTGGTGGGAAACTTCTAATCCTGATGCCCACATCCATTTTGGGAGGTGATGGAGTAACATATTACACAAGGATTTTCAAAGATCTTTGGAGGCCGGCCTTAGTGGCTGTCTTGTTCAACAAACATGATGATTGAAATTGCCAAGTAACAGTTACTTGTGTTCATAAAAGGTGAACATCCAACATTGCTACACCCAAAGTAATACGATTGTCATACTTCCATCTGGGTATATCCGCTGGAGATTCATTCGGAACCTTCAAGAAACATGGTTGTTCCAAAATGAGGCCATTAAAGGTTTTGCATATCGAAACTGTGACTGATGCAAAACCTTGACAAAGTTATTACTACATCTAAAACTCTAGGCGTGTCCGCCAAGTGAAAACATTGATTACAGGACCAAGTGTACTTTAGAACTGTCTGCCACAAAAAATGAAGGCACCACTTTCTGACTCACTGAGCGCATCTTTTTTATGTGATGAAATACATCAGGTTGTGAATTAGAAAGGCAAGAAGTGTTACGCTCACCTGGCTCCTACAGAGGCGTCGATCTGAACTGGACAGCTGCGGTCTCCACCAATGTGACGCGTAGGGCCAAGATGACAGACTGGACTGCAAATGGAGAAAGAGAATTAACCACCCGTGGAGTTGAGCGTAAATCCCCCCACCCCCGCTGTTCTCCCCACTGATCACCTTTGATGTCCCCTCTTATAGTCTCACCTGATGGTTTGAAAAGATGAGCTCTCCATCCTGCATTGAGCGCAGGGGCGCGTAGATAACCAGTTGCTTCACTGCTCGAAGGAATTGGTGAGTTCCAGAACAATATTGACTCTGAGATTCCCGGCACGACGCCGTAAGTTTGTAGTTCGTAAGAGTTCAAATGCCTGACTTTCACTCTTGCCCGATTCCTTGCTGGTTGCTGCTTGACCCTAGTGAAGAGTTCCTCGTGGCAACCGGTAATATTCTGGTAAGGATTTGGATTATCCAACACAGTTCGATAAAATAATGTCAATATGTAACCTGTTGCTTCCTCCCCTATTCAGGCGCTGAGAGAAAGTATGAAGTCTCGTGGAATAATACCTCTAGCGGTAAAATCAGGTAAGTCTATTGTGGTGAGGAGGGTTCCCCTTGTTAGTCCCTTTGTTTCACCTTGCTGTCCTTTTGTTTCCCCTTAGGGGCCGGGGTTCAGCGAAGATGTAGTGGATGCTGCGCCGACCCGTGAAGAGGAATAGTACCCCCAGCGGTAAAATCAGGTAAGTCTATGGGGGGTAACTAATATTCCTCTGTGTATTCCCTTGGCTCACCTTGCTGTTCTTGTCTTCTCTTTAGGTGCCGGAGTGCGGCGGGAACATGCAGGAGGATGCGGTGGAATGTGAAGATGCTGCGAAGGCCGGTGAGTTCAGCGCGGCACTGCAGCAGGCGAGGCGACGCACATAAAATAACTTCTTTCTTCCAGCTTGAAGGCGCGATGGATCGGGAATTCAGGTAAGGATCAAAGGTATTGCTCTTGTTCTAACTTTTTCTCCTTCTTTCTCCCTTTTTCTAGGAGCTCCAAACTCGAGGCGGGCGTGGCAGAAGGCTGGATGCAGACTTGCAGGCACGGTGAGCGTTACGCTGCTGGATGCAGAATAACGCAAAGCGTGTGCTGCTCTTAGGGCGTGGTTTAGATAGCCTCCAAAGTAGTCCCAGGTAAGTATTCCTCCCAAGCCCCACCCGAGTAAAAAAATAGGTAAAGTAGTCCCTTCCAAGCCTCTTTTAGCTTGGAGCTCTTGCAGCATGGTCTGCATCAGGTAAGTTTGCAGCATGGTCTGCATCAGGTAAGTTTGAATCTATGAGCCTGGCATCTATGGCACCAGGACTGACTCTCCATATGAGCCTGGCGCCATAGGCACCAGAGCTGCACCCAAATAGTCCCTAGCAGGGGTTGTTGGGCTTGCTTGGGATAACTTGATGCCTGCTTCCGGGGTTGCTGGACTTGGTCTGGGTCCCCGGGGGTAGGCATCATGACAAGAAGTGTGTGTAATAGAAGTGTGTTGTTTGATGGCACGTCTGCACTAGTTATTTTGGAGGTTGTTATACTTTAGCCAACCAAAAACCATGAATTTTGAGAATAAAAGAAACAGCTATGTTTTGAAGCTTAGGGCACTAGTGGCTATCTGCACCTGTTTTTCAGAACTTTCTTGCACAGAGGAGAACCTGAAGCAGCAAAGCTGCCCCAGCGCTGAAAGAGCTTGTGAGAGTCTAAGAATGTCTCTCCCATTTCCCTGGTATGCAAAGGTTTCTGACATTCCAGCCATGTGCTGTGCCTTCAGACTCTGCAGCAGGGTTGCAGGTTGCTCGTTCTGTGCTTGGTGAACTGGAGGTTTCCCAGTGCAAACCTCCTCGTTACCACTACTTTACCCAAGATGTACACACTCTCTACTAGATTAGATCATAAACCCATGGTGAACACAGTCAATGGTGGTACACATTTTACTTCTGTTATTTATTTATTTGTTTATTTGTTTGTATTTTTGTTTAGCGACGGCCCTACGCAGATTTCCGCAGAGCGCTTTACATGGTTTAAATATTGAAAATGTGGGAGTTGAAAAAAGAAGTTACAAAATGTTTTCAGCAAAGAATAGGAAGATTAGGATTGACAAGTGTTAGCAGTGGTGGAGGGCAAGGTTATGTGTGGGGGAACAGGTATGTTGTGAGGGTCTTTCTGAAAGTCTTGATGGAGGATGCAGTGCGTATGTGGAGAGGCAGGCTATTCCATACCCTGGGTGCCAATGGGTAAATGCTTGTTTTTGTGTGCATGTGAGCTTGCAGAGTGGAATGCGTAGACAGTGTTGGCTGGCCTGTCTGGGGTTTGTGTGGGTGGTGGGTTTGAGTTTGTCATAATGCTAAGATGCAGTTTTGAGGTGGATCGCTTTGAATACAATGCAGAGTACTTTGAAGGCTATTCTCTCCGAGTGTGGGGAGCCAGTGGAGCTGGGCAAGAGCGTGGGTGATGTATGAATATTTGAGTAGGTGGAGGATGAGTCTGGCTGTTGTGTTTTGCATGGCTTGCAGGGGGTTAAGGGTGTTGGGGAGTCCAGTGAGGAGAGCATTTCCATAGTCCAGTTTAGAGCAAAACAGTGTTTGGATTGTGGTGCGGAAGTTGTCAGGAGGAAGGATATGTCTGATTTTGCATAGGAGGAGTAGTTGCATGTTTTGGTGACAGTGGCTAAGTAGTGTGTGAAGAAAATAAGGTGTTGATGGTGAAGCCAAGGGATTTAACAGGTGTCGAGAGCGATATGTGTGGGTTTTCTGTGGTGATTTTTTGGATTCAGGTTGTGACGTTAGGTATGTGCCTTGGGGGGCAGATGAGAAGATATTCTGTTTTGGAAGGGTTGAGTTTGAGGAGGTGGATGGCCATTCAGATGATGATGGTGTAAAGGTCAGTTTTGAGGGTGTGGAGTTGTGAATGGGATGAAATTTAGAAGTATATTTGTGTGTCATCTGCGTATTAGTGGACATGTATATTGTGGTCGCTAAGGGTCTGTCCAAGAGATTCAACATATAGGTGGAAGAGGAGTAGATATAGGGAGGAGCTTTGCAGGATCCAACACTTGACAAATTGGGGTCTGATCGATAAGGGCCAATGGAGACAAATTTTGTCCTGTCAGTGAGAAAGGAGGTGAACCCATCGAGTACGGTGCCAGAGAGATTCATCCTGTGGGCTAGGATGTCTAGTCGAATGATGTGGTTGATGGTGTTGAAGGCTGAAGAATGGTCGACGAGTCCAAGTAGTGCTGTATGCCCTTTGTCTGTGATGCTGTGGAGGTTATCTAGGATGTGAAGAGTAGCAGTCTCAGTGCTGTGTCCATTTTGAAGGTCAGATAGGAAAGCATTGAGCAGGTTGTTTGTGGTGATGTGTTGTTACAGTTTGGTAGTTACAAAGCATTCCATGATTCTGGCGAGGTCTGTTAGGATAGTAGTTGGGCAGCAGTTTTCAGGGAGTGCGGGTCACGTGATTTTTTTTAAGGGGGCGGAGCTTGTCCCTTTTTGAGTGCAGTGGGAATGGTACCATGTGAGCAACAGGGGTCCGTGATGTTGAGTCATGGAGCTACAGGATTCAGCGGTCCTGATTCTTCTTACATCCAACTGTAAATGGTGTGTCCTGTCAGGGGTGGCTGGTCTATTAGGGTGATATGTGTGGTGTCCCACCAGTTTTTACAAATACATGTGTTATTATTTTAGTGAGTGACTCACTTATAATTGAGCTTACACATGTCATTTTCATTGATACTGGCATCAATGAAAATGAAACATTTGCAGCAAGCAGCAGCTGATCCTCAGCATGAATCAGTGACTGAGCGCCCGGGGCTGATTTATTGGCCAGGTAATACCTGGCTGTCCTGTAAATGCAGTCGGGAGAGTGCTCTCAAGAGCTGTTCCCACTGGACATGGCCAGTACAATATGAGAGTGGGGAGACATCAAAGGGTCTTCAAGGCGGGCTCGAATGGAGGCATTTGAGCGTTCAAATTGAAACACAACCAAGGAATAGATCGCACTCTTCACCTTTCCCCCTATACTGTCTCTCATACAAGCTGTGGGGAAGTTGCAGTTTGTTGACCCCACCCCAGCCTATGTTAGAGACAGGATAGGGGAGGGGGCCAAGTGATGCTGGCAGGAAGGCACAAGACAGGGTCTGGACTCCAGTCCATGCCTCTACCCTAGCTGCCTTGCACTGTTTGGTTTTTAGCAGGCTTATGAAGGAAGGAGAAGACCCTCCCAGCCTCCACCCACTTCACAACCCGGGCCAGCAGCATAGGTAAGTCCGGAACATTCTTAGGAGGACTGGACTGTGGACCAAGAATAATCTCATTAAGGTAAGTTAGCAGCAGACGTCCTGTGTGATTTTTAAAGTTGACTACTGACTCAAAAGGTTCAAATTATGTGATTGCTAGTCTGTGTGACTAATGATAGCAGCATAATTCAAACCTTTTGAGTCAGTCAGTAGCAAGATGTAAATGCACTGCCCCGGTGCACATTAAATCTCACAGCGATTTGTGCCTTCTGGACTGGTGCTGTTTTTAAACGCTTCTTGCTAAAGAAGGCAAGTGTGTACAGCCAATCTGCACAACTAGGTGTGCTTTGCAGGTACGTGCCACCACATCAGTGATGCGTACTTATGGACCCATTGCAGTTTGTGTCCTTTTGTACATCAATGCATAACTGACCTGAGCCCAAAACTTAGCACGTAAACATTGCCAGCAGCTTCGTGAGGGAGGGCAGGAACACTTCCCTCTCCGTGCCTCGTGACCTGCATCTCCTCCAAGACACCATCACCGCAGCAGCACTGCTTGAGGAGCAGCCCCAGCAATAGCAGTTGACTGCTACTATATTCCGCCTTGCGCTCTCATATTGAGCCCTTTTTGCACACTTGTGCAGTGTCGGGCCATCGCCGCAACGTTCTACGAACGAATTTCATGATCAACTTGAGGCCTGCCTCTAACATGGCTGCCGCCACCTGTGTTGATTAGGGTTGCGAGGCAAACAAATCAGCTGATTCACGCCCGCCAGGATTGGCTGATTCAGGGAATATTTCCCGACGTGCAGTGCCGGAAAGGCGCAAGCCAGACTACTGACCTAAGGACTACTACATAAGGATTTCACCTGTCTGGGCCTGTCGGCCGCTCGCCACTATGCTCCGTTTACATGCTGCTAACTGACATTATGTCTTTAACACTGTAAGTACTACTCTGCTAGCCCTGACATTTACGATTGCTAGGCCCAACTCCCTTTAGACTTCAGCCGGTTTCTGTAGCAATTTTACTGCTCCTTATATATGTTGAGTTCTTGCTTGCATTTGGCCACTTCCTGTCTAGCCAGCGACTAACGCTATGTTAAATGTACATGCGCCAAGGCTGCCATTCAGAGCGCTATCGCCACACCCTATCTGTCCTCATTTGCAACTTTGCTTGCGCACCTCCCGCTATACACATAACTTATAGTTTTTCACTAGACATGTACTTTTACTCTACGGCCTGTGTAATTTGAACTCTCCTAGTACCATAAATATCTGCAAATACAGTATCTGCCTAGTAATTTAATCAGCCTATCACTGTATATGCATTGTACCCCTGCATGTGTACTATGAACTTGCCCGGTTACCAGACATTTGGTCGGAAAAAAAGGTCGACAGGACAAATGGCCGACACCATTTGGTCGAAAGCCAAATGGTCGAATTTTTTTTTTTTGTATTTTCACTTTTTTTTTTTGGGGGGGGTCGCCCCCCCAACCCCCTTTTTTCTAAAAAACCCTTTTTCTTCCCTAAACAAAAACCTAAAAAATATATATATAAATAAAAAAAAATTGACCATTTGGCTTTCGACCAAATTCCGTCGACCATTTGTCTTTCGACCAAATGACTGGACAGCAACTTGCCCACCTACACCTATGTACATCGCCAGTCCGTACGCACCATTGTTTTTTCTGTTTGTTCTATTGATGGTTGATGATTATGATTATTGTACCCACTATTGCTCGCTAAACAACTCACTTCACAGCTTGACTAAGGCTTATTGCTGGTAGGCTACTGCACCGCCACTGTTGATTACTGTACTTACCATTGCTATTGAATTGCCACATCTGCTGTTCAGCCCTACCAAGGCTTACTGATGGTTGATTTCCACTATTGATTATTGTATCCACTATTGCCCCTGTTCTAAAGCACAATGTTAGTTTGTAATTATTACCATTACCTGCACCAGACTGACACGTTGCCTAAATTTACTTCCTAAGGGCAATATAGTCTATGGGCAGTGTGCCACTGATCACTGCCCTTGATTTACTGAACTTGTGCGATCACTGCCCTTTGTTTTACTGAACGTGTGTGCATTCTGCACTTACGTACCTCTGCTTGGCGCTTCCATTTGTATGCCTACTGCCTGCATGTGTGTGTTGATACAGCGCCATCCTACCATTCCAAGGTACTACCATCCTTTTTACAGGTATGCATGAGCGCCTCATCAAGTAATTAATTTACTGCCCCACCTATAACTTGCTCTGTATACCGTTACCACTACCTCATATTGACTACGGTCATCGCTCCCCAAGTCTAGGAAGCACCCGTCTTGCACTGCCTTTATCAATCCACCTACAATTTTAGATGCGCAAAATGCTAAACCTAATCATTACATATTGTATAATGGCTGCCTCTACACACTCTGTTACTAGTAGTCAGGACTGTTACTTTGGGGGCCCCCCCATTAGAGACAGAATTTATCATACCTAACCTGTCAGATATAGTCATAAATAACTTAGCCTTCACCCACTCGAATCACCATTACGAATTAGGGCGAGGAGCCCATGCCTCCCGGCCTTGCACGACAATCGATAGAAACAATAAACTCTGTGCTAGACTTACAAAATTGCACGAGCCGCCCAGAAGATCTCTTCCATCAACAAACCTGACAATAAAATGCCAACATAGTAGGGAACCTAGCCATTCCAATCACCCCTCCTCCCTATCAGCCACTAATACCTGCCAAATTCCTAGAGATAAGCCTAAGCCTGGTGCTAGAAATATACTCACTCATGCCCAGTTCAAAGTGGAAACGGAGGCTCATTCCTTCAAATGAGCACTCCTTAATGTAAGATCGCTAGTTGCCCATGCCTTAGACATAGCTGACCTAATCACTGAAGGTAATTTGGACTTCCTCGCTATAACAGAGACCTGGCTACATAATGCTGCAGGGCCGTCACTCATGCTAGCCATCCCAGACGGTTACATCATGTGAAATCCTTACTACCAATCTCCCAATAAATAACACCCAATCACTTACTATTCATCTAATTTACAGACCACCTGGTCCTCTTGGGACCTTTGAGGAGGATCTACATAGCTTATTAACCAACAATGTCAAAACTACCTCACAATTGCTGCTACTAGTTGACTTTAACCTATGCTTTAATGATCCAGTGGATAAACACGCATTGGTCATAGCCAACACTATCAACTCACAAGGACTATCTCAAAAAGTCAACAATCCCACCGATTTGAAGGGGAGAATATTAGATTAGGTTGCCGACTATAATTGCACAGCTGTCAATTCTTCCATCTCTCCACAACCCTGGACAGACCATTCCCTGGTGTCCTTTAATCTATTAACTACCAGACCATCTCCCACAGCTTTGCTCACAGCACCACCATGCCTAACTAGAAATAAAAAGAATATGACAGTGGACAAAGTTATTCCAGCCATCCTCCCAACCTTAGATTCACTGCCAGGCAATTTAGACCCTAGCACATTAGTCCATAAATACAATAATATCATACTTGATACTATGGACAAAATTGCCCCACTTAAACTTAGAACAAGTAAACCAAAAGCCCATCTAAATAAATGGTTCACGCCGGAACTCAAGGCCTTACGCCTTACAAAGAGAAAATGTGAATCCGCCTGGAGACTTTGCCCATCTAATGAGAACAAAGTAAACTTAACCTCCAATTCTCAGCATTATAAAAAGGATGTTTGCCTGGCAAAACGGAACTCCTATGATGAACACATTGCCAACTCTAACTCAAGCATAAAGGAACTCTTCTCCATACTTCTCCAAAGAACTAGAGTCACCTATTGCCACACCAGATACATGTATCAAGGATCAGATTTGGTGTGCAGACATCCAACATGCGTTAGCAAATAAAATAAATACATTCCAAAACAAAATTCAGCTAAAAAAAGACTCTCTGAATCTACAGCACCTGTCCAATTCACCGCCTAATGCTACACCTAATACCCAGTCTAACAAATTTTACTTCACCAAAACTTCTACCCGATTATCCTGTCGCTGAAACCTTCTATTTGCAAAGGCGATATTTGCCCAGCACAGATAATAAAAGACGCTGCCAGAGACCTATCACCTTTTATTTCTAAATTGATTAATGCTTCATTCTCCACAGGCAATATTCGTGCTAATTTAAAACAATCTTGGGTGCTCCCACTCCTTAAGAAGCAGATATTAGATCCTCTTATCCCAACTAATTACTGTCCCATCACTACAGTACCATTTTTCCTGAAAATACTGGACAAGATTGCATACACCCAGATTCAAAAATACCTTGAACTGCATAAGCTCCTAGGAGCTAGACAATCTGGCTTCCGTCCACTACATGGGATTGAAACAGCCCTTGTTGATTTAAAGACCCAAATTGATCAGCTGGGAGATAAAGGAAAGACAGCTCTCCTCCTCTTACTTGAGCTCTCAGCTGCGTTCGATCTCGTGGACCACAAGGTCCTCTGCAGACATTTGGATTCAGCAGCTCACTTCTCCACGGAGGCTATCAGATGGATAGAATCTTTCCTGAGCGAGAGAACTATGAGAGTGTTTTCCCCCTCGGCAGCAGCAGAGCCTACACCTATCACATGAGGTGTCCCTCAGGGTTCATGTGTCTCCCCAACTCTATACAACATCTTCACCAAACCCTTGTTCGATGATTTGGACCATCTGGGTTTCACCTACACTAACTGTGCAGATGATACACAGATTCTCCTCCCGCTTTTTGGGGATCACAGCAAGGACCGGGAGCTGGTGAATAGGGTGTATTTTATCATTCAGGCATGGATGGCATCACACGGTCTATGCCTGAATGATGATAAAAGAGAGTTGATTATACTGGACACGCACTCTAATATCAATAAACTAGGCCAGGAATATTCTTCATTCAGTATAGACGGAAATATCATCAAGGTATCTAGGGAAGTAAAAACTCTTGGTTTTTACCTTGATTCTACCATGTCTTTCACCAAACAAGTTAATTCCCTGGCATCTACCACTGCTTATACCTGTAAACTGATAAGAGCTGGTAAGCCTTTCCTTTCGAATGACAGCTGCATGACCCTGGCTAGAGCCCTAATACTCTTCTGGCTCGATTATTGCAATGCTCTTTACAGCGGTGCAAACTAAGCCATTATTCAAAGGCTTCGAATTCTACAAAACAATGCCCTACGAGCTGCCCTCGGCATAAACAAAAGAGTACATATCTCCTCCATTAGACGCCAACAGAAATGGCTCTCCACTGACAACAAAATTCAGTTAAAAATGATTTCCTTGACCCATAAAGCTCTTAACAATGCTGCCCCTTGTTACCTTATTTATAAAATAAAGAGAAAAACATCCATCAGACAGACAAGAGCTGCCAATTCCAACTGCCTCGTAGTGCCAAGATTCAAATTGTCCAAGATTGGTGGCAACAGCTTTCATGTGAAAGCCGCTAAACTGTGGAATTCCTTGCCACATAACTTGAGAGTAGACCAACCTTACCTACACCTCAGAAGGAACTACATTAAATATATCAACCCCAACAGCCTCTAGTCTCCTTGACGACCTCTGACTAAGATATCTAGCACCACAGCCCCTGCCAACTGCACTGTATATAACCTGTATATAACCTGTATTTTTAGAACTTTAGCTGCACAAACTTCAATTGCCTTGCAATGTTATTGGTAAACTTGTAAATTATTCTGTGTTTATGTACATTATGTGCCCTGCTACATCCGGGCCTGGTGCACATTATAAATAAAGAAAGAAACAAACAAACAAACAACAAACGTAATGAGTCGTCACATATGAGTGCACATTCCATGTAATTTAATGATTACAGCAGGAGGATGTTACGTGTTGCGGGGACGTCATGCTGTTCTGCCTTACCTGGTGTGGGGCAACTCCTAATGATCAGACAAAGAAAATGCAACCCACTAGGGAAAAAGACTAGGTGCACCCGCTTTTGAGAAAGATGAGAGTTTTATTTTTGTATACAAAAAGGAAAGGGTGACAGGGTATTATAAGTACACTGACATGGTACTCTGACATCTTTCTTGCAAGATTGAAGTTCTAAATACACAAATCTTCACTCATGACGCAAAATATTTTCAGTGTTAATCCTCCCCTCTCATTGGCTGCCACCTACTTACATGATAATGATTACGTATAGCCCATTCTCCAATTGGTCCCATTGTCTTCTCACTCATCTTCACCACACCTGGGTAGCATCCTCATCCATAATGAAGTCCTGTAAGGTAATTGGTTAACATCAAGTGGCATCACCCTACCTTTTATCCTAACCACGTGGCATACACCTGATTATCACTATGAACTCAGTGGGACTCTTCGAGGCCAGCCTGGTCCTTGCGGACAAAGGAGCCCTTTTCTCATCCCATTTCCCACTGCCTCCAATTATCCCTACTCACGATATGCCCCCTTCCCCCTACACCATCCCATGCTCATTTCTATATTGTGATATATTTTCGCAATCTAAATCATTTAAGGGGGGTGGTGGTATGGATATGCATCCTAACATTCCCTCCTTTAGTTAATCCTTCATTAACTAACTTATCTCATTCTCTTTGGCAATCTGCTTCATCCTTAGGCACTATACACGGCACAAATACCCCCATCCTGCTCTGGGGTTCATGTACGATATATACAATCCCCATCACCCGCTAAATCTACCCAGTGTTCAGTGTGATTCTCAGGGTCTGGTGCGGGCGATGTTAGTGCTAGATGTTCACAGGGGGGTGAAGTGGCTTTGCAACTCTAACCATACATGGTTTGTTCAAATCCTTGGTTAGAGCCTGCCCTTCTTTTGTGCATGGGAGAGCCAATCTTGCCACAATGGTAACCATCATTTTTGCGTTGATAGGGATAGTCTTGGCACAGTATCGAAGCATCATCTGAAACAAATGCAAAACATCTCCAACAGGAATACCAAGATCGGAACTAGCAACTTCACCAGTGCCCCAATCCAGGACCGTGCCCATGAGAACAATGTGTCGAACCAATCTTCAGGATGCACTCCTGCTTCATTTTCCATTCCGGTCTTCAACATATGCAAGGCCCCTATGATATTTGTCATGGACCCTTTCTCTGCATCGTTTGGGGATGTGTATGTGCAACACGACAACCCAATCCTCTTACACATGCCCTGTTCCATCACCATTAAAAGATTCAAAATGTATCTAATTTGATGTGTCATCAGCCAGATCGCCCTTAGTTCACTTTTGATAGCATTGAGACCTTGTTGGGTGTCATTCGCCAACTGGATCACTTCCCACCAAATGATGTTGGGAGCCTTGGAAGCAAGACAACACGAAGTGACACAGGTTCGATCCCCGGGTCCGCGCTTAGAAACCTCTGGGTATTAAGCGCGTTTTAAATACCATACCATATCATATCATATCATATCATATCATATCTGTAGCCACTTGGCATTCGCTGCAGCCTGGATTATATGGAGTCATGAGAGAGGTGAAAAATACTTCTGTTTTAGTGTGCAGCCGGAACTTGTCTGGAATTTCCTTAAGCAGTTTGGACGACTCTTCCAACAGATATTTCGATCTTTTCTTTCTCTACCTCACCCACCGCCTCTTCTTCTTAGCCTGGAGGGGTTGGATAGCCTGTGAAAATGACTGTGCCACCTCTTGTTCAGATGCTATTGTCAAGTATGCTTCTGGCACCACCAGGATAGCTGAGTGTAGGGTTGTCAAATATATTTACGATTGTTCTTTTATAACGCGCTTAATACCAGCAAGTGGTTTCTATGAGCAGGATCGGGATTCAGACCAGTTTTGCACTGCGTTGTCTTGCTTCCAAGACAAACGCATTGCCCCAGAGCTATCCTTCCTCAAATTGCCTTGCCAAAAAGGTGAAAGGTGCAGGTATGCTAATTGACCGCATACCCAGTCCATGTCCATCAATGCTGCTGTTCCTCTTGCAAGGTCTAGAATGAAGAGTGTCTTATTGCACTTAGTGTCAGTGCCTACTGGAACAGTCCCATGTCTTTGAAAGCAGAACTGATATTTTACCATCACTTGGACTTTTACTGGTGTTTCACGTGCTTCGATCCATGTCAATTTGGATATGTGTGCAGACCATACCTCCCAACAATTCTAGTTGACATTCCATATAACCTCTTCTCCGCACCCTGCCAACCCCCCTGCTGCACAGCTCACCACATCCTTCTTCCATTTGTTCGATATAAACAGTACTCCATCCAATTTCAACATAGGCCTAGGCTTGCATTGAGGGGCACTGTTGTCTTTTACACACTTCTCTTCAACTTTGTCCATTAGTACACTTGTACTTTGTGCCCCTGGAACAGACTACGAACCAGACACAGCCATAAGTGTACCAAACATTGAGCCTCTAAGGGTAGTATCTCCTGGGGTACTAACATTTTGGGTGCTCCCGACACATGGGGGATGAGGGAGCAGATATAACAAGTCCTGTTGTACCTCCCTTTACCCCCGAGTTCATATGCATGTACCAAACAATGTTAAAGTCTGAGTGGTGCACATTAGACATTGGGCCTCATTACACGGACGGCGGTAAGGGTTAACGGTCACCGTTAATGGCAACGGTGACCGTTAACCCTTACCGCCGTACTACGAGGTCCCTTTGCGGGTTGGAGGAATTAACGCCTGCTTCTTGCAGGCGTTAAGTACCAACCCGCTAAGGGACCTCGGAGCTAATTACGGCACCGCAAAATTGCGGTGCCGTAATTAGCGCCTTCCCCATTCCCATAGAGCCCTATGGGGCAGAAATGGGAATGGGGAAGGGCAATGGCGGAAAGGGGATTTACCGCCCCTCCAACCTTGGAATGGGGCGGTAAATCCCCTTTCCGCCAAGGCGGTGCCGGTAATTTACCGGCATGGTCCAGGGTGCTAATAGCACCCTGGATTACCGCCTTCCGTGTAATGAGGCCCATTGTATCAAAAACTATTCCCTTGAACTGGTGATATTCTTTTTCTTCCTCTAAACCCTTTTTCAGTCATGTTTTTAAATCCCATAATAAGGTATCCTGTATCTTCACTCACTTAAAATGTACCACTTGGTTAGATATACATTTCAAAAAACATATGTTCATTCTTTTGTACTACTACTATTACATTCCAAACCCCCTTTATATGGCCTACCCATATAGCAACACTAAATATGTACATAAACAATCCAAAGGGCCGCCAAGCGCATCCAGAAATCACCTTTTCTAAATCAGTGTCACAATGTAGACAAGAATAAGCATGATATAGTAAAGAAAAACATATAACTCAAAAAAACCAAAAGAACAAAAAAATGACATGATCTCTCCAAAAAAAATCAATGGATGAGCGAAAAACAGATAATACAACAAATACTGCACTGAATAAAAACCAAATCAGTCAAACATTGATAGTATTTTAGAAACATTCAATCAAAATGCTGACAGGTGGTGACTCGTTTTGTGGGGTTTTTCAAACATTAGACAAAAGGACCCTTTAACGCAATTCCTTCAATTTAACAGCAAGGGTAGTGGCAAACCCCAACAACCTTTGCTATGCACTGTGGCAACCTGAAGTCAGTTCCTGCTTCTCAGTATCAAGGGCAGTGACCGGTCATGCCTGGCACAGCTGTTTTCAGTAGTCATCCCTGCATTGGGACTCATTCAGAAGGTATGTGTATGTGGTTTGGTGGCACCGAAATTCGTGTCTCGCCACAGCTTCAAGGGAGACCTGTTGCATTAATCACCACAGACAGCTCAATTAACCAGAGAGACCCTTTGATCCACAACAGACAGGAAGATGGGCGGTACTTAGAATTACATGTTTTCACCCCATTACCTTTTCTGATGCACAGCACTCAGGTTATGACCTCATGCATACAGGAAATTGTTGGGGTTTTCCTGCCCTTTGTTAGTCCTGTGACCAGCCCCCCCCGTGGGCCTGTTTGAATTCACTCTGATTAGTATTCGAAGTTGCCACCAGCTGCTAACAAAGGTCAGTGTAGATCCATGGAGCATTTGTTAGTTAAGAAGGCTGGCCATGGCAGGAGGAAGGTTTCGCTCTTCCCCTTCTGAGATGCCTCGATGTATTCTTGGATGTCATATTCCAACTAAATACGGAAGGAGGGATGGCTTCTGCAGGCTGTGTCTACCAAGTGTACATGTGTCTATGTGTATGTCGTGCAGTCAGCATAGGACAATGTGTGCGGATTAGCCCCACATGTTTTACAGAGGTTGATCTACCATCATTCTATTTCATTGCGAGCGCACACCCACCGTGCAGATGATCAAATACCTCATACAGAGCTATTATTAAGATCTGACGGCCACTTAAAAGTCTATGCCAGAAATTCTCTCAACAGAGGGAATCCCTACAATGTACACATTTCCCTAAGAGTGTACTTCTTACTTCAAAAGATCTGCTACAATTTAACATGCTGTAGAGTTTCTAATGACGAGACATTGTCACAAAATCTATAACGCCGATCGTAAAGTGCAATGTTTCTGATAGATCCCCATCTTCGAGGATGCCCAGTAAATTTAAATAAAATCTAAAGTACATGAAAATATGGCAGCATATTGGACTGGGGAATCTGCAAAGATATTTAGGCATAGAGGTAACTGAATAATGAATTTTCCCATTCTCCTTAAGGAGTTTATAATTGGTGATAGTCTCCTGGTCTCAACTCCCTTCCAATATACCTGCTTTTCTTTTTAGCATATCAGGATTTGTAAGAAGATCATCCTTTTGGGAAAGCCAATCAGACAGAATGAATTCACAATCCTGTATAAAATCATTGAAGACCACTGATCGACTAGAATGGATAAGAGAGTTTAAATCAATGAACAAGGCTTTTGATGGATAGTTCAAAATCTTTTCATACAATTTTAATTTATTACATGAAACAAAAAAAACCCGCAGGATTGAATGTGCAATTCTTGTCTAATCAATGCCAATGGGAGGAAACTAGGGAGATCCAATAACATCTTCCAAAATGTACCTTCCAGAATTCCATACAATAGAATCTAGCAAAGATCCTGAGCATTTGAGCCAAGAAAGGCATCAACGTTGGGACAATTGTGGTATCCAAATCTGCCAGGCCACATTCTGCACAATCAAATAATATATCCCATGTGGTAAAATACTTATTTGTATTTCTGCCTGTGTTCAGAAAATAACTTTAAAGCACAAATTGAAACACCTGGACCAGAATTTGTCTTATTCTCAGAGACACAGGTTTTATTATATAGCTGCAGCTATTTCCACATGGTCGTACAATTTACCATGGGAACCACCTGCCCTCTCATTATCTATCCGTTTTACAGCCACTGTAGTCTATGAAAAGGTCTTTGACCCTGGCTAAATGTGCACTCCGGCCAATGTGTGAACGTACTCTTTCGCAGCTGTTCCTAGGCTATAATATATACTAAAACATGTTCTGTAAGCACAAGTAGGCAGGTGAATCCATGCATAGGCAGTCACGTAAATTGCAACCTCAGGATTTCTAAAGCAAGATATGGTCGCTGTTTTCAGTTTCAGAGAACATATGTCCAAAGTCTACAATATTGAATACATAGCTCACTCCCAGATATCTTGAAGTATCAACTTTGACTAACTTGTCCCCATTTATTGACCAATCAATGTGCCTGTGTTTGGCCAAATAGAGGCATAATCATTGATTTTGCCAAATTAAACTGTTAAGAAGTTGAAATAGTTTGACTTTCAAAATAATATTATCTACAATATGTAGATGTTCCAATTTAATCACATACAAATTTATCAGAGCTAAGTGATCTATTAAGTCAGATAGATACAGATTAAAAAGCGCTGGGGCATGGACACAGCCCTGTCTAAGGCTAACAAAAAGTCGGTGCCCATGGTACCCATATTATTGAGTCTGACATTGTTGTTTTCATGTGAAGCCGACTAAACATATTCAAGAGGCCCCAAGCTATCCCCAAATTGTATAGCTTGCACCACAATTTTGGATGATAAACACAATCGAAAACACAAGAAAGGTCCTCTGAAGCCATATACAAATTGTGCCCTGGAGTTTTTTCTTGCTTCTGTAAAAAGTACATTTACCAACAAGCCGTTCATAAATATACTGCAACCCTTCCGAATGCCTGTTATTATACTTGGATGGCCGATCTAGTGATAAGGCCCAAACAGCAAGATCAACCATAAGCAATGACGCAAAGCTCTTAGAAGAAGTGTCTAATAACTTGACAAGGCAATAATTACATGGCTCCTGGATTCCCTCCCCCCTTCTTGTATATTGGTATAATATATGAAGCAAGCCAGGACGAGGGAAATGAGCCTCCCAATGATATGTTGTTAAAAAGAGCAAGCATCATCCTAGCCCCTAGCTCTGGATTTTGTGTAAACACTGTGATTGGGACCCCGTTGGGGGCCCATCGCAGCAGAGTTTTTGCATTTCTTGATCTTAACTGCTCTTGACTGGTTGGTGAAAGACACATGCCAGGCACCCACATTATTTAGATGAAAAGATGACCTGGTTTCTATAGGAATCCTGAATGTATTTATAAAATGTGTCTGCCAAACACAATCTGTTATTACGTTATTTATGGCCGAATCGAGCTAAACATGACTTATGATAGTTTTCCAAAAGAGTCTTGTGTCAAATTTATTTGTGATAGACATTGGGGGTCATAACAAGTCGGGCGGTATGGGATACCGGGCTCCGGTAAGGAGACCGGTGCCGGTAATCCCCTACCGCCCGTTTCCGAGGTCCCCTAATGGGAACCGCAAGGAACGTGTGGTCGGACCACACGTCCCTTACGAGCCCCGTTAGGTGACCAGGCTGCTAATTACGGGCCTGCCATTAGCAGGCCTGTAAATAGCGCCTTCCCCATTCCCATTGAGCCCAATGGGGGCTCAAATGGGAATGGGGAATGGTTGGTGCAATGGGGACTTACCGGTCCCATCAGGGTCGGACCAGACCGGTAAGTCCCCATTGCACCACACAGGACTCGGTCACATTATTGGAGGCAGTCATGGCGCAAATAGCACCATGACTACCTCGAATCCCGGAATGAGGCCCACTGTATACTGACTTTCAGACAAGGCTAGTTCTATCTTATGACTCTTTACCCAATTCCTGTTTTGTTTAAGTAACTTGGATTTAAAGAATCTTTCAAAGATTGATGTAGATTCCCACAAAGCATAGTTTTCCCATCTGCAACAAGGTGGTCATATTTATTTATAGGCCTACATTCAGTGTTAACTTAACTACAGAAGAGATGGACGGAGAGTCTAGACTTCATCCATTCACAGACATATTGATAACTAAACATTGCATAGCAATGGTCGCATTCATGTTTTTAGTCACTTGGAATGACCAATATACACAATTGCTTTGGTTTGAAGATACCATATTTTGAATCGCATGAAAATTCTGCAATTGCGGGTGTGCAATGCAGACTGTAACAGCAAATAGGCATGATCACTTAGATTGGTTTCAGTAATATTAAGTAACAAATAGAAATTCAGAGGCAAAAATGAAATCAATCGTAGATCGACTCGTTACTCTATGCCAAGTATGACAGCCAGGCATGTCACCAACAACAACATTACCATTTACCCTCCACATGTGACAGTTTGAACAACATTAATTCCATGTTAACCTGTCCCTATCCTGGGGGGCCTCCCATCTGAGCCCACATTTGGGTATTTGAATGGACGCTTCTATCGGGTATGAAACTTTTAAGCCTGCCGTTATCACAATATCACCTATCCCATAATCATTATACCAAGCAAGGAGAATGTTTTCTAGCGACTCTGAGAGGAGGATGACTTTGGTTTGCATAGGATCCCAATAAAGCGTAATAAGTAACAGACATGTTGGTTTTTCCATGCCTAGCCCAGGCCAAGACAAAACTACTGCATTTATTGAGCCCAACTCCCAATCCCATCGCTCAAGAGATGGGCAAACAAGAAGCCCCCATACAGTCGCCATCAATCACTTTTTAAAAAAATTGGTGTGGTCATCAGCCAAACTTCCTGAAATACCAAAATATCATAATTATATTAGATAAAGCAACCCATGAGAACGGGAGATGAAGCTAGAAAACCCCTAGTGTTCCATGATAAAAGAGGACAGGTTGAAGCCATCTCACTGTACCTTTCATTTGATTCAGGGAAGAGGCCAACCAAGGCCAAATATGACCAGTGGATATGGCAGATTGAGCCTGAGTTTTCACAGAGTCGTGCTCAGCATGTTGCTCTATATCTTTACACCCGGAGAGTCAGTATCTCTTTGCGTTCACTCACAAAATCACTCTGTATATGTTCACCCATCTCTCAATGGGGTACGTAGAGAACCCCAGACTGAAAAGAGATCTGGACTCAGAGCAGTTCCCAGGAGAATCAAGTTTAGTGCAGTGCCTAGATGATATGCTCATAGCCTCCCCCTCTTTGGAAGCATGCGAGGAAGACAAATTTGTTATGTTAAATGTGCTTGCTGAAAAGGGTCACAAGGCATCTAAAGGCAAGTAACAGTTCTGTCTGCTACAAGTGCGGTACAAGGGCTATCAGATTTCAACTGGGGAAAAACACCTGTCCCAGGATTCAATTTCTATGACCCAGAAAGTCCCTAGGTCTAGGACCAAGAAGCATATGAAAGGGTTTGTGGGGTGGTTAGTTACTGTGGGCAGTGGGTTCATGGGTTTGTAGCTGTCATGTAGCCCCATCTGAACCTCACACATGATTCAGCCCCCAAACTCCTGCCATGGTCCCAGGAAGTAGAATATGCTTTTGGCACCATTAAGCATGTCATCTATATCCTTTTCCCAAGATACGAGAAACTGCTCATTTCTGCTGGCAATGTGATCGAAAAAGTCGTCTTGGCCTTAACGCTGCCTCTTTGTTACTGACCCCTGAAGATGGAGAACCACATGGCTGTCTGGAGGTTGTAGAAACAGTTCTGTCCCCTTGCACTGATTTGATTGATGTGCCTCTGCTGAATGTAGAGCTCATTCTCTTCACGGATGGTTCTTGCACCTGTCTCCCAGAAACTAGGAAAATTGGTTTCAGTGTATGCTGTGTGTACACCTCACGTCATGCTATAATCGCACAGATTGCCCACAGCTAAGTCATCACAAGTAGCCAAGCTCGTGGCCGTCACATGTGCATGTGCTCTAGTTTGGTGTAGATCTGTAACAAGCTACACTGTATCCAGGTACACCCATGGGGTGGCCACGACTTTGGCATCCTCTGGAGACAATGTGGCTTCTTGACCTCCACTGGTGCCATAATTAAACATGAAAAGTATGTGGCTGCACTGTGAAATGCGTTGCTACTATCTGGATCATAGTGAAGTGCCAAAGGCACGAATCCTCAAATTCCTTTATTGCCGTAGGAAAGGCTCTAGCTGATTGTGCAGCTCACTCAGCAGCCCTGAACGGACTTTGGCACATAATGAATGTCTTGTTTGTGTTTTAGTTCCACGGTCACCCATCCCATCTCTTGACAGTCTGATGATTCTTGAAGATCAAGCTCTGGAGACTGAGAAGGTGACCAGGACTCAGAGTAGGTATACCCTGGGTGCAGGCTCCCTGTGGCGCTCCCGAGTTAGCCGCATGGTGGCACCCAAGGTACAGGTCCCTTACTTGGTCCACTAAGCTCATGGCATGGCCCATTCAGGTAAAAATGCCATGATCACTTACTCCAGAGTGACTGGATAGCACCTGGTTTAGCTTCTAAGGCCCATCACTACTGTGAGAACTGTGTAACAGGTTTACCATATAATATTGTGAGAGAAGTGCTCACAAAGCATGTCCTGTACTGGAAGGTACATTCTTACATTTGCAGATAGATAAGACAGGTGGGGAGCTGAAAGAAATCTATCTGTAATGTTTGGTGGTGGTCGATGTGCTTTCCGGGGTGGATGGAAGCTTGCCCGTGTAGCCAAGAAACTGCTTGCTGAATGTAAACCTCAGTTTGGACTGCCCTTCTGTATAGACAGCAACCGAGGTACCCACTTCACAGATTTATCAGGTAAGTATGCAAGGCTCTAAGAAAAGCATAGTAGTTCTATTGTGCTTAGCACCCACGGTCTACTGTGCACGTAGAATGCTGCAATAGCATCCTTAAGTAGCGATTGTCTAAAGTGTGTGAAGAAACTGGGCTGAAGTGGTCCTATGCCCTTCCTCTAGTTTTGGTAGCCATGAGAAAAAACCCACAGTGCAGCCATAGATTGTATGCTCATGTAATCCTCACAGGAAGCCCAATGAGAATGGGGAATCGCTCACCCCACAGTTCCCCGATCTCTGAGCTTAAGTTTAGAGGATGACAAATGTATCCAGTACTGTCACATGTTGATTAAAACTGTTCAGTCTCTTCAAATACAGGAGCGCAAAACCTTGCCTGAACCAGCTGTGGGACTGTGCCCCCCTCTACTACCAGGACACTGGATACTGGTGAAAATCCATCATCCGGAGGCATTACTTCAAATGAGGTGGCATGGCCCTTACCAGATACTCCTCAACCCGAACTCTGCAGTGAAGTGTGACGGTATTCCAGCTTGGATCCATGCATCACACTGCAGCAAGGTCCCCGCTCCATCCGATGACATCACCACCAAGACCACTGATCTTCCTCGGACAAGCTCCGGAGCTGCTGAGACCACTGGCATTCCTGTCTGGGATGCCTCAAGCCCTGTGCCCTTGTCAGAATCACCCGTGTTTCTGGAACAGCTCAAACGATCCTAGAGAGCAAGGGCCTAGTCCCCACTTAACCAATACATTTATGTACCGAGACAAAACCGGCAGCTGCTGAGTCTATTCACCACTGTAAGGGAGTTACTGCTAAAACTCCTCTAGGAGGCAGTCACACTTCTGGAGGGAACCACCCTGATTCAAGATCCCCTGCTGACATACCATCTACAGAGTCTGACACCCCTGAATCTCACAGTGCAATCAGCCAAAGGTTCACTCTGAGATCCTGTGGAAAGATTGCCAGAGGTACCAATGTTTTGTGGGGTGTCTGATTGAGTTACTCACCACTGGATCTAACTCACCAATGACAATGAATCTGCCGATCGATGCGGTTCCCAAACCAAGAGTAGATGTCATTGCTGCTATGGTCCGGCATCTATGAGCTGTTGTCCCTGCTGCTATCGCTTGTTGGTTTACATCTTCGTGGCGATGACCCATCTGGCTTCTGGTACTTGCAAATGTTGTAGTGCATGGCATGTACCAGTAGAAGGAGCCTGGAAATTTGGAACATTTGAACTTGGGAACATTTGAACTTTTGAACTTTGTTTCCCTCTCAGGATCTACCTCACTCCATCAGCTACTGAAGGGACCTGCATCTCATCGGGACTCACTGACTCAACTGAACAGTGTCCACATACCTCATGCTGTCCACTCGGGAAAGCCCAAAGGACCTAAAATATAGAAGAGCCCAAGGAAAGCCCCACAGATGCCACCATGCCTGGATATCTATCTGTCATTGTAGTGATCATAAGATTGATAATGTCCTCCTGTGTAATCGTGTCTGATTCCTTTAGAACCACCTACCATGAGAATGAGTGCCCGACTGTGCAGTCCTAGACTAACAGCGTAAATACCTATTTGCACCACTCTTAGCAGAATGCCTGCATTATCAACCTGACCGAATGCTGGGTGTGCGCCCACTTGCCTGACTACCTATTGTCCCAGTTTCCCATTGCACTCATTCCCTTCCACTGGGGAGACCTCTGCCTGAACCTCAAGTTGACTACCCAGTCCCTAAGCCCCGAGCCCTGTCGGAATGCCCAGTTGCACATAGGGCCCCCATAATTCCCCACCTCAGACTAAATACAGGTCAAACCAGCTGTGCTTCACCTGTCGTCTACCGCAACTGGTCTCCTATGCTATACCAATCAAGAGTCCCTGTATATGGGAACAAGCAAATGTCAGTATTACATGTGCACTTACTCTAGTGTAATAATTAACAATGTCACTTTTGTCTTTGAACCCAGATTCTCATTCACTCAATCTGGGTACTCAACGTAATCCAGAATTTACTTCATCTGCAGGTATAAGGCTTACTCGTGGTTGCCCATCAACTGCGGAGGGAGCTGTTACCTGAGATATGTCTTGCCTGTAGTTCACCACACCCCCCACTCTATCCCGCTCAAAGTGAAACATGGATTGGCGGTCATTTGTCACAGGGCGGGATACCTGATACCAGCCCTTAGGATAAACATAAACAGGAATCCATTGACCCAACATGTCCCAGCTGGTTTTTATTTATTTATGTATAGGGCGCTGAAAACCTGTCGGCATCGGAGCACCATACCAACACAACATATGGTTGAGAACATTGACAATGCAACCACTGCAACATTGTCCCTACTGTGTCACGAACAGCTGGCCATCCGAACTATGTTTCTCCAGAACCGCGTGGCTGTAGATATTGTGCTAGCCTCGCAGGGCGGTGTCTGTGCAGTCGTTAAAAGCTAATGCTGTACTTTTATATCAAATTAGGCAAGCAATATCAATGACATCATTACGCAAATTCGACATACTGTAACCTGCCTACACAGCAGCAGTGCGCCTGCTTGGTCTTTTGGGCCTTGGATTGTAGGGTTGTTAGGACCACTAGGTTCTTCAATTGGTCAGATCCTGCTCATAGCTGTGGTCGTACCCTTAGGATTGTCCTGCCTGTCAATGGTAGAAACACAGGCGCATTATAAATGACTTGTCATATCATATCATATCTAAATGCCTCTGTCAGAGGTCAATCAACTTATGCTCAGACATTTCACAAACTGTTCAAGTGATGTATTGCCAGGTTACTGAAGATACCTGCTCTATTGAAATGTGTGTAATGAGACTGGAGTGAAGGTCTCAGGAGCGGACTGTGGAGGAAAGAAATTAAACAATAAGGTATACACATTTATGTAGCCCTTGTTATAACAGCACCATGCACTATTATACACTGTTTGCCACTCACCATACTTAGACCAGTGTCTCTAGCCTGCATAACGCAAGATGGGACACTGCACTGGGCATGTCAACTTTAGAACAGCACTTCTCACAACACTGAAGAAAGCTCGCCTTTATTGTTCACACTTCTAATGTCTATCCGATTTGGCATAGCTAAGCGTGTTCTCTGCTCTCGCCTTGTTTCTGAAGGGTGGCTTTAGCAGGCAGATGTCATCATATTACAAGGCCTGCCCTCAGGTGAGTGTGAAGCTTTAGGGAGTATATTCACCTTGAAGGAATTAATTACACTGTGTGTGACCTTGACAGGCTGAGACCTCCCCCCTTCCATTGACAATCATCAGAGTCCCTTAAATTCGACGGTAATGCTATTACCGCTGCATTAAAGGGTCCGTCCAATCACGAGCCTGGCAGCATTTACCCCCAGCTTTTAGCTGGGGGTAAATGCACCAATTTAACAGCTATTTTTTGGTCGCAAGTAGCACGCGCTAATTGTGCCTAAAATGTCCCATTGGGACCAATGGACCCCATGGATAAAACCAATTACTGCCCAACCCTTGGTCTGGCGCTAATATCGCCAGATCGGGTGCCGGGAATGCTATTAGCCCGGCCGGTAACTTGGCGGTAATAGTGCCCAACTCGTGATGAGGCCCATAGTGAAGAAGCACAGTCATGCGGCTTACCACAGACCAGCCAGTTGAAGCCCTCATCACGAGTTGGGTGGTACCCCAACGGTCAAACTGCCGGAATACTGCCCATTGCAATTACTGTTACTGACACTTGGTCCAGTGGTATTACCGCCTGATTAATGGGGAATTGTTGGCGCAATTACTGCAGCAGTAATTGCGCCATGGTAATTGCTCCATGGTAATTGCACCGAAAATGAGCAGAAAGTCAGTGGATTTACCTACAAGTCAGAGCTGGAGGTGAATCCTCCAGCCTTCCCCCAAACTCGTAATTTGGCGATGTGGTAATGCGGCAGTAACACTATTAATGTCGCATTTTTGCAGCACTGCATAACTCGAACGGAGGTCTCACCCTGTAAGCCCAAGACAATGCTTCAACCTCAGCCAATTCCAGTCCTTTACCAATTTGCCATCACAGGTGCCTAAGTACGCAGAGAGTCCAGCCCAGGGGAGTATAGTGCTATTTATGACCGGACACTCAGTCAGATGGCATGGTTATTTGGAGATTTTTGTGGCCAGTAGATTGTACAAGCTCCTATACTGGAATGATGTGGTGGCAGGGGAATGGAAAGGGGATTGGAGACTAGAGGGGGAGAAGTAGATTGCATTTGAAGGAGTTTGGAGATTAGAGGTGGAGAAGTAGATTGCATTTGAAGGAGTTTGGAGACTAGAGGGGGAGAAGTAGATTGCATTTGAAGGAGTTTGGAGATTAGAGGTGGAGAAGTAGATTGCATTTGAAGGAGTTTGGAGACTAGAGGGGGAGAAGTAGATTGCAGTGGACAGAGTTGGAGACTAGAGGCGGAGAAGTAGATTGCAGCAGAAGGAGTTTGGAGACTAGAGTGAGAGACACAGTGGAAGGTGTTGCAGACTAGATGAGGAGAAGTAGATTGCAGTAGTAGGAGTTTGAAGACTAGAGGGGTAGACGTAGATTGTAGTGAAAGGAGTTGGAGACTAGAGGCAGAGAAGTAGATTGCAGTAGAAGGAGTTGGAGACTAGAGGTGGAGAAGTAGATTGCAGTAAAAGGAGTTTGAAGACTAGAGGGGGAGAAGTAGATTGCAGTGGACAGAGTTTGCAGACTAGAGGTGGAGAAGTAGATTGCAGTGGAAGGAGTTTGAAGACTACAGGGGAGAAGAAGATTTCAGTAGGATTTTAGTATTTATTGGTTTGTATATAGGTAGGAAGTAGGTAAACAGTAGGCAGAGGTGGTCGGGGCAGATAAGGTTGAGGTTGAGGTTGATGAGCATTAAGAGAGAAGAGAGTTGGCCGTAGAATTGAGGAGGCAGATGATGAACAACAAGGAGGACCTCAGAGAAGAACAGGGGGAGCCAATAGACAGCAAGGGAAGGTTTGAGGAGGCCACCTGGATCCACAGCAGGGATAGGACAATGTTGCCAATATGATGGAATTGAACCAGCAATGGGAGGATGAATAAGCATATGGCAGAATACTGAGGAGGGAGATGCACAGGACAGAGGAGTTTAGGACTGTAAAGGTCAAGGTCCTGGACACGGTGGGTGGGAAAACCCTTCTCAAGCTGAGTGTATTGCACCTGGATTGGTTTGGGGGTGGAATATATGTTCCATTTGGATTGTTTAGGGATGGGCAATGTATTACCCTCTAAAGCATTTTGAGGATGGGTTTTCTATCTGCACTTGCACTGTTTGATAGGGTAATGTATTGCAGTTGGACAGACTTGAGAGTGGGCAGCGTACCGCACATAGATATACACTGAGGGTGAGCAATATTGCACTTAAATTAATGCTCAGAGTGGGCAGTGTTTTCCACTTAGATGGAGTCCAGGGGGTTGGCAAAGTTTATTGTATGGCTAACACATGTATTCCCATCGCACTTGACACCCTCGCATTTTAGCCACAGGCGCAGTCTCATTCCCGCACGTATCTTCTTTCACACATAACTCTAATAACACTCTGTTGGGCGGAGTTGGTCGGCAAGTTACAGTCTGCACAGTGGCTGCACCGAGCGGAGAGTCTTTTTACCCTGCCTACCATTGAAGAAGGAGGAGCCTTATTTAATCCCTTTCTCCTGCGGAGCGGCACCAGAGTTGGTCGGCGAGTTACAGTCTGCACAGTGGCTTCACGGAGCAGAGAGTCTTTTACGCTGCCTACCATTGAAGAAGAAGGCACCTTATTTAATCCTTTGCTCCCGCGGAGCAGCCGTGGAGTTGGTCGGTGCAGCGAGTTACAGTTTCCACAGTGGCTGCACAGAGCAGAGAGTCTTTTTACCCTGCCTGCCATTGAAGAAGGAGGAGCTTTATTTCATCCTTTTCTGCTGCGGAGCGGCCGTGGAGTTGATTGGCGAGTTACAGTCTCCACAGTCCACGCAGGAAGCAAAGGAAACAAACATAAGGTACTTTGACTTTAGGGCTTATTATTGTTTTAAGCTCTCTTGTCCCCACCGCATTAGGCTCATTCCCTTCGTCCTGTTTGAAATGAACAGCAGGATTGTATCCTCCCACTCATTACTGTCCCTGATATGTATACTGGCTGAAGGCTACGGGGGCCAGGAAAGTGAACTCAAGTGTACAAGAGAGACTGCGGGCACACCCCTCTTACACTCACCCCTCTGGTTCCTCCTCCCACACCCGTGCGCCCCCAGTCCCTTTCCTAGGTAAGAAGCCAAAGTGAACAGCAACGGGCCGCTGTTGACGCCTGCTTACTTGACAGAAGTATGGGACATTGCTGCTAGCGGGCCCTCGGGCCTTTGAACCCCCTCACTAACAGGAGAAGAAGAGGACGTCAGGAATTGAACTCGATCTGTGCCTAGGCATATATCAACTTTGGGATATAAGAGAGGTGACTGTGGGCCTTAGTGACTTTGAGCCTCTCCATTCCCGACAATCTCACAAGTTGTGGTGAGTAAAAAAGGCTGAAAAGGTCTATAAGAGGGGGACTGCTTCCCGCTCTAATGAAACCAATATTGCGCAGTGCGGTAACACGTGTGGGGAAACGTGGTCACAGCCCCTCCCCTGAGGTCCAATTATCTATTACAACCCGAGATGTTGTAAAAACAACAGCAAATGGACTGTCCCACTCTGAAAATCCAGTGAACCCCTCTGATTTAAAGACAGGTATACTCTCACAACTCGCTTTAACACCAGTTTGAAACCAACGACTACTAGATCTGCTGAGGAAAACCAGGCACTATCACCCAGTATTGATTACAATCACTCTCAACTTACGCATGGACTTTAGAAAGAACTCACTAGGACAAGGAAGGATAATCGCCAATTATTCAACGCTCCTAAAGGATACTGCTGATTCCCAACTGTGCCATACACCGGACCTAGAACAAGTCGTGCCCTATTCAAGCTCGAATGGGTCGCCGTTTAGCAAAGAGGCAGAACAAGACACAGCTAGCAAACTACTTCATCTGGCTTCTCTACGCCACGGAGCACTGTGAAGGAGGTAAAACCCCTTCCTAGACACACATTGAATGCTGTGCTTTCCTCTTTGGAGGCACTCTTTTTACTGGGTACCAACATGGTCACAGAGCAGCTGGACCTCAAATATATCATGAGAAAATTCGAGGATGCAGTCGCACTCATATATGAGGGTCAGCAGAGTCCAAATATGAGACGTGAAATAGAAGCTACAGTTAAACTGAGGTGAACCCTGCTTCATCTATTACACCATCCACAAGTGATTTAGTATCACAGCCCATTATCGGTCTGGTATCACAGCCCATGCACACAAACCAAGAGGTTACTAACCCTGGTGATATTAGTTCTACTGCCTCACAAAACCTATCATTTGCTATTGCTAACAAGATGGCTCTAAAGACGACGCATAATGACAATGTGAATCCGCCACGGCAAACAACCAAAAGACAAAAGAGCAGATTAAAACAGAGAAACCCTGCCAAAAACAAGCTGCGCCCTAATACAAAGAAATCACTTTCATTATTTTCCAACGTAAGGTTGGTTCCAAATAAGCCACTTGAAGTGGCCTCCACTTCTCAACCAGAAGTTGTCCACATTGGTAACATCATCAAGTGACTTAATTAACAATGCCCAGAGCACAGCAAAAACTCATATTGGTGCCCCTTCTGTTTACAAAGCCGACCTACAGAGAGGTGACCATTCACACGGTCCCCTTGGTAGATGGCTGCAAGTACATGGCCCGCCAAAAAGCCTGCCCACAGTTTTAGCTAAAGCACAGAGTGCGAAAACAAGTCTCACCAGGATCAGCCACACACAAGAAGATGGCTCGCTGAGAAGTGAACCTACGTGGCCCTCTTGATAGATGGCGGGATATAAATGGCCCTGCAAAAACAACTACATTGGAAACACATTCGCCCAGCTCCAACGGGTCTGCTAAATATCTTACACTTTCTCATGGCCCGTTTGTAAACACAGTTGTAACCCCAACACCCCTGGAAGTAAATGTCCTAGTGGCCCAAGAGGGTCTGAACCCCATAAAACGATCACAAGGGACGAATGTAGTTATCCCTTCAGCTGAAGCAATCAATTGCCCACCCATGAATGACACACCTAATATGCAGTGGCATACCCCATCCCACACTATGGCAGGTTGCAAGGAAATTATTATACATCAAATGACCCATGGGAACCTAATAACCGATTGGGATACCAACACACAGATTGGCGTTCAAGAGGACTTTGAAAAACTGCATACGAATTAGGTTTAACCTCTTTACATGCGCAATATCACTGGAAAGTTTGTGCATTATTTCACAAATGTTTATTAGCAACCAACGAAAACAATATCTTGACATTTCTATCTGATTATATATTTAAAACCAGTCATAACTTTGTCCATTGTTGGCTACGTGCTATATATACCATCTTAGCCCAAGCGGAAGTAACCATTGAGGTTTTACTTACCAACCCTGAAAAAGCTAAACATCTAATTTATTGTTATGATTGGATTAACACCACATATGAATGCTTACAATACAAAACTGCTTTTCCTGAAAAATGTAAACATAAAAGCCTTGGTTCCACGGAACCGTACCTTCTCAAGTTCCCTTGCAAACAAACACGTTCAGGAATCTTACGAATGCGCCTTAATTTGTGGCACACCCGTGAGCTACTTGCCAAACGTAATTGTATTGAGTCGGATTTAGCCTTTTGTCGATTCTGTTTAAATATCAAGATTACAGAGACTTTGGAACATGTATTGGTCCTCATTACGACCCAGGCGTTGGACCATGGTGCTAATAGCACCATGGTCCATGCCGGTAATTTACCGACTCCGCCATGGCGGAATGGGGAATTACCGCCACATTCCGAAGTTGGCGGGGCAGTAAAACCCCATGCCGCCATGGCCCTTCCCCATTCCCATTTTTGCCCCATAGGGCTCAATGGGACTGGGGAAGGCGCTAATTACGGCACCGTAAATTATGGTGCCGTAATTAGCTCCTAGGTCCCTTTGCGGGTTGGTTTTTTAACGCCTGCTAAAAGCAGGTTTTTAACGGCTCCGTTAACTTGCCCAGCTCTAATTAGTGAACGTCTGACATTTTTTCTACACACTGTAAACACTTAGGAATATTGAATGCCATACAAAGATGGTCCACTCTGTTGTGCACCACAAATGTTTCTTTACAAATTGCAATGGTAAATTTCTGTATGCGGTAAAATTAACCTGTTAAGTAACTTTTCATATCATGTTGTTTTACCAAGTTTGTCATCTTGATTTTCAATGTCTTTGATTATTTACCAACGGTGTCATCCTTGTTGTTTTTGTTTTCTCTTTAACCTCGATTGTTTTAATTGTAAAGTTTTGTATATTGAAAAGTTGATTAAATTCAACTATATCAATCAAAAAAAATTCAAAAGAATGCATAAAGAACTTTGGCATTTGGGGAATATACCTCGCAGGGGAGTATACCAGGGAATCTGAAGAGGCCCATAAGAGGATTGCTGGCAAAGAAGTATACCAGGCAGTCTCCTAATCTGTGGAAAGTACACCAGTCAAAGCTTTAAGGTTACAGAATGAGAGCTATTTGAATTTCAAATAAAGACATTTCTTATGTTCAAGAAATACACGTTCTGCTACAAGGACATTAATGGATGTTTTGAAAGATATTGTGTGAACAAGAACTTTCTAAATCTAGGATAAAAGCATCAAGGAACTAATGTTTAAAAGTGACATTTTTACCATCCTACTACAAATGCAGAGGAAGGGAACTATCCTATGCTTTTCAATGTTTTTTTGCGAAATACTTTGGGATTTGTTCTCCATGAACACTTTTCACGAAATACATTTCAGAGACATTCCCTTGAACACTTGGTGGTTTGTTTCGAGTGTGAGGGCCAGTTCAGAAGGTTCTTGGACACATGGACGGATTCCAAGTTAAAGGCTAATTGACACAGACAGATTCTTAGTTTTAGTTTCTTAGGTAGGGAACCTCCTCTCTTAAGATATGGCTAGAAAGGTGTTTTTCCAACCCATTTAAAAAAAAAAATACCTGACAATGAGAATACTACCGCTTTGTGTCACCCTCTCATTTCTGACCCCCCTCACATCTGATGCCATACTTTCTCTCACGTTTCCTGCCCTTTCTCTCCAAAGAGTCTAGATTTGCATTAAAAAAAACAGATATTGTTGAACTTCTTGGGTTCTTATGGCATTTGCTTTTATACTGGGTTATCATGTCCACAGAGCTAATAATCTCTTTACGTAGGGTATTAAGGATCACCTATGGGATGTGGGTGCCCCGCTTGACAATCATGAAGTTACACGAGACATTAGAGATAGTTTCGGAGGGTATGTAGGAGGTGATGGGAGCGGATTCCCATGTTCCTCGGTGTGGAAATGCATCCTGTGATGAGGAAGTGGTCTGACCATGATACAGAGGTGGCTTGCGTGTTGCACATGGGGCAAACTGTGGTTGGGGATCAAGTCATGGGTGTGACCAACAGAGTGGGTGGGTACCTCTACGTGGAGGGGGAAAAGCCAACGCTTCACCTGCCTGATGGTCTATTGGTATGTCATCTGTCCAAAGATCAAAATCGGCCGGAATTTATGTTTTCTGCGATGTCTCTAGAATCTTAAAATTAAGGTCAGGCAATTCATCCTGCAAGTTTCTGCCATTGCCCAAGGCAAGGGACCTCTAATGAAAGGATGGCATGGAGGATGAAAGCAGCAGTTTCAATCTACACATATATTGTTCTTGGAAGGATTGCTCAGGGGCAATGCGCTTGTCTTGGAAGAGGGCAGAGGTTTGATTCCCGGGTCCGCGCTTAGAAACCTCTGGGTATTAAGCACGTTATAAATAACCAATTACAATTACAACTGCATGTTACAAAATCCAGGGTTGCTTAATTCCTGACCTGCATTAATAGTGTCGTCCATCCAAGCCCTCTTTTTCCTTACTCTGCTCATATCACCTTACTCCCCTTCCCGACTTATCATTGGTTAATATTAAAGTAACATGCACCTAAAATGCAAAATGGTAACATCCTTTTGTGATAATGCCTGTATACCGGTATCGGGACACGGTTGTATCTTAGCCCACATGTGTTGGAAGGATGAGTATGTGTCAGTTTCACATCCTTTGTATTCCGGCAGCAATTGGTATCAGACAGAGGATGTGGCCAGGTTGTCAGAGAACAACATGTCTGCAATGCCAAGGATTGACAGGTTGGAGATTAATATCAGGTTGTAGTTGATGGCAGAAGTAGTATTTTAGAGAAAGAGCTCAGGCTTCACCTGCAGCTGGTGTCAATCATGCACAATGGCAATGTGGAGTGCCAAGTGTCTGCTTTCAAATGGTTAGGCGGTCTGCAGGTGAAGGTAATCAAACCACTCCATCTCGCCCAGACATTGAAATAGTTGTCGGCAAATCATAAGCATACAGGGAAGGGTGTCAGTGCTCAGGTAGCCAGGACTGAACCCCTCTACCACACACAGTCATTCTCTCAATGGCTGCAATGGGTGCAAGAACAGACGAGGTGACAGAGGAAGTGAGCAGTGCAGGACTGGGAGCTCCTACAGGAGGACACAGAGACCTGGGATGGTGTTGAGGGTAATGGGTAGGGGCAAGAAGGTGAACGAGGAGCATGGTTACTGAACAGGGAGATGTCAATAGGCACATGGAGTGGAAGGCTGTGGACTGGATTTTTGTTGGGGTGGAGGGCATAAGACATTGTGACATCTCATTAACAGCACACCAGGTGATCAGGTACAAAAGGAGGAATGACATTGCGAAGAGGAAGGTTTTGAGGTCCTTCTTGAATCTGAGAAAGGGTTTGAGGCAGAGTGAAATAGGAAGAGGTTTCCACAGCTTAATGCCAATATATGAGAATGCTGTTCCTCCTTCAGTCTTTTTCATAATCTTTGGGATGCATGGAAGACCTCATCGTACATAGCATCATACATGTTTAGAGAGCTAAAGCCACTTATGTGTGCAGATGTGTGATCTGTGACATAGCAATCACATTCCTCGCACTAGTGAACAACAAGCACAACAGTCAAATACTCTGACTTCAAGGTTGTTTGTTCAGTTTTTTTCATTTCATGCCCCACGGATTTATAATCAGGTGTGACACCACAGCATGTGTGAAGTACAGTTTTTAATGACAACCAACTCATGAATCTATATATTCACTTAACACGCAGTCATGTATCAGGGGGGACCTCCTCATCGATTGGTCCATCTTATGCACACCCCCGGAATTGCCAGTCTACCTAGAGCGTGGGCATGGCTCCAAATTGTTCCCTGTGGTGAAGGCAAGCACTGGATAGAGCTGGACGACTGGGTCCCACTAGCATGTAGATCTTCTCCGGGAGGACACATGCGGCTCTGCCAGGTGCATCCTCTTGAGCTACACCTGCTTTAACCAACCAACACGCGGCTTTGTTGCACACAGTAGATAACTGGATCATCCTGCAGTTACCCAGTACCTACAGTGCGCTTGTGTCCGGCAACTCCAAATATGCGACATGCGATGCGCGAATGTACATTGAGTAGGACGCGCACATTCTGACGCATGCAACCGCAATCTGCGGGATGAAGAATGGCTAGAGATGGAGTCTAATGACATGATCTGCACACCATTCCTGTAACATGACGGTACAACGTTCATCCACTGACAGTGTTTTTATCGATGGTTTATTTTTGTCGAAATGATTGTTATTGTTTTGAAAAAATTCATTGAAAAATATAGGGGGTTGTGGGTAAAAGGGGAATAGTGGTTAGGGGAGAACCCCCCCAAGAAATAAAAAATCAAGTTTTCGATGAATGAACATTGAACCAACGTGACATGCACACCTGTTCTCAGACCCACCTTAGATGATTGACAGGTGGCTGCTGTAAGAGATGGTGGAGTCACACACATCAATCCATTGGTTGGCAGATATGGGGCATGAATACTCGCGAAACAACCCCTAGAAGATTAGGCGCTGCCGCTCTGAGCTCTAAGCAATTCGTCCCATTCCATAATTTCCTGATACAGAAGGGGGTTCCTTCTCGTACACCTCTGAATTAATCCATCCACCAACGTTTTGGGGTCTTGCAAAGTGAGAGCAGGAAGATGTACCTCACATTCATCAGGGGAGTACCCCGAGGGTCTGAAGCATCATCACCGGCCCCTCATTTTTGTGGTTTAACCAATGCGACAGATTGGATTCAAGCTATGGGGATTAAGTACGCTGTGTAAGTTCACTGTTGCCAGTCCGCCATACTGCAAGTCTGCATGCAGGGGCCGTTGCGGCCGGCAGGTATGACCTGCCGGGCGCAACGGTCCCAGTAGGCAGACTTGTCACAGAAGCACCGGAACCGTTTGCAATGGTCCTGGTGCTTCTGTCTCCCTACTCCCATGGCGTCCCATGGGGCTTCTTGGGAATCGGTTGCAACATTTTCCGCCGCCTGACTTCAGGATCCCCCGGGACTTGTAATGTCCCAGTGGCACCAGGAAGTCAGGTGCCAGTAAAGTGTTATGAGTCCAGTGGCAACCCCACTGGCAGCACTGGCTGGTTACCTTCAGACTTGTAATGGGGCCCATGGTCTCCTGCACAGATTTACTGGAATAGCAAAGGGTACTAGTTGCTGACCACTCTGGAAAATGGTGCAGCGTGCAGGGTGAAAGATGATGAAACAAGTATTTGGAGCGGAGTCAATTTTTTTGGCATTTTATTTACATTTTTGTTCAACGCTGTCCCATACACTAGAGGGTCTTCGAATGCCTTAAAAGGTTCAAAAGGTGCAAGGTCAAACGGAATTTACAAAACGTTTTCAGGATAGGCTGGAAAGCATTTGTTTGGGAGGTTGCGGGCTGGATTATTTGTTCGGAAATGGCTATTTTTTTTGCTTTTTTTGGAAAGTGGTGATGCAGGGTGCAGTGTGATGTGAAGTGGCAGGGTGGTCCATGCTCTGGGTTCTCACTGGGTAAATGGTTGTTTTTGTGTGCCTGTTAGTTTGCGCAGTGGAATGTGCCGGGAGATGCTGGCTTGTTCGTTTTTTGTTTCTGTGGGTGATGGGTGTCAGTTGGTTGCAAAAGACAGAGGGGTTGTTGAGGTGGATGCTTTGAATAAAATTCAGACTCCTTTGAAAGCATTTTAGGGGAATAGGGAGCTAGTGGAGCTGTGTAAGTGCTGGGGTGATGTGTGAGTGTTTGCGTAGGTGGAGGAGGAGTCTCACTGCTGCGTTTGGTATAGCTTGTAGGGGGGCAAGTATGCTGCTGTGGAGAGCATTATTGTAATCCAGCCCGACTGGCTCGACAATGTCCTTTAAGGTGGATGGCGGTAGGTGCTTGTCCCTGCACTTCTCCCAGTTTCTTCGATTGGCTTGTGTTGTCTGTTAAGGCGGATGGCCCAAAGCTGAGGAGAGTGTTGCAGGCAGCCCTTGGTTTTATGCTCAGAGACCTTCTGGCACTTCCAATCCAGGTACCTTGCTGCAGTGCCTAGCAGGGCACTCTGTGTTCTGGCTGGGTACTGGTTCTGGAGTGACCGGAGGGTCAGCTGAGTTCTGTTTCTCTCTCGGCTCCCTGGGAGAAGTTTAAGGGATGGATCTTGCTTCTCTCTTTGGATATCCTGGCCTTCCTTCACTAGTGGAAGATGTAAGGCAGAATGCACCTTCAGACGGGGTCCAAGGTTGAGTTCTTCTTTGTTATTCCGAGTGAAGTCTTCAGATGATCTGCCAAAAGAGGTTCTCCAGCCCTCTTTGAAAGCCAATCGGGTCACAATGATTGGTGTAGGCTAAAGCTATCTCAATGAACCAATTCTGGGATCCCTGCCAACAATCTCCTGTTTGCGTGAGGTAATAACCAGAGTGCTTTGCAACAGGAAAGGTAAAGGGGTGAAAACAGGAACAAGGTGTGCACCAGAACTAAAATGGGAGAAGCCTTCGCCCAACAGAAAGATCTCTGGCCACCCTCCCTTGTGATACTAAGTCCCACCCATCTTCCTGTCTGTTGTTGATCAAAGGTACTCTCTGGTTAATGGATCTCTCTTTGGGTCCTGATTAAAGTGTTAAGTCTCCATTTAAGCTGCAGCAAGACCAGATTCTCGGGCTCCTGCAAACCACATTCTCGTACCTTATGAATTGGGTGACACTAGCAGGGTGGCTTACTGTAAACCGCAGTCCCAGACATAACAGCTTACTGTCATTGATACTGAGGGTGGGAGCTGGCTCCAGGTTGACACAGTTACATATGAAAGGTTATTGGGGTTCTAGACTCCTTTGTTAATCTTTGTAGCTAGGCCCTATGTGGGCAAGATTGAAGTACCCTCTATTGGTATGTTAATCACTGCCACCAGCTGTAGGACCTAACAAAAGAGCAGGGTAGATCCATGGAACTTTTGTTAGTTAATCATACTGGCCATCACAGGGGGAAGCTTGGTCCTCCCCCTTCTTGCCGATGACACAGGGCACTCCTGGCTGTCACATTCCAACTAAATAGGACAGTGTGGGCTGTGTCTGTAGGCTGTGTCCGCCCAGAGTACTCGGGTCTATGCGTATGTCATTGGGTGAGCATAGGAAAATGGGTGTGGATTAGCCCCACACATTATTAAACATTTCAAGAAGCTCAGGCGAGCGCACGCCCTCCATGCGGATGGCCGAATTCCTCACACATATATGCTCCTTCTGATGTGGGGATATGATATGGCATTTATAACGCACATATACACAAGTGTTTCAATGGATGTGATCTTTGGTATTGGGATTTTGGCTGTCTTCATCTAGTTAGCAGAGTATTTTAGAGGTGCATCGGCTCAATCTTAGTGTGAGCACACCCAGTCTACTGTACACAGACATCCTTGGAGAATTATATAAATATAGGATGGTCCACGACAGGGAAAGAAACACCATTGGCATCCTCTTCTCTAGTTCCTGGGACATTTCCACTGGCCCATGACTCTGCTGATAGGGCAGAATCTCTGCTTTTCACAGTCCCAATAATGTGTTGGTGCTCAACTGAAAGGCAAACATGGGATAGCGATGAATTATTCCAAGATCTGGTGGGCTTGCTGTCCACTGCTTGAAATGCTATTTACCCTGACACCTTCAAATGTGGATGGCACACTGTACTGTATCGGGACCCACAGGTTTTTCATAGCTTTCACAGTACTAATTTGAACAACTAAATTTTTTTTTTTTTCCATTCCACCTCCTTTGCAACCTCTTTCCATCAGTCATAGCAATACCTGCTGACTCCTCTGAAACAAGTCATCCTCGCTGCTTGACAAGCAGCACAAATAGGTTAACAACTACTTTATTTTACATGTTAATTCTCATTTCAAATCCTTCAGACAGCAAAGTGTTAAAAGCTGTGTCCCTTTTTACACACTTGGATGATTTTGGGTGTCTCGATAGGTGCACTGAAGAGGTTTACTACCTCCCATTCCTGCTCCACCTCTCTAAGGAAAATTGTTTTCTGCCAGTATACAGGCCTTCCAGGATATTGGGGCTGTTCTGTCATTATTTCGATTGTTGTAGGTTGCTTAACCAAAAGACCTATTTCTTTCAGCGGCCTACAAAAATCAAAATAATGACATTTTTTGCGCCCCTCCCCCTCTTCCCAGATTTTCTCCAAATAGGGGGTTTCACCCTCCTCCCTTGGCCCCTGTCGCCTTTATTCCCCTCCCAACAATCCCTCCTCCCCGTGCCCAGACAGCCTTGTGGATGATACAGAGGGATTTCAATTGAATCCGTGCAGCAGCCGGGAGCCAATGAAGACTTATTAGGGGAGGAGAGATGCAGTCCCTAGGCTTAAGGCTAAGCATAAGACTTGCTACCCTATTCTGGATTAGCTGGAGGGGTTTCAGAGTGGAAGAAGCTAGATTCAGGAGGAGGCTATTGCAATAGTCAAGTCTAGAGGGAACCAGGCATCAGGTAACATTGAGCCTCTGGGGAAAGTGAGAAAAAGGAGAATTCCTTTGAGAAGGAAGAGCTGAAAGTGGGACTTCTTGGCAATGTCCTGAGAGTGAGGGGGGAAGGAGAGAGAGGAGTCGAAGATGAGTCAAATGTTTCTGGCTTCAGAAGAAGCAGAAGGTGGCAAGCCCAAGAAGGAACGCCAGAATGAGGGGAAGAAGGAGGGAGCAGGGGTCCCGGTGGGAAGGATCTCAGTTTCATCGGCGTTGAGGCAGAGAACATTGGAGGTGCACCAGGACTGGATGGCAGACAGGCAATCAGGAATGATGGAGTGCAAGAGGGTCATCAGGACGTTTGAAAAAGAGCTGTGTGTCACTGGAAGTTGCAGGAAAAGGAGGAGATTAGGCATGCAAACAGAGCAAGGTAGATGTTAAAGAGCCAAGGTGAGAGGATAGAACCCTGGGGGACACCACAGGTGGAGAAGGAAGTTGGATAGGAGAAGGGGCCTAGGCTGACTTGGGAAGAGCGGTCAGTAAGGAAGGATGTCAAGTGCCTGTTCTGAGATACACTCTTTGTATGAGGATGGAGTCGTTGACTGTGTCAAAGGCAAAGGAAAGATCGAAAAGGATGACAGCAGGGGAGTTGGAGTCCAGAGATGCGAGCAGTTCTTCATAGGTGTTCAGAAGAGCAGTACCTCAGGATGCTCGGAATCCAAATTGATGGTTGTGGGGACCATCAACAAGTTTGGTGTGTGAGTTGAGTTGGTGCAAAGCCAGCTTCTTGAGCAACTTCCCCAGGAAGGCAGTGACAGTAGGGCAGTAATTGGCAGGGCAGGTAGAGTCTGCAGAAGGTTTTTTCAGGAGTGGGCGCACAAGTGAGTGGTTAAGGGAGTAAGGGAAAGATCCAGTGTCAAAAGAGTGATTCCAGAAATCAGCGAGTGCAGGGGCAAGAGAGCCAATGTTATCCTTGATGGTCCTGTCTGAGCTAGGGGAACCCTCTTTAGACGAGACTGACATGGAGCGGACAACTGTGGTATTTTCTTCAGGTGAGACAGAGAAAAAGGAGAAGGAGGAAGGAGGGTAAGGAGCCAAGGGAGACCAGGGCGTATGGGATGATTTAGGAGGGTGGGCAGCAAGGGCGTTCAGGGTGTCCTGGGTTTTGGTGGTGAAGTGTGTGGCCAGTGCATTGCAGAGTTCCTGGGAAGGAGAAGGGGAGGTTACTGAGGAGGGGTTGGCTAGTTCCCTGCAGATCCTGAAAAGTTCAGCCGTGTTGTTGAATGCACCGGAAACCTGTGCCTGAATGTGGGCACTTTTCTTGATGCAGATCTAGAGTCTGTATTGCCTTTGGAGCAGGGGCCAGGTCAGTTTGTCAGAGGGTGAGCCTGAAGTTTGCCACTTTCGTTCTGCCCACCCTGCACTTTCGTTTCAGGGCCGCAGGTTTAGAGTTGTACCAGGTGTCACGCTTGGAGGCAGGTATCAGGCATATCCTCATGACTGGGGCAAGAATATCAAGAGTATTGGTGATGGAGAGGTGGAGCTTGTTAAGAGCAGAGGTAGAAGGTTGGGGGAATTGTTGGGGAGGAGCTAGCACTTTGGCTAGCACCTTCCTGCACCCCTCAAGTACTTTTCAATGAGGCAAGATTTCTCTAAGCACCATAGCACTGAGAGAGCTTTTTTTCATGCAAATATAATCACATACAGGCATGGCCAGCCACTAAATTAAAATAGTATTAAGTATAAGGCACAAATAATAATGCATCTGAATGTATTAGTAAAACGGTTAAAGTGTAGTTAGTTTTGCTAAAAGCACATAGGGAATGCAGCCTGTGAAAAAAATAAACTGCATGCATTGCCTGGGGCCTGGCTAGCTCTAGCAGAAAGCACGAGGTAACTCAGCAGCTGTTCCTGTCCATCACAAGACAAAGGAGACTAAAAAACATTCAGCATGACATACAGAGTACTATGGCAAAACAGGGTTTTTTGTAGAAATTACTGGACCAGAGCAAATATAATTATGTTGAGTAAAGTGTTGAGAGAATGGCGGGAAGATGTGTTTATGTGTGAATGTTTATAACATAGCAAATTATGCTAAACAAGAGCGACAATGTATTCCTGCAGAGGCTGCTTTATGCTAAAGTAGTCTGACCTAAAGGGAACCCAGCCATGCCAGACGGAGGAACTGCAGCATCCCTTGAAAGGCAAGAAGGACAATTTTGGATGAGCTCTGCCAATATCCAGTAACCAAGTCAAGAGTATTTAAGCCCCAGGCCCAGCACCAGTCTTCAGGACCTGGGAGCCGTTGAGGGACAGAATATACTTCTCTGGGGCAGAGTTCTTTGCCAATCCTCACTTCTGTACAGATTACATTTGTTATCTTTTGCAAGATAGACTCATGGCCTTAATTCCCTAGAGGGGTGCATTTACTCTGGTGTGAGCATGATCAGGGGGTTCCACAATGTATTTCAGGGGTGCAAGTATGGCCTACCTTTCAGAATGAAGGTGGAGGAAAAGGCAGCAGCTTATACTCGTTTCATCGGGCGGATGTTAGTGAACAAGGTTGGCTGGGCTTTTTGGGGGGCAGTCAGAGTGACATAGGGACCTAGTTGGTAGGAGAGGAGAGAATGGTCAACCAGGAGTGTGGGGTGACTGGTGGGGGGAGAGAGAGAGGTTATAGTGTATAAGGGTGTCCTGAGTATGCCCAGGTGAGTGGGTAGCCCAGACGGGAGAATGGAAAGGGAAAGAGGTCAGTGTAGAGAGTTGATGCAGAGCCAGGGGAGTCCAGTTGGATGTTGAAATTAACCAGGAGGAGGAGGCTCGAGGTGGATGAAAGTAAGGAAAAGCAGAAATCAGCCCATTCAGAGAGGAACAGGGTGGTGGCACCTGGAGGCTGGTAAACGGTAACAATGGTCAGGTTGGAGGAGGGAGAGATGCCCAATTTGCAAACCAGGCTTACAACGGAAGAGTAGAGCAGGGTGGGGTAAAATGGAAGAAGGAACCAAATCAGGTAAATTTAAGGCAACCCCCACCAGTGTGGAGAGGTCAAGGCTTGGAGATGATTTTGATGCCGTCAGGGAGGAGGGAGTCGAAAGCAGTGACTGAGCTGGCATTGAACCATGTCTCTGTAAGAACGAGAATGTTGAGGTCAATGTCTTCAAGAAGGAGGCAGATGTTAGCGAAGTGTTTGTTGGCTGAGTGGGCATTAAGAGTCACCAGATGGAGGAGGTCTCTTTATTTGATGGTTTTATGAAGTGTTGTACAGGGGCGTGCTACACCAGTCAGAGGAGGGAGAGAGAGAGAGAGAGAGAGAGAGTAGAAGGGGGAGATGCAGAAGAAGGAAGGAAGTTAATGAGAGAAGACAGGCTCTGGTCAAAGAGAAGGAGGTTGGGTAGTGGGCCCTGAACCAGGATAGTGCCTGTGTGATACCCATTAATGAGGCAACGTGAGGATGAAAAGCCAGCCAAGAGGATTCTGACTTAGTGCCAACGTTAACGGTGGAGGATGTGGAAGGAGAGAGAGTGGAGATAAGATGGGGGGGTCCGTCGATCTGGATGAGGGACAGAGAAGAGGATATCAGTGAAATCCTCTTTGGAGGAAGCTCTGACGTAGGCGTCTGCGATGGGAAACCCAGGGTTTGCACTCCAGATGTCTTTTTTGTGCTTATTTCTACCGGACTTCGTGAGAGAGGAGGCATGGATGATAGTGTATCAGTTAGAGAAAATAGGAGAGATGGAGAGAGCCATAGGGGTGGCGGAGGTTAGTCGAGGAATGAAAGAAGAGTGGCTGTGCAGCACAATTCTAGTTAAACTCACCAGGTGGCCTAGTGGAAGTAGTCAAGAAGGGATAAATGCAATTCAGAAAGGAAGGAATAGAATATCAAGAGATAAGACGTGCACAGATGTAAAAGTAACACACACCCCAAAATAGAGTTTCTTTAAAAAGGCACAGATGCAATGCAAGAAAGGTGCACAGATGTAAGAGGGACACACAGCCCAAACACAAAGTTCTTAAAAAAGCACAGATGCAATGCAAGAGAGGTGCCAGATGTGAGAGGTGCACACAGCTCAAACACAAAGTCCTTTAAAAAGTCACAGATGCAAATCAAGAGAGGTGCACAGTTGTAAAAGGTACACACAGCCCATGTTCTGTCCATTTTCAGGTTTGAAGACTAGGTGCCAGCAAGATAGGTAGGAATCATTTCAGGTGCAGGGCAGCCAGAGGCGAGTAAGAGTGTTTTGACCATGGAGAATATCCCACTACACATGTTGCCAGTTTCTTAGCTTGTGTTAAAAAAAAAAAGCTGAGGACACAGCCCCAAACCCTCCCCCACCACAAGGGGAGGGTAGGCACCCGGACACCAATGCAGGCATACCAACAGGGAACTCCAGAAGGCCCTAGGTTGCAGTGGCTACCCACTCCTCCAAGCCACAGACTTTCCTTTAACGCTCCGCAACTTCTGCTGTAACTATTTAGCACCAGACTTTGTGGCAAAGACTCACCTGGCTGCAATCCATTATCACCATCAGGGGGGCTCCAGAGATAATCCCCCACTGGCCTTGGGTCTTAGCTGTGCCCCTGCCTCTGTGGTCTCAAGTGCTGTTCTTTTTACAGGCCCCCCTTCCTACCCTGCTGGAGCTTATCAGGTGAGAAAATCAATTCTGCTATGGAGAAGGCCTCCGATGCCCCCGCCTCTGTTTTCTTGCATGCTGACTATTCATTGAGGTCCCCCTCCCTTACCTGATGCTGCCAACAAACGTTCAGGTGATAGTTATGGAGAAGGACACAGCTGCTTGACTTCCAACGCGCCCACAATGCGCTCCTCTGCTGTCCCAGTAACATTGGGTTGCTTTATGCCGGATGCCTTCCTGACACTCCCCACCCGCCCTCCCACTCATGAGTCTCTGGTGCTGGTGTCACCAGCCTTGTTGACCAGCTTCTCTCCTCGCACTCGACTGTAGTCGGGGAGTTGTCCTCTTTGTCTGTTGCTGCTCACTGGAGCAGATCTCCTCCTTTGCGGCAACCTGCATCTCTGTGCACCCCCCGGCTGCCGGGTCTCTCACTGCGCTCTGCCTGAGCTCTGTTTAGCTTTGCAGAGGGCCTCCCTGCACAAGATGGCCAACACCACCCCAGCGACAGACCTGCAGCATTGATCGTCCTGCTTGGCTCTGTGATCTGCTGCTGGTTACGAGGAGGCATGGGCGTAATTATAGGGGGGGACATGTGGTTTTGTACCCCCCAACTTCTGTGGCATGCCTTTTTGTCCCCCCAACATTTGGATGGAGGGCAGGGGGGCCGCAATCATCGATTATGTAATTGGACAGCACAAGCCTGGCTGGGATGCCAAGCAATGCTTGCGCTGTCTCATTACATATGCAGTGATGCCTGGCAGCCACGCTGCAACACATTCAGGGCTGGGATGCCCTACGTGGCTCAGTCCCTCATCCTGGCTGGCCTGACTCAAAGTCAGGAGCCAGGGTGCTGAACTGGGTATTGCAGGGCCTGGCGCCTGTTCTGTCACACTAGCCGCAGCACTTCCAGGGGTTGCGGCGCAGAGAATCGCTTTCCGGCTTTGTATTCATGCGACACACAGACAGAAACTAGGAATCTTATTCAGCGTGCTGGTTTCTGTCTGGATGTGCGTGAATGCGTAGAGGTTAGGTCCATGTAACATGAGACATGACCCGGGCGGCATTTGAAAGCAGAGCAGAGGTACTTTAAAAGGAATATGTTTTTAATTGTGTTTGTGTAAGTTTGTTGGTTAGCTCTGTCCAAGCCCTCTGAGGCAAAACACATGCAAACTTCCTAATTAGCATATGGATTGCACCAACAGAAGTGACTTTACAGACAAGAACATTGCGAGGCGCATCATCAATCTTCGATACTTGGAGGCACCATGGAAGTGACTTTAGAATAAGCTGCCATAAATAAGCCAAGTGACAAATAACTTTGTGGTGCACCATTCCTAAATTGCACTATTGTTATATGTGGAACAACTATATAGTCATTAGGGTTTTCCATTATAATAGCATGATCCATGAGCTTTGAAGTGAATCAGAATCACTTACAGAGCTGCAGATAAGGCACAATGTGATTAAATAATTTGCTCAGGATCACACACTTGGTTAAATGGTGAAACTGGGATGTGGACAGTTTAAGCGACCGTGCCCATCTTTCCAGGCTTGGTTGATATAGACATTTATTAAGGTTTTGTTTTACATTTCATGTGCTTATTAATTATATCATACCAATAACATATAATTATTTATAGCAATGCATTGGAAGCAAACCACATTACATAATAAACTAGCTTTTCATAGTAAACTAACCATACACTATACACATTGTCATAGAAATATGTTGAGCAATGGGAGTATGGCTTTAGTTTCATTCTCCCCGTTCTGCATGCAAAGTCACAATAGCATCTTGCAGATTAATGTGAGCCTAACAAATCCTCATTGGGTTTTAAAGCCATAGTCATTATTTCATAAAGCATGCAATATTATGCACCCTTCTCACTTCTGAACACTCACTCCCATTCACATTTCTAAAGGGGCAAAAGTACCCCCTTCCCTCCCGTCAGTGCCTGATGGCTCACACTGTAATATTCTGTTGATGCAGAGCAACGTGAGGACCCTCTGCTGCACAGAGCTCCTTGGGACATTGTCCTGGCAGCAGGACAGCTCTACCATTCGTAACGGGTAAGGCGTCCTGCTGCCAGGACAATGAGTGTGCTGAGCAGGAATTGCTCAGCACACATTGTACTGCCAGAGGGACACTTTTGCCATTGGGCACCCTCTTAGAAGTGCTGAATGGGAGAGGTGTCCCAATGACAAATGTCCCGGTCTGGCTCTTAAAAAAGCTACGGGGGGCAGCCTGACCACCCCCTTGCTACTCTCCCGCTCGGTACTCTACTTCTACCATTTGAACACAGGAAACATACCTTAATTTGAAATAGTCAGAATCTTGTAGACATATAAGGTGCGGTGCAAAACCCAAGTTTGGAGATATATGTCATTTAAACATCTATACCAATTATACTTGGTCACCCACTGCATTGCATTAACCCATGGTTTACGCCTTTGCATGGAAGGAAAAATCAGGAAAAATGCTGACATTGCAGTGAGTCTGGTCCTTTGAGCAATGGCTTTATAGTTCAGCTGGGTCAAGTCAACGTAGCCCAAAACTTCAGGTATCAGGGGATGATAAAGTTTGGTCTGCACGTTGCGCCACTGTTTCCATTGTTAATATAAAGGTTGTGAGCACACAGTGTATGTCAGTGAAGGTGCTGGGTGCATTTGTTTGTGAATCAGAGTGTGTGTAAGCATATGTGTGTTGACATTTGTGTCTGAATGAATGATAAGTAATGCATTGTTTGCATGTTCTAGTGAAATTAAGTTTATGAATGTTATGTTGTGTCACTGGCTGCATGGCAGGCCGGCTGAAGATGTTCGGGGGCCTAATTGAATTTTAAAGATAAGCCACCAGTCTTATGAAAGTTATAACAGAGCGTCAGCAATGGACTCTTGTGGTGTAGTAGTTTAGTATTATCCCTCAGGGATTTAGGTTGTTTGACCGACGTACAAAATCACAGCAGAATTAACCGTAGTCATTTTCGCTTCAAATACATTTTTACCTTGGTACAAAAAAACAAACCCATGTCTCCTCAAATCAACAGTACACCCATAAACCCCCCCCACTTAACTTTTCTCCGTCCGCTGCCTCTACTGTAACCTGCAGCGTCAGATCCATCCCTTTAACATGGGTCGGATCTGATGCTGCAGCGTCCCTTTTCTTCTTTTTTTTTGTTTGGTCCCCTGCCACCAATGCTGAGGAAATGGGGGACACCCCTGCAACCGCCAAAGCCAGAAATACCCAACATGGGCTGAGGGGGCCACCCCTGCAGCCAGTGCTCTTCATGTTCGGTATCTTCGGCTTCGAACTAATGGGGGTGACTTAATTCGGTCAAATCTACCATTCGACCATGTCTTTTTTTAACAATTTGGCCGAACGATCCCTCAGAGCCACCATCCGCCCTCTCTTGACCCCACCCCTTTCCTTCCATTGTCGTGTCCCCCCTAACTTTTTCAACAAAGTTACTCCACTGCGAGGAGGCAATCCAACTCCCATCACCTCTGGCCTCTTTACACCCATGAAAAAGTGCAGATGTCCAGAGAAGTTCCGGATATACAGGGCATGGCAGGAGAGCGACTACATGGGAGCCTACTCTTTACAGGATAACGGAGACCTCTTCCTTTTGATAGTTTAGCTACGTGAGTTTCAGGATTATAGAGAAGCAGATGTACATGTAATTCATGGATCGCACCCTCTTACTTCCATCATATTGGAAGAACAGCAAGAAAGCACTGTGCATGATACCTGGTATTATCCCAATACAGGATCGAAGATATGAAAGAGGTTATGCGCTCAGACAACCATATTGAATGAACCCTCAAACTGATTTGATAGGACATCTGTATACACCACTGGACATAGAAGACCTATAAGTAAAGTCTGACAGGTGTAAAGTGACGCCATGAAGAGAAAAGACAAGGGCGAACTGAAACAATGTACGAATACAAAATGAAAATGTAATTGAAGTAACAAAGTAAATGAATATGCAAAAACAAAGAAATCATATATCCAGAGAAGATAAGTGAGAAGAAATGCAGAAGATGTATATGCACAGAAATACAAGGTAGATGACACCTATAGAATCTTGCTAAACGTACGAACTATAGCACAGGTAAAGCAGCCATGTTGAGAAAATGGACGTCGGTTTCGTGTAATAGTAAGCTAGAAGCCTCAAGGAGAAAAACCAAGGCTGCAGGGCTGAAAGGCGTTGGAATACAGAATTGTGCAAGAACAAATGATATTTGTTTGGATTACGATCAAGAATGCCACAGCAAGAATCAACTGCAGGGTAAGAAAGGAGTCGAAGAGGATAAGCCATGTACGTAGGACATATTTCTCTCTCTTAGATTAAGTAAAGGAGTGAACATTTGCAAGTGCCAAGTATGGGACAGTCAAAGATGCAGAAAGCATATGCAAAACAGAGCAACCAAGTCTCCAGAGGCCAAAGAGGGTAATAGCACCCAATATAATTGAATCAAATAGCACTAAATAGAAGGATAAGAGGAAACCATAAAATAAGGACTATTCATGAAAGCTCCAGACAAAGATAGCAATGTACCTACACTGCCTTTAACGTTCTGAGGAAGAGAACAGTCAGCAAGGTCAACTACAAAGAAGAAGCCTTATCTTAGGGCCTAACTGATGAGAGATGATAGGCTAATTAGCTGAGCGGGCAGTTGTCTGACTTTGGTCCCCCCACCTGGGTTTCGTTTTGCTTACGTGCTGCTAAGGAGCCGAATGGCCAAGGTTGTCGGAGACTGACAACCAATCAGGATGGCCAATGAGATAATGGATAATACATTGTTTCAGAAGTCAATCCGCTGTTATTATTCTACTATTATTTGTATTATATGAAGTTAGAGGAAGTTCAAGGCGTGCTTACTTGATAAGGGGCAGTCAACAATGTTACCAACCCCTAAATAAACTGTAGGTATATAATAATAATTCTTTATTGTGATTAGTTCAATTAAGAACTTTATACAAACAAACATACATAAAACAACAATATCATCAAACAGTTCATAATGTGTGCAATGTTCAAGCAAGCCATGTTCAGGCATACATATTGCCTTAAAATCACAATAAGGCTAAGCTTACTATGAATCAGCAATAAAGCAGCCCTTTAAAATTGGTAATTTAAAAACCATGTGGAGAACATAGTATGCTAAAAACGATTGCATAAAACATAGCATAAAAGACCTATTGATACATATCTAGTTTGCCACACTGTACAGTCTAAAGCCAATGAATACATGTCTATCTACTCAGTGTGCTTCTGTAGAGCTGACTTCTGTAAAACTGCTTTCAGTTTTTTTTTCTTTATTAATATTATTTGTCAAAGGCATTATGATGACGACTTTGATTGTATTTGTTTATCATTATAATTAACCTCAAACGAAAGGTTCCAAGGTGTCCCCCACATTCCTTCATTCTCAGCATATGCATTATCTCCAGTGATATATGAATGTGGCTGTGATAGCTCAATTATCATGGACATCAATTAGAGAATAAAGGTACATTAGGTCACTACTATTACAACAGTGAGCAGGATACATCCAGTTCATTCATCATAAAACATAAAAAAAATCTAATTTTAATATTCTCAAAATTCTACATTATAACAAGGCTAGAGCCTCACAAGCTGCACCAAAGTTTCCATTAACTGTACATATGCTCACATACCTTCATTCCACTAGCAATTGTTAATTTTGTCATAATCCTCATTCATATCAAATGAACTTAATGCTAGCTTACTATGCATGCTGGATCTTAATGTACAGCACAGTGTAGTGATTGTGCTCCCCACTAAATCAGATATGCTTGAACACGAGCCCATACTCGCTTAAGTGCTATTTGCAAGGCGAGAGAGTCGGTATTCAAACACCTATCCCAGAAGGAATCAGTGAGAATGATCTCATACATGTGCACATGGCTCCCATACTTTGTCATGTATGTAGCACCTAGTTTTACACACTGAGTGAGCACATGTCTAGTGTTTCCAGTTGATCGTTAAGGGAGCAGAGACAGCAGATCCTATGCTCCACCGCAGCCTCTGCAGAGGGCCCGTGATTGTACGTAATGGCAGCTGATTTGCGCAAAGTTTAAGGATGAATTTCTTAAGCGCAGGGTCTGGGCAAAGCAGCAGATATGGCTGAACTTTACAATACATCGCACCACGTGGGACACCTCCTTGTATCCTTTTTATTTGGCCAGGTGGGTGTAATTCTTGCACCAATTCCATCTGTCAAACCTTTTCCCAAATGATTTTTTTAGGTGTATATTTGGGGTTACCCGGCTGGGATTATAGGTCCACCCAATTTCATCAAATAATTTCTCATTGAGAGCTTGGAAGGTGGTTCCCGCAAAGTCTTTTTCCGACTCAAAGTTCCTCCCGACTGTCGCCAACAACTCACAACCTGGGTTGGAGTTGGATTTGAGATACAAGCAGCCTCTTGCCCTACTGGTCATACCACCCACGGAAATGAGAACCAATTCCAAGCGCAAGTATTCTAAAGAACAAGATGGTCCCATGTTCAACATCGCCCGCCAGTATGGGCCCTGCAGGACATTCAAGCAAGAAAAATCCTGCATGGCCAGGGCATCAAGTCCATACAGCAGTGCAGGGGCAAATCATTGCCTTTAAAGCAAGAGGATTCTAGCCACAGAGAATCCTGCATGCCCTCCTGCGCTTATGTGCCTCTAGTGTTAGCTGCCTAGCTTTACGTATTTTCTTATCCTTAATAAGCTCATAGTCTGCTCGTGCACTAATGTCCAAGCCAATATATGGGTCGGGCTCAACATCGTCAATAGTGCCAAGCGCCGTGGTCATCCGGGTCCTGTTGACCGGGTTTCTAGTGACCAGCATTACATTGGTGTTTTCAGGATTGATAGTCAGACCCAATTCTTGGGCATATGCGGCAGGTTTGTTACGTACGTTCTTCATTCCTTTATATGTGCGATCAAAAAGCATCCCTACTATAAGCAGATCACTGATCCTCGGCGGGCAGTTTGCTACTCCCAACAAGCGAGGCAAAAGATCCGCTATGTACAGGTTGTATTATATGGGGGCAGCGACGCACCCCGGTTTCACACCCATATTAATGGGTATGGGCTCGGTGACACCACCCCGTGGTCCAAACGTACTCTTGCAGTGTTATTGCCATGTAGCAGGGAGAGCATGTGGATAATCCAATCTGGACAATTTAAGGCCTGCAATTTAGCCCATAGGGTATCCCTGTTGACCTGGTCAAATGCACCCTTGAAGTCCACGAAGGCGACGTATAATAAAAATAATAATAACTTTGAGCTGTGTGCATGAGTTGGTCAAGTATCCTGATATTATGAGTGGTACCAGACCCAGGCCGGAAGCCTGTATGGGCTAAGCGGAGTATGTTATTTCTGGTTGCCCACGCTTGTAGAGGTCAAAATCTTCCCCGTGCTATCCAGCATTGACAGCAGCCGGTAGTTATTTGTTTTAGTACGATCTCCTTTTTTAGGAACTGGTCAAAGACCGCAGGAATCAGGTATAGTAACAGTAGTCATAGGGATGAAGAACTTATCCATGACATATTTTCTCCATGTGGCACCTGGGATGGGATTCAGGGTGGTAAGCCTCTTATGCCCCCATGAAGACGCTAGTGTCCTCTAAATAACTGTCTCTAGAGATTATTGCTTGTACAAATCGCTGCCAGATATGCCACCTTAATGACATGTGGTCATGCTTTACCCATGTCTGGTAGGTCGCCTTGGTTTTCCTGATCTCCAATTGTATTTGGGAGGACAAACCCCACTGTCGACCTTGTGCAGTCAGAGATCTTATACTGCAACGCATCTTATGTGTTCCATCACGTATATTTACGTTGAACGGATTATTAGACATTTTGTCCCCACCAACAGGCACAGGTTTTGAGACTTGACCAATTTCGTGGGTCCAATTGTGGATCCAATGTTCTAAAGCCGAGGGATCCTTGCCTCTAAGGGAGGAAAAAACTACCATATCACTGGGAAATAAGGTTGTATTCATCGTGGTGATTTTTCTACGTGTGCAACTGATTCTATTACCTGCATGGTTAGCCAGTGCTCCCCCACACATGATGATTTTCTCATGCTCAGATATGTTTTCCAGCTCAAGTATTAGAATCAAGTGGTCACTATAATCATTCACCAGTAATTAAAGTGACAATACTCGCTCTAGAACTTTGTGAGTCCCCGCAATATAGTCAAGGGTAGCTCCCTTTGTCCCCATCTTCCAAGTGATGTTACCTGGCTGATCAACAATGGTGCGTCCACTGAGCAATGTAAGATTCCAATCCTCAAGGTAGCTCATCCACTGAGCATCCTTGTGGTTAGATCAATTTTAGGTATACATGTTCCCTGACCAGTTCCTCTGTCGAATAGATTTTTACTGTTGGCCACGTAGTTTTCTTTCATAGCTGACGTACACCGAAGTATTAAGTCTTTTGAGTAACAGAAATGTTTCAAGAGTGAGTTAGCTGCAGCTTGTTATGCTTGCCAGGTTTCCCTACTTTTTTGAGCTGATAATAAAGTAGTACTTTGCCATATTCATTGAGTCTGTCTGATTATTTGGGCCTGAAATCTGTTACTGTGGTATTCCGGTCCCGCACTTCGTACGCTCCAGGTGCTACTGCACATTATCCTCCAGAAGTGTGGAGGTCAGTCGTAAAGTATGTTGATGTTCCGTTAGAGACTACTTTGTAGGATATAAATGCAGTTTTTAAAATAATCAAAAGTATGTTGATGTACAGTTAGAGACTGCTTTGTAGGAGAATCATGCCGTTTGAATATGATCCTGGTAGGTTGGGGAAGCCAGTGAACCTTGAACAGTATGTTAACATCTGTAATGAGGAGGGCGTGGCTATGCGCCAATGGGGACAGTTGCCTGATCTACAGCTCCCCCCTCTGCGATACTCAATATAATGATTTAGTGCTCCAAATAATGCTCAAAAGGTAAAAACAAACATTACCATATATCAAGGATGAGGTGAGGAAAGTTTGAAATCAGCAGCGTGCGAGGAAGTAGTGTTTTGAAAGGAGACATATTTCATCTACAACACCTCCCGGACATGACCTGAAGCAGGGAGGTAACGTGTTTACTTTACCCGACGCGTTCAGTCAGCTGTTTGGATTGATGCACCCAACAGACAACGGTAAATACAAGGTAACGTGTTTTTCTTCATAACAAAGGCAATTTTGTTTTAAAGATACATGCGCCTCCCTAAGAGACTATATATTATCAAGCAAGAGTGTATTCTAACAAGAACAATTTATATTTAATGCTAGAAATACATCTTTTGCCAACATATTCCTCTCCTCAAGTGTGTTTTAAGGGAAAGGAAAAGAGCTCTGAATATTTTCTCTTCTACACTTAGCATCATATGAAGACTTATATACTGTAGCAACCCTTATATAAATACTGTTAGTTTATTATTTATTTTAAAAATTCAATAGAAATCATACAATGTTTAATATGGAGCAGCAATCACCAATGGGGTGATAATTACAATGAAAATGTAAGCAACGCACTTGGTTTACCTTCTCCTAGAACATATACAAAGCACACGTGAAGAGGAGCACTTTTTGGTGAGGATAGATAGCACCAAAGTTAAGGTTCCCCATGAAATGTTCCCTCACCCCACAAATAATCGAATTCCTAGTGAATAGAAAGAAGCAGCAGGTAGTCAGCAGGTAGTCGAGGATAAGAGGCAGAAAACAGAATCAAAATCTGACCTTCCTTCTCAGAATAAGAGGCAAAACCTGACTTTAAACCCTTAGCAAAGGCCTAAAATGACACTCAAATTTTGCAAATAATTAACGTGTCGTTAAATTATAATATACATATGTTTTATCACAATAGCATGTATGCTATATCACTGGCAATCAGAAGGCAATGGATCTGCAAAAGGCATACAGTTAGAAAATGAGTGGAAAGTTTAGAGCATGCTGCAGCCAAATGACACGTTGGAAATTTTGTCAATTCCCGCTTTAAATTACCCAAACAGTTTTTTAATAAAAATGGGTGAAATATTCTGATTTGGGCTGGGGGAAGAAATATATCACAGGGAAAAGACAAGAGTGAAAGGAGGTCTCTAGCTAAAAAAACTGGATGAGAAATGCAAGATAGAAAAAGGGTAGATTTGAGTAAAATGAAGCCGTGAAATAGGAAAGAAAATCAGTTGAGACAAGAACAGGTTTACTTTAAACTAGACTGTTCATTCTACCCCGCCAAAGAGAGACACAGTAAGATCCAAAGTTGATTTGTGACTTCAATCTTATCACACCAGCGTCCAACCCTATGCGGAAACCAGTCTGATCACTCAAAATATGACTAAGGGCTTAGGATTTACACAAGACAATAAACAGGTGGCGCTAGCACTTTAGAAAGTCAAGGACTGGTACACAGATAATACTAAACGTTTCAACAAGTTTCCAGGGGATAAATATGACTGCTTAGAGAGTAGAATAAGGACAAAGGCAAGGCAAGGTAAGCTATGTGTTTCGTGGTGTGGGGATTATACTCAGTCCACTTTTGAGTTGTTTGGATTTTTGGACAGTCAACAGGTTCTGGTCTCCAGGGCTTGGGTCACCAGGTAGCAGACTCTCCTGGCGAAAGACAGTTGCGCAAGGACTGGTCACCGGATGCTATGGACAACTGGCTGGCGGGATTGCAGCGGGCATGCAGTTAGGGGGCCGCAAGCTGGTCTGATTTCAGGATGCAAAAGGAACCGCTGTTTTCCCTTTTTTGTTAATGGGATATTAGTATTTTTTTTTCTGATCAATGGCCTTGCTGGAGTAGGAACCAGCTATGCTTGGGTTTTGCAGTGGGCTCTGGAGTAGGGTCAGCAATTCTTTAGCCTTGTAGGGAAAATCTGGAATCAGCAAGATGAAAGGAGATCAGGAACGCCAGGGCAGGATATTTAAGAGAGAGTGTCTGTCGTAGAGTTCTGCTAGGGGCTCTTATTTATAATGCATAGTGACATCATAGAAGTATATGGCTGGGCAGACTTAGCTAAACACGCCTCTAAACCACTGGATTGGTCAGGGGTGCTAGTCCCAGCCTCGCTCTCAGCTGGTTGGATTTCAATGACAGGATGCCAGATTTATGATGTGAGTTTTGTAATGTTCAAAGCCTCCCACAGTTACTTTAGCTAAAATCCGATTTTGCCCCAAATGGTACATTTATACAGTTGAAGTCTCTTAGCAAATTACATAAACAGGTTACATAATTTATGCAGACCATTCCAGTCAAACTCAGCCATCGGTGAGACATCGTTTCACCCTTCTACCAGTTTTTCACGCTTTTCAGTGAGAATTACTCACTGAATTACTCATTACTCGTACTCTTAGGTCGGAGGACCGTATCCTCCTTGTAATTCTTAGGATGAAGTACAGGTCTAGAGGAGATCAGTGTTTCTCAGTGACCAGACCCAGATTGTGGAATAGTCTCCAGCTATATCTGAGACAAGCTAACTCCCTGATGACTTTTAGAGCAGGTCTTAAAATTCATCTCTTTAAATAAACTTGGGATTTTAGATTACTCTGTTTGTCCTCTTGGCCCTCTGAGCCTCACTGTTTTGTTCCGTCTGCGCCAGGATATGATTTGGTTCGTTGTGTGCGCGCTTGTAAGTGCTTCAAAATTCAAATTCAAATTCAAAATTCAAATTATATTTCTTAAAATTCTATAACTTTATCCATGGGTGTGGATTATCATTAGGCATGTAAGTATTAAAATTTGCAATTGCATCATAGATACTTTCCTTATACTACCCAATGCTCTGCCATTTCTATTCCCAAGGTGTCAGGGGAAGCTACAATGTCTTAAATTAAAGTCCTCAAAATCACATTTAAACTGCTAAATTTTCACATTTTTGCAAAGTCCTGTGGCAAAGATAAAAGTCTTAACATTTTTATTAATAACATAGTCCTTCGAGGCAAATATCAGTATTGTTCTCCAAATATGGGAATGCCTTTCCAAGACTGCCCTCTTGCCCCAGGGATGCCACAGAGATTTTCTTTTAAACTTTTTAGTGGAAGTCACGAATAGGTGTGATATTTCACTTCGCACTTTGGTGTCCTAGAATTCTTTTGTACAAGGTTGGAGCAAGAAAACACTCTGTCCAACCTAGTAATTATCACTTGTGTGCCAGTATCTACTTTGAGGGGCCTTCTGGTATCCTCTCATCAGAAACCTGTTTTTGGGCTGACATCCCCCCATGTAGCCACTGAAGTTTGATTTAATTTTATTTATTGGAAGAAAACCTGTTGAATAGAAACATCTCATACATGTATTTTCACAGCACAATCCCCTTTCACATTGCTAGGCAGGGAGACGTTTTTGTTCAACATAGTACCTTCCAACAGGCATTTTCTTCTTTAGTTTGCAAATGCCCATTTTGACACATGTGGTGAAAGTCGGCATATTCCTTTCAAATTCCATTTTTGCATCTACCTTTCCAACATGGTTCTGTAGCTGTAGTCAACTTGTTTTGCACAACAGTCTGTACCAAACAAAGGTCTCCATGAAATTGACATGTGCACAGAAAGCTCTGATTTTCTTTTCAAGCAGTGATTTTTGACATTTTGTAGCACAATTTAAGTGTTTCCAGTGTAGCTGAAGGAAAGATCTTGTTGATTTTCTCAGGTTTGGGTGTCACAGGAGTAAGGCTCTTTTCTGATGGAGCACAATGTGAATATGGCTGGGCATGATAGGGTCTTTTTCATAAAAGCAGTATGTGAAACAGTGAAAAATAGCATCAGAGCAGCATTATTTTTCAGATTACATATTCCCCTTTTCAATGGGACTTTGTGCTTGCAGCAAAGCAGCGCTGCTTTTTCACTCCATTTATTTAAGACAAACAAGAACGCACCCTAGTAGCCTTTCTCAGGATGCTTCCTGTTCCACCTTGCCCAATGGTGCTTTTCAAAACAGTGCATCCATCTTTTTGTTGCTGCAAAACGCAGTTTTGGTTCAATGGTGCTCACTGGAGCCAGCACAGCTATTTTGCTGTTTCTGCTGAAGTGCAGCTTTGTTATGGAGACATTCTGTTCAGTGGGTCAATGTAGCCCACAGTTTCTTTTATTTCAAACAATGATTCCCTATATACATCCTGTCACATTTATACCTTAAATCTCTGCTGATAAATGTTCAAACCAATTGACACGACATCAGGATATGATAGTAAAAACAAGAAAAATCAGACGCAAATATATACATTATATCACCAAATTGGCCAGGTTGGCTAGTTGGTGATGGTGCACGGCATGTGTGAATACATTATTCTGTAGTGTTGATGTAGCAACGAGGTGTGCCCAAACACCATCTAGGAAGACACCTAGAAATGTTCAACCCATTGCAAGCCTCTATTTAGCACATATTTCAGTGTTTCCATTGACCCTACTTAACACATCTTTACTGGTTTACATTATGCCCAGCATCGGATTTGCATGTCACTGGAAGAGGCAAACTTGATACTGAACATGTCTCATGAGGATAGCTCAGGGGTAACACGCTGGTCTTGGAGGCAAGACGGTGCAGAGAAACACATGTTCAATCCCCAGGTCAGCGTTTAGAAACCTTATAGATAACCAATTACATTTACAGGCGTAAGTGCAAATTCAATAAAACCAATTTCAGGTCTCCCAAATTGTATCTAAAGACGGGATAAAACCTACGCCGTTGTAAGTCCAGGTTCTCACAACGTGCCCAAGCCTAATGTACATGTCAGAGCTGCTCTTGTTCCAGGTACACTACATGATATACCAGAGTTTTTGTTAATCAGAGATTGCTTACGCCTTCTCACAAAGAAGAAGCAGTAATATCTTGTCATGGTCATGAAGTCAGGGGCACAGGCATGCAGGGGTCGCATGCACAGGAGACCTGGGTGGACACTGTCCTGGCGCTTTTAGCACCAGGCTCATGAGCAAAAGTAAACAAGAACATCCATTTAACACTAAAAAGCTTTTATTATTGACATAGCACTTCAAATGCATTAACCTTGAACATTCCATCCGTTAAGCAGGGTGCATTAACCTTGAAAATTCCATCCATTAAGCAGCCCCAAGTGTATTCTTGGGTGGGGCTGCTAATGGATTGCCTTTGCACGTGCTCACTCTCTAGGAGTGGCAGGGTGTGGCTTGTAAACTGGCCCTATTGGGAGTGCCCACGATCTCAGCTATATAAGCTGCCCTATCCTCAAGAAAGACGCTTTGCATTATTCTGCACTTGCAATCAGCGTAATGCTCACCATCGCCTGAGGTGAGACTTACCTTTGAAGATCCTGCTTCCTGGACATCCTGCTTCCTGCTAGCATACTTACCAACTGGGGGAAGCTGTTCTTACCTGTACATCTCTTCGGCAAACCAAGTATTCATCTTTACACTTTCCGGAACACCGAAATCTTCATCTTGGCACCGCAGCACGACATGCTCCATCGTCGACAGCAGCACCTGCAAGGAAAAACAGAAGACCATGTTAGACATCGAAAAACAGTCAGTTTAAGGTTGCGCTTCGCCATACTTCACGCTTTTCCTTAAACCATCACTTACCTGCTGTCGAACATTGCGGTAGCATCCATCTTCCATCCGGCCGCGTCTCACGTCTCACAGCTGCATTGAGGCCGCATTTACATCTAAAGGAAGAAAACAGAAGAGAGACATTATTGCGGGCATAAATAGGAGCAATATATAAAGACATTAAACAGAACAAACAGCATCACAAGAGCTCAGGAAAGACTTACCAATCATAAGGAGAAGCATAGTCGCAGCTGACTGGACTAATCCTTATCAGGGATCAGTGAAGGAACTAGATCCCATTTGACTCGCCCCTGCCAGAAGTAGCAGGACGGAGAGCTTATCTCCCATAATTCACAGGAGAGCTTTATGGGCCGCATATGCTCACAATAACCATACTTTGGGGTGAAAGGTTCGAGAGTACAACAATCACAGATTGGTGCACTCACACACTTTTATCTCCACGCAGGAGCAGTATCACCATGTACCACCGCTCACAGCTTTTCCTCTAGGGTTCTACTGAGGGAGAGGCCTGAAGGGAGTGATTCAAGTTCAGGGAGCGCTGCAACCGTGCCCCAACCTCCAAAGAGACCAGGTGAGCGTAACAGAATGTGAAGCCTCTAATACTCTCCGCCTGTGCATTATGGAAACTTCAGAAAGAGATCAGTTAGCCCTCTTACTAGGGGAATTACAGGCTGAAGTACATGCTTAAAGACAGGAAACCAATGCATTACGGAGGGATCTTATTGTAACTCGAGAAAGAACTGACAAATTGGCAGGACAAATGCTACAAGCACAAGCAGGACAGGTTCCACTGCCTGGAGTGACCCATTCTTCTCATTCTTCCACACCACAACAATCAACACCAGTTCAGGTGGTTCTTCCAGGAGTAGTGCCTCTAGCCCCTCCCGAACGCTTCATCGGCGACCCAAACAAGTTAGCTGTATTTATGAACCAATGTTGCCTTAATTTCTTGTGCAGACCAGGAGCCTTTCCTAATGACCAAGCCAAAGTGGCATTTTTACTCTCGTATTTAGGAGGTAGTGCGGCGGACTGGTCTATACCTTTGGTAAATCAAGATGACCCTTTACTCCAGAACATTTGGAATTTCCAACATGAGATGGAGAAATTGTTTTCCCGTCATACTCAAGGACAAGCTCTGGACAATGAATTGTTATCACTCAGACAAGGGAGTCAAGATCTATTAACCTATATTGCAACCTTAAATCGTCTCATAGCCCAGACCAACTGGCTAGAAGAGAAGAGGACTACACTCTTTTACCTAGGGTTACGTGGAGAACTTAGGGATGTGTTGGCGCAAGTGGTGAATCCCCCTGAGAGATGTGCAGACTACATAGACCTGATGGTGTAACTCGATCATAGGGTTCAGAATCGGAAAATTGATCGAACTAGATCAGAGGGACGGTCAGTTTACGTACTACCTTGTGAGAATCAGAATAAATCACATGAACAGTCTGAGCCAATGCAAATTGGTGGATTACAAAGTCCCCTCACCAAAGCAGAAAGGGAAAAAAGTAGACAACATTGTGCTTATATTGTGGATAAGCAGGTCACTTCCTCTGTGACTGCCCGGTAAAACCACCCAAGAACACTATTGGGGCAACAGACAAAACTGATGAAGAAGAAGAACCGAACTCGGGAAACGCCAATGCCTGGCAAGTGTAGGGGTCTGCTTGTCGAGCATGAAAAAGGAATCCTACAGACCTCACATCTTGTCCTTCCAGTGCTTTTGATGAATCACAAGCAACCATCAAAAATACATGCGTTGGGGGCATATATTGATTGTGGAGCTGTGGGTAACTACATTGACCAAGACTTTGGCTCTCCGAAAAGACCTTCCTCTCCGACAGAAGCAGAAATCAGAAAACGTCACTGCTGTGGATGGTTCTCGGCTATCATCCGGCCCGGTGACACAATACATTGAGAAAGTCAAGCTTCTGTGTCAGGACGGGCATCAAGAGGACATTACTTTCGATCTCATCGGTTCTCCTCAGTTCCAGATTATATTGGGAATGCCCTGACTGGAGACCCACAATCCTAGGATCGACTGGCGCAAACGAGTACTGACATTTCTCATGATTGTGCCGACACATGTTACAAGAAAGATGACACCATTCGGAAACCGAAGAAAGGAATCGTGTTGAGCTTCATCAGTTCCTTACCGCTTGAATACCAAGATTACCAGGATGTCTTCAAAAAAGAGCAAGCCAACGTTCTGCCCCGGCACAGACGCTACGAATGTCAAATAGATCTTGTACCCGGAGCCCAGATCCCTTGCAGCTGAATTTATGATCTGACAGAACAGGAAAATCAGCATCTTAGAACTTACCTGGATCAGTACCTGGCGAACGGTTTCATTAGCCCAGTCTCCTGCCTCCTCGCCCTTATTCTTCATGCCTAAAAAAGGAAGGAGACTTAAGAACTTGCATCAACTATAGAGCCATCACTATTATTATTTATCATGAGGCTCTCAGGACAATTTAAGGCAGCGCATTTATGTCAAAAATGCCTCCCAGGGTAGTGAGATTGGGACTACGATTATGATATGATATTTTTAACGTGCTTAATACCCAGAGGTTTCTAAGTGCAGACCCGGGGATAAGAACCTGTGGTGCTCCATGTCATTTTGCTTCCAAGACGAGCATGTTGCCGCTGCTGAGCTATCCTCCCGAGACAAATAAGTATAGAGATCCGGGAATGATGAAAATCCGGCTGACTATCTTCTCTCGCCAATCCCTACAAATGCAGAAGGAGCTGAAGATGGCTAAGGCAGAACCAGCCATGTTGATCACATTGCACAACCTGGGTCTTTGCTTTAGTCAGTTATTAAAGGTGAGATAAATTTAGACCTCACTCTTATGTTGGCCAAGGAGTATCTGCAATCAAATAGGTGGCACACACTGAAGCAAATGGCTCAGTCCATTCCGCATATGGATCATGATCCACTGAATACAGTAATATCGACCAAATGTGGGAATACTACTGAAAACAACAACATTGTCATTTCCACCTTGATGCACCGAAAGGTTGTGGTTATGGCCCATTTAGCATGCAACACAGAAGAGCGATGTCTGGAGGGTCCTGAATTAATTAAAAAGCACCAGCAAAACTCTGGGCATCCCTCTACACCACCATTCTTCACACTGTCATGACACAAAAGAAGTCGAAAGACCAATGTAAATCAGGCTTAGCCCCCCCCCCCAGTAGAGGCGGTCCAGCTTGAATTGCAAGTTCACACCTTTTATGCACGAGGCCACAGGCAGTCCCAGACACGTTTTGGCCTCATTGTGCCTCTTCAGTGAGGTTGTAACTTTGTACTGTAGGCATGATGACTTACTGGGTACGGTCTCAACTGACTGACCGCTAAAATAGTTTATGCAGGTATCGCACCAAAACATTGAAGCTCTTTTTTCAAATCCCATAACACCTCGTCTTTTAAAACGCAGTTTGCCAAAATGTAGATGGGGGTTTGGGTAAGAGGATTATTACTGTGGAGAGGATGAAGGGAGGGTCTGCGAGGGGTCTACCTCCACATTACAATGCTGCAAAATGCGTGAAAAAAAAAATCAATGTCATGGGATACAGAAAAATAAATCGATGATACAAAGGGGGACCCGTGGGGAATGTGAAGTTTTTCCCCCCCAGGGTTATTTTGGGTGCTGCACACAGGCTAACGAGATGGCCTGCGCGCAGCGCGCCCCACGGGTATTTAAGGGGGCAGGGAAGGTTCGGGAGCAGGCAACGGTTATTGACCTTCTGGTAGAGACCCAAGAACTGTCACATCTGTCAAAACATTCCACCCCGTATACTTCAGAGCGATTGTTCATTGCTTAGGCAAGCTAACAACCCGATTGGCCCCACATCTCTAGATTCACCTGCTGAGGTGATTAGCAGTCAAAATGGCGATGCCACAGAAAGTTTGTGAGGTTTTCAGTTTTGCCAACTCTGTCACACTGAGAGGTAGGTCAAAAGAAGTCACCAACTCTGTCACACTGCGAGGTCAATGAAAAGAAGTCACTCACTCTGACGTTGGTTTTAGGGACTCTCAAGATGGAGTACGCACTCGGGAAATATCCTGTCCTATCTCTGTCTTCATTGTTATATAGGAGTAGTTGTAGCACGGAAGGGATGGCATAGAGTGCCATTTCCACTGTGGTTGGGGTGCGGAGGAATAAAGGCACGCAAAGTCTATTCTGTGCACTGTTGTTTTGTTTCGACATGCAACACACTAGAAGTTGTATGCATGAAACCCATGCTTTCCCTATTTTGTTCTGTGTATGGAGTGTGTTTTGTGACAATGCAAGGGAGTCAACCGTACAGGACGAGGAAAACAAGACAATTACGATAGAAATGTGTTCATGAACGCAGCTTTTGGGGGTCAAGGCATTATGCAGGCACGTGTCCCAAGGAAGCACGGAGTCGGCAGGCCATTGGTTGAGCCTCTCCAATGCTCCTTGGAAGGCTGCATCCCCGATTCGGGCGTAGAGCCAGGGTTCACCTTTGGGGCAAGTCATATACGTGTCAAAGTGATCAATGTCTGTTGGGGTCACAGATTCCTTTGACATCAACACTGTTTTATGCGGTCTGTGAAAATACTAGGTGGGAAGTAGATTTATGCGTCCCCCTGGCGTGCTGGGTGCTTGTTAGGCTAAACTCACCGATTTCCTGGTACAAAAGCGCTTGTTAAAATAATCGCCCTGCACGTTGCCCGCAGGGACTAATCTTTCTTGTGCAATAAAAACCCCAAAATATCAAACATGCAACATGCTTACCAAAAACAGCAAGTTTAAGTGTGGAATTCTAGACATCCAATCTGCCTGCATTCCTCGCTAAATTATCCGCAGAGCACAGCCTCCGTGGGTTGTGTTTGACTGGCCCTGCTCCTTGTGTACAGTGCAGCGGGGAATGGTGCAGACAGACACTTGCATTTGTGGTAAACCTCTGGAGTAAATAACACAGGCCAGTTAAAGTGCACATAAATACTCCTGTCACTGATCCAGCTGAACTCCCAGAGACCTAAAGTGTACATGCCCAAAAGCTGCGTGTGTTCTTAGTCAAAAATGCTGGACAGCAAGCCTCGCAGCTGCCCGGAGAGCAGTACCTTCCTGTTAAAACAACACTAATCGCTGGCAACAATTAATACCTTCTTTTAGAAAGAAGGTTTAAGAAAAAAAGCCCCTTATTATTTTTGTTTCTTTTTTTGTATTCCTGTTCTACAAGCCAACACGTCTTGGGCCCTGAGCAATGCCGGGGGAATTTCAATCTCCGACAAGCGAAAATGGCAAGCTTTAGTTTAAAATGTGCTTCGCTAGCCAACTGCCAATCACCGTCGAACATGTTTGCCCACACAAAAAAATGACGATTAAATAGACAAACAAGCAATGATTTTCGCAGAAAAAAAGTATTGATTAGTCAATGAACTTATCTTGGGAAAAATTCTATTGTGTCATTAAATAAAAAGTATGTTTTACCTAACATATCGATTTATTAATGAAACAGCAATTTTCAGATGTTCTCTACGCTATGCAAAATGAATATAAAAACAGTCTGTCCCTCGCATAGGCCCTGGAGACAGTGGCAAAAATGATTGAAATTGTTTTAGCCATTGGTTCTAACAGTGTCCATGTACTTTGCAGTATCGCGTCTTCTTTCTTTCCTAGTTTTTAACCATCACTTAGTCACGATTGTCCTCTTTTTCTGTTTATTATTGGACCTTTCACGCGGGCAAATCCAAGACAATGCTTAGACTGCAAGGCCCTGATCGTAATTGAGAACCTCTGTTTATAGCGTTTTTCAGCAAGACCTTGGGGGACAGGAAAAAATGGTAGGGAACATTGGTGTTACACTTTTTATCCCCGCCATTTTTTATGACCTACACATTTGAATTAATTTGGCATCCAGGGTTGTGCAGCGGAGTGTCCGTCTGCCTTCTTTTTCCTGCTCTGCCTGAGAAATCTGCATGCATTAGCAGTAGAAGTAGTTTTCATGCCGGCGGTAATGCAAAGTATTCTTATGGAATCTGCCTGACGTTTGTCCCCAGTAAAAGCAGCCGGATTCGGTAGGAATCCATGGCAAATGTCTCCCGCAATCATTAATTGGTATGAGGGCGATTATACCTCTGTTTTACACCTTACTTTACCACTACGTGATTGAAAGGATTAATCTTGCTCAGTGTTGACTTTTTACATTAAAGGTTCGTTAAGAAATTATCTTTTTTGTCAGGAACCATCTTAAGTTAAATCTTAGCTGGGCATTGTTTAAGGTGCAAACTTTCATTGATGGTCGAAGAACGACTGCCAAGCAGCTATAGGCTCTTTCAAGCTGCTAGTGTTGACATTGAACTCAAAACATTCTATGGCTGTCATACCCGACCGGGGGTGGACATGGGTGTAAACGCCCCACCAGCCTGAGCCATGGTCGGCGAGGGTTGTGGGTGTAACCGGGCCTGCCCACCCCTCCGCCGGGGCGTTAAAGCCATTCGTACCATGGGGTTCACTGTGGTGCGAATATCTTTCTTTTTTCCCCCCAGAGATTGGCTGCCGAATGCGATGCCACTTTCCGAAGGAAAAAAATTAAACCAAGATGGCCACCGCTGTAGGTAAGGGAATAAGCCCCTTTTCCCTTTCTATGGCAGCCAGAGCGGGAGGTGCGCCAAACTGTAGCAAAAAAGCTCTGGTTCTGCAAGTAAATTGGAAGTGAGGGGCCAGGGTGGGAAGTGGTTTATGTTTAGGTTTAGGTTGGGGGTGTGAGGGAGTTGGGAGGCATCAGGGAGAGCCTCCCTGTTGACTTCCCACATAAAAAAAAATGGTGACACACAGGGAAGTGCCTCGTGTGGCTGGAACAGCGGGCAGAGAATATATATTCTCGCTCACTGTTCCAGCCACCTGATTGGCTAATGGCCCTTCCCTGGGTGTGAATTCCTCATCACTTGCATTAGAGTAACATGCTGGTAATATGGGAAAATCAAAAAGTTATTGGGCCTCATCAGAAATTGGGCGGTATCACAGCGGTAAATCAGCTGGGATACCGCCCAACGCAATTACTGTTATTGCAACCTGGTCAGCGCTATTTGCGGGGATCCCAAGTTGCAGTGTTGCTGTAAGTTCCCATTTTTTTTAGTCCGTAGGACTCAATGTTCCTTTTTTTGGCGCAGTAATTGCGTTGCAGTATTTTTGCCAATAATGGGTGGAAAGTCGGCGAATTCACTTCCAGTTCAGAGATGGAGGTAAATCCTCTGAGTTTCCCCCAAAACTCGGGATTGGGCAGAGCAGTAATGCAGTGGTAATAGCATTACTGCTGCATTTTTACAGCACCGCCCAACCCCTGATGAGGCCAATTGTTAATAATTCAAGGGGTTTTATTAATTAAAATGTGTAATAGGGCTAATTAGAAGATGGTTGTGAACTCCTCAGAATTTCACCAGCCGGGACAACTATAATACAAATCTCAGTGAATTTAATATAAACTGGTGTCTTTCAAAAATGCCTCTGGCATCTCTACATTTTCTCTAGTTTAGACTATAAGGAGCCAAGTAAAAGCTGCCGGCTGCTCCAGGCTTGTCTAAAATTGCTCCAGAGGAAACTATGTATGAATGATCCATTTTGTCGCTTTTTTTCCGGACAAATGTTGCCCAATATAAAAGCATAAAAAACAGACTTTTTTTTTCTAATTTTTGCATTTGGCTTGCTCGTACTCGACTATAATTGCAACACCCTACATATGACCACTCGTAAAAGGAATATCTCTACTTTATAAACCGCAGCATGTATTCCTGAATGCTCTAATTCTCATATGAAGACCCATTCCCTTGAATAAGGGACCACCTCTGCTATACAGTATTTCAATCAAAAACTCGTGTTACCTCATGAAGGTAATCCCCGCTGGAAAAACCCTTCTCCGTTTCCCCTAAAACCAGCATTATTTCCCGATACCTAATCCCACAATGTAGACAATTGACGCACGCTCTGGTGCATCTCATTATACGTTGCATAAGGGGGGATTGTTTCCCCTTATGCCAGGCTATCCAGGCACTCCTCGAAGAAGTCATCTGTTTACAGCAGAATGTCCTATTTCAAAACAAGCTCATGATTGCTTTCATATATCGCCCTTTTCAACTCCTTGAGGAACGGCCTCGGTCAGTGGCCACCGTACTGGTGCGGAGCGCACACGGAGCCCATTTGGAAGCGATCTCTTGTGAACTTATTATTGTAAACATCCTTCTGAATGCAACTGTAATAAACAGGAACTGCTTATTGGAAACACTTGTTCCCAAAAAAAGCGTGTGTGGTGGTGAAATTCCGCGCAGTCGTCGTGATCCACGTATTTGAGCAATCCAGCTCCATGACCTATGTTTCTCCAGAGCAGAAATTCTCAGCGTGTTGAACCCTCCATGCAACTGAAGGCGCGAAGAGTGGCAAAACCATGGCCGAAATCCATCGTTTTAGGCACTAATTAGAAGGAATATTAGGATCGTGAGTTTGGTGATAATTCCACTGTAATCCATGCCAAACTCATTTGCCGTTTCTGCCACTCAGTCCCATGAATTTACCACAGGATTAAAAGTGGGGACACAGTGGTGTTAATCCCCCATTGGAGTCCTGCGGACGGCATTGTGATTTCATCAGATTTTCCGCATGCACTAAATCTGCGGAATTGACTCATTTGACCAAAACTATTTTACCATATGGCCTAGCTGACTGAATTTAGGCTGTACGAAATGATCGTACAAGGAAAAATGTGGTCAACTATGCCATACGTTCCATTATAGTGAACAAGGGGAATGTGGGTTGCAGGGGTGTCCCCCGCTCACCTTGCTCGCTACAACGAGAACGGGTGTTGCGGGCGTGTCCCCCGCTTCTAGGACATTGGCGGCGGGGGACTTTAAAAAATAAAATTTAAAAAATCAGTGATAGGGATCCTGCGGCGTCAGTTCTGACCCATGTGGCAGGGACTGAACTGACATCGCAGGGTGAGATGGAAAGCGGACGCTGAAGGGTAAGTGGGGGGAGGGTGGGGATGTATTGGGGGAGTTGAAGGGGGCATGGATTAGTTGATTTTGGCCATGGAAGCCACGAACAATAACGCCATGATCAAATCATACAAATTCAAATCTGCCACAGTAAAACTGTTACTTTTTGGACCTCCAGCTTATTGCCGGAGGAGAATCCTCCACTTTACCTCCAAACTCGGAATTTGTCAGTGCGGGAGACTGGTGGTAAAGTGGTGGTAATTCCCTTACTGTCATTTTACCACCATTATACCTGTAGCCACCGAATCTATAATGATGCCCCTTGTCCTGCATGTGCTCTACACTGGAGCAACATTCACAGAAAGGTGCCAAAATTAGGCAAAAGTGGCATCCTATCACATAGGTCAAGGTACATGCAGGCACCACATGAATACCCATCAAATGGCATGCCGTAGCTGAGGTCACATCTTGCCCATCATCTGCCCAGAATAATCTTGCAGTGGCTCTGACTTTGAACGAAAAGAAAGATGTTGGTCTGGACCTGTAGCTCAATTGTTGACGGGTAGAGGCTCTTAGTTCAGTCCCCATTACAAGAGGGTGGTTTCCAACTTTTAGTTGGCGGTAGATCTACCTCCCTACCGCTAAACTCGGTGGCACGGTAATGCAGCGGTACTGGAATTGCTGCTGTATTACCGTCAATTGTTCTCACAACGCTGACCTCGTAATAAGGTTACCTCCATCTGCCATCATTCACGCTTTTCCTCGGCCATTCTATGCTGAAGCATACAAGTGTGTGGGAATTGTGTGATTTCGTAACACTTTAGCAATTTATACAAATTGTGCAATTTAAATAAAATCATAATGGAGTTATATACAAAATTACCACCAAGAAAAAGAGTTACATTAATTCTTTTAGTTAAATGAGGATAATATAGTCGGTTGACGTGACACCGACAAAACGGACGAAAGAGCAACACATTTATAACTTTCATTTATGAAACAATTCCCCTCTCGTCTAATATGCTAGAATTTCAGTCACTCTAAGGTTCACTGTATAGAGCTGCTCATGGCTCTTCACACTCAACAGATCCCCGAGTATCAGCCATTAAGGTATGTCAGGGAGGCAGGAGCATGCTCATGCATTGCTTGTTCTACTTTCAGGTTAAAAGCTCAACATTTCATCATTCTGAAGTTCTTAAATTGGATGCCTTTGGAACCCTACGACCTTGTGAGTCGAGTGCCCGTGACGTGGCATGTTTCTGACTTTTTGGTGAAACTCTCTGAAATAACCGAAGAGGGAGGAAAACTTTGAATCAGTCCTGAGCAATGGTCCCCCATCTCATCAGCTTCTCTCCCTTTGAGCTCGCCTGTGCCAATAGAAAAGCGGAAGCCATATTTGGTGTTAGCATGTCCACCGAATCATGACGGATGGCTAGCTTTCAATCAATCACAACCAATCGCATGTCCTCCTTTAAGCAGATCCCCTTTTGATTGTTTATGCTGAGTCATTTTGAGCACCACAAACTGCATGGTCTTCCCTTCTGTACATGACTACAGACATAGTGCAGCCTCGTTGGGTTTCGTCATGAGCTGTGGTCAGGACTCAAGTCGAGAGCACATGCGGGTGGACAGAGTCCCGCCTTTTTTTCAGAAATCCCCTTTTTTCAGAGGGCACCTTGATATGCTAATTTCTGGTGACAGCACATTCAAATGGTATGCTACTGAGTCCCCCCACTTTTTTTATAAGGACTTGACCACTGGTTGTGATTTGGGAACATGGACATGGCTCACTCAGAGGAATCGATTGGATGGGTGAGGATGGGTGGGATGGATGGGTACTGAACTGAAAGTACTGTGTGTCACCGTACAAAAAGCAGATGCCTATGGAGTTTGGCAGACTCCAAAAACTGTGAAAACATGAAATCCAAATCAGGGAAAAACACATGAGAGAGAAAAATTACCCACTCACTCAGGCAGGAGTTAAAATTAAAAAGTCCCAAATCCAGCAAAAGAGCTGAGGTTCTCTATGGTCGAAGGGAATTAGCACAGAAATGAGAATTCTCCCTAACAGAGACACCTTTATATAAGTCGTATTTTTATTGAACTCACTGTCACGCAGCTCATCTGCTGTTTGTTCTATTCCATTCAGACCCTACTGCTAAACTTGAGTATTATTTGTAAGGCCCCTCCCCACCTGCTTAAACTGGAGATTAGTGAATGGATTAGGAATTCTTCATACTTTATTTCCGCACAGGCCATACAAGATTCAAAAGTTAGCATGCTACATTGACAAATGAAAGGCCAGCGCCTACTTAAAACAAAGTGCAAATTAGCATAGCAAATAGGTATAAAATATCAAATAGATGCCAATACAAAGGTATTTAATAATACGATCAGGATCTCTTAAAACGGTGTCAGAAGACAGAATTGCAATATTCATAGCAATACACAGTGATGACATCTATAGTACAATAACATATTAAAAACCCATGCAGCCGCAGTATTGAGCGTTGTCGTAGTGACACTTAAAATATTGTTGTGAAGGACTAACATCAGATGAAATAAAGAAGGTCTACAAGGATTTTTAAGAATAGGCAAAAGTGTTTTTTCCACCTAATGTCAACATACCTGGGACAAAAACAAATGAAGTGCAGTATAGTTTCTTCTTAGTTGAACTATGAGGTAAGATACAAGACAATGGGCCTCATTGCGAGGTTGGCGGCAACCTGCCGGTGGTACCATCAGGGATTTCATAACAAAATCTCTGGATCACCCAGCCTACTGAATTTGTGTCAGCGGCAAAAGCAACTGTGGCCGTTGGTGAGCTATTCCAGCTGTACAATCTCCATGCAGATCACTGTAAGGGGGGAGAAATGTGGCAGACCTGGAGGAGGGACAAGGAGACGCATTGCAAGTGATACTGGCAGCAGTTTGTGGGGCAACTTTAGAACTATAGTGGGAGGCAACAATCTGTCGGAGAACCCATGAACTGCAAAATCAGATCGGACCCTATAAGAGACTACATGAACTTGAAAGGTGGCTGGACTCTTTCAGAGAGAATGAGAATATTTGTGGGCGGCTGTGCACCGTGAGAGTGCCTGAGAACTTTAGTGAGCGGTGTGAAGGCATCAGGAAGTAGACACAGACAACAAAGTTTGGGCTATAAACCTTTATCAAAAGCAAGATGAAGTGGGGATGAGGTCTACCTTGCCCTATGCTAACTAAGGATAGTCTGTATCAGGAAGTCCAAAGTAAATGTCTGTCTGTGTCCAAAACCTATACTTCCCCTTACATCTATATGTTCAAACTGTGTAGAGTCAGCTTCAAATTAAAAAGTGTTCACACAAGTTCAGAGCTTCTTCCAGCTCTTGTTAGGAAAGAGGCTCTCTCTTGCCCAGGATTCCAAATAGTTCAATGCCACTCAAAAGGGGTTTCCTTCCCCAAGCTTTCAAGTCATTTACTGTTTTCACAACAACACAATTTCTCAGGATTCTTCCCAGCTTTTAGGCGATTCATAAAAATCACAAAGTTACACTCTTTAAATTCACAATGCACAGGCTTGTATGTATATTCAACCATAGACTTATAGATGATTCAAGTGGCTTTTCTTTAGTGGGCTGTGTCCAGACTAGGCGCAGTTGTTGGACCACAAAGTCCACCCATTACATGTCACACAACCTAGACTCCTGATTGGCTTCTTTTCCACAGTTGCAACACCACTGATTCAGCACAACAGTGGGATCAGATTTATTCCCTGTCAGTCTTTTCCAAAGAGTTGTCTTGCTACTGATTACTTGTTGAAGTATCACAACCTTTTCATAGTTTTGCCACAATTCCTCGTTTCCTTTTGACTTTAGCCAATGCTTACGTATTCTCAGCTTCAACACTTCACAGTTCATTATATTCATTACAAATGCTTGCTTTCTTCTGTTATCTGATTTACAGATCCTTTGTATCAGGGAATGTTTTCCTCTGCTTTCAATGCTTGTGGCATTTACTCATTAACACTTTCCTTTGGTTTGGTATTGAAAATGCTTTTCACTGATCTACAAAACAACATAATTCACTCTCCTGCTGGGAAAATGCACCTTGCTCACTGGTTTATCATTCACTTTCAACTTTACTGCTATTCTGGCCCTTCCACTGCTTTTTTATTCACTTTACAGTTCAGTATTCTTAAACCGCTCTTTTTGCAACGTTCATCAACCTTCACAACATAGTTTGCATCCAGCATCGATATTTTACCTTTACCTATTTCCGAAGCAGCAATCACATTGCCTCCACATTCGTCCGCTCACTCACGAGCGCTCCAACCTTAATTCAGCATGTGACTCACACCACAATGTCCCCGAGTCACTCTGCCTCACTTGACTCACCGGGTACCCTGTCTTCGTGGGCCCTTCTCTGCTCTGGTGGGTTCTTCGGGCTGAAACTCCCGGCTCGGCAGGCACCTCTTCTCGAGTCTCCAACACCTCAGGCTGTTGGAGAGGGAGTCTTCGTGACTCCTGGAGGTCGGCAGCCTGTCCCTTACACCCGAGACCTTCCAACAATGCCAACCACAGCCTGCTTCCTCTGCAAAGGCTCTGCAGCACCACATCGCTTCGTACATCCCTGCTTCTTGCTCCGCCTCTCAGTGTGCACAAATTCCACAGGAGTTCCCATTCTCTCCATTAGCCTCACATGAGTGGGCCAGTGGGCCATTTACAGCACCCCTTAGGCTTGATGTTGATTACATAATGCTCCTGGAACTTGGCATCCCTCTTCCTCGCCCCAGTACCAGAGTGGTGCTTGTGTGTGTTTGAGCCAATAAAGAATCGATGTCTGTTCCTGTGTGGTCTCTTCCTCATCCTAGTACTATGATGGTGTTTGTGTAGGTCTGAATTAATAAAGAATGGATATCTGTTTACATACAGCTTCTTCCTTATACCATAATGCTATATATTGGGAGTTGGTTTTCTAACAAAATAGGAAAGGGATTGGAAATACCCCATAAAAGTCTGGGGAACATCTGACTCTTGATGAAAGGGAAATGGGGAAAATGGTGTCCCACCCCCACTCCCCAAGTCTCCTCCTCCCTGGTGATCCTCCCTCACATATCCGCCCCCAGGGTCAGGATCCAAAAGCGATGGCCTTTCCATGGCCACCTTGGTGGAGGATATTTTAGGGAAAGAAGTCAGGACGCCCTCAGATGCCTCAAAGCTGCTGCGCGCTGTGAGAGTGTCAGAGAACTTTAGTGGGTAGCTTTGGCATCAGAGGATGTCATAGGACTTTAGTGGCTGGATGGGCCCTGTAAAAGAGTGGTGTGGTTGCACACTGTGGGGGACCTTGAGTGCCTATGAAAAATTGGTGATTTTGATTGTGAAAAGAGCAGGATTCAAAAACATTTCTGCCACTATAGACAACGCCATGTTTAAGTCAGCAATTAGTCAGGACCTCTCAATCACTAATACAGATATGTATTTCACAGCCACATATTTAAATAAAATACCCCAGCTCTACTTTTTGATGTCTGACTGGCACCAGATAACAAACCACTGTCATCATCCGAGCTGTTGTTATGGCTATTGGTCGGTATGTTTCCTGTATATTCATGAAGTGAATATCTATTTTAATTCTAGAACACGCAGCCCTGTAATGCTCATCGTGAACGTAGACACAATAGCCACAGGCACAGTGAAAACTTTCTAACTGCACACTTGCAGGGCCTGGGCAGCTTAGTGATTCCCTCGCAGATTTCCCAAGTGCTGGCTGGCCATAGAGACCAAGTGCTGTACCTGTACTCTACTGGGTCAACAGGCCTTCCCACTGACCAAGTGCCCAGTAGATGGGCATCTAATATGTGTGTGGATGCTGGTCTACTGTCCATTACTGTTGATGACCCGTCTGTATTCAAGATGCCGGGGTCTCTGTTGTGGGGTATCCCAGATCACCTCATCAGTGTCGGCAGTGCGCGCATTGCTCACTAGGCTAGCATCAGGAAAGTGCGGCCTGTTGATACTTTGATTCTTAAGCTGGACCTTCTCAGTGTAGTTGGCAACATGTTGTTTCTCTGATGTTCTCTCTGCTGCCTAGATTTTATATCTGATGAATAGTGCAACTGCTGCAGTAAAGCATTCTTGGACATTTGCATAGTGTCTCCTCTTTGTGATGTTTGCTGTGAGTCAGCCTAAGAAAATATAAGGTCGAACCACTGTATACATTTTAACACTTTGTTATGGTATCCTAAGAAAATGGAGAACACTTAGAATCATGTATTCTCGGCATGGGTGTTCGGCACATTAAACATTCAAAGGAAATTTTTGTTATACCATGCTGTAAATATACAGTCAAGAAAAATCAAATTTGATTCCTTGATTCAATAGCTTGCTCTAAGTCGTTGTAACCGTTTACCATGAACTGTACCTTGCACTAAGTCTATCTACGATGGGCGGCTTCACTGTAACCCATAATCAAGCCTTCGTGAGCACTGTTATTGCGCCTCGATGCGTGCAGGCTGTAGTGTGCGCTACAAATACAAATAAATAAATAAACGAGGCATGGAGTTGTTAAGTCCTGTTAGTAACCGGCACGTGTTTAAAAGTCAGGTAGATGATGGTAGCATGGGCAAAAGTGCAGGGCCCTCATTACAAGGTTGCCGGTAGGCTGCTAGTGTTAGGCGGAATTCTCATTTCTGTGCTAATTCATTCCCTTCAACCATAGAGAACCCCAGTTCTGTTGCTGGACTTTAAGACTTTTTAATTTCAACCCTTTTTCTCACTCTCTCGTGTTTTTTGACCTGATTTGGCTAATGTGTTTTCACTGTTTTTGGAGTCTGGCAAACTCCATGGGCATCTGCTTTTTCTATATCCCTTTACATTTCTCCTATGGTTTAAATACCTTTTCTTGGGTGAAATACAGTTCCCAAGAAGAGTAAAGAGAAATTGATTTGACTTACCTTTTCTCTTTGTAGGTCCAGCACACACCATCTTATGTGGAGTGCTGGGGGGTTACCTAGTAGCCTCTTATCCTACTCTCTTATGTAACATTTTGTTACCCTCACTACTTTAAACGGCTGGTGGTAGTGGTTTAATCTTTCCTAGCATTGTGCTTTTATGCCGCAGGCTGAACCCTCAGCTGCAGTACACCACCCGTGGGTGACCACTTTGTCAAAATGGCCCCTGTATTCTTTTTTCACCATTTTCTCTTTGTGAGGTCTTTCTTGGGTTTTACTCTGTGCGTCAAGGCAGATTTGAGCCCTTTGTTTGTCTTGCCTTTGGCGAGCGTCAGCCCTGAAGCCCACCTCTGGCTCCAGTTTGTCTGGAAGGGCAGGATGTGAGGGAGGCTCCCGAAACTCCCCTGTCCTTTGTCTCTAGGAATGCCTGAATGCAACCAGTCCTGATTGGCTGCCTGGCTGTCCTTTTTGGACAGCCCCCCTGCTGTGTAATTGACAGCCTAGGCCGAGCATGAATGGGAGAAACCTGCTTAATAGGCGAGGCTTTTGGCACTAGAGGCAGATTCACCCACTGGGAGAGAAACACCCAACGAAGAAACCGTGAACGAAGCTTGCTGCATCCTCCTGGACATTTGAATTGCCCGGTGACGCCCGCTGCTGTGCTGAAACTCCCTTTTCGATTCAACAGAGAAGCTCTGGATGGAACGACTTCTCCGATTGGGTTAGTGGGACCAACTAACCCTGGGATGAACTCCACTGGACCATCTTCCCCGACTGGCTGTATTTCTTTGCTGCTGCAGGAACCGAGTGCCAGGGGTCAAGTAATACGAGTTGAGTGCAACATCTGAAATACGGCTAGAAGCTCCAGGAGTCTCCTAAGGACCCACCAGAAGCAGGGCGACCAGACCTCGAGTCCCTTCACCAGAGTGCAGGACCCAAGGAGTGAAGGAAGCCCAACAGGTATCCGAGATCCGCAACAGTGCTGTTTGCTAAGTGCTGAAACCGCAAAGTGCCGCTGGACCGAAAAGAGCCAGTTGCTGCCGACGACCTCTGAATCCAGCTGGACCACTCTTCTTCAAACCAGATGTACGGTTTAGGTGTGGGGTACTTAGCTTATTGCCTCTTAGCCATGCTCTTCTCAGTTGGCGATTTCATTGGCTTACTTTTAGATTTGAGTCCAACTCACTTTTCACAGGCTTAACAGCTTGTGACCCTACACATGATTTTCTACAAACTCTCTAATTTTGTGCAAGACTGTCTCTAATCTAAGAAGTGCCTCAGCTCCATAGACTGTGCTCCACTTGACTTTGGCTATCCTGGCTCCGTGAAGACTCTTCTAGTCCATGAACTTTGATATTGTTTGTCCCTCATAGGTGGTAGCTTGTTTGGAACTGGTACTGCTGGGAAAGTCTTTTCTAGATTTCATTGGAATATTTAGTTGTCCTCACATTTACTGAGAACCTGTTTAACATTGTCCTTCCTTAAACCTTTCCTTTCTGCAACCTCAGAATCTGCAAAGTAACTAGTGTGATATATAAATGCCATTACAGTCCTTGTGACTGGAGTCATCTCAGGGTGTAGGAATTGTGTTGTGAAAACAAAGAAATTGATATGAAGCCGGGAAGCCCAAAGGAAACACACCAACACAGGTTACAAAGAACATACAAAGTGCTTTATTTAAAAGCTACAACAGTTACCAAAAAGTCAATTGACAAACGGATAGCTATTCGGCTCTCAGAGTAACAGAACGAACTTCAACGAGAGTTCACTGCGTTAGTGAGAGAGACCGTACATTGGGATACTCGTGCTTTTATACTTTTTATCCAGCTCTGGCCAACCCCCTCGCGGGTTAACCATTCTTAGGACCAGGTCTAGGGTTTCTTGCCAGGTCAATCCCATAATGTATGCATTTTGATCAGTTTCGCTGATACAGTTGTTCATTTACACATAGGTCAGGGATGGGACAAGGTCTCAGTTCGCGACCCCAACAAGTGGCCTGCAGGCATATTATTTATTCATGTGTGCGGAGGTCACAACGGCCTGAATCTCACTCGGAATGTCATTCGGCCTCCATTTTGGTGTTCAGGGTGACTTCCACATTACAAGAGAACCTAAAATGGCGGCTAAATCCAAGATGGCGATTTACACAGTTTTTATTAAGGTCAAGACCTTGCCGCGGAATCTACTTACACAATGTTTTAGACAACTTGGCGTAGGCCAACACACATTCAAATAATGCAATAGGAGGTATAATATTATTTAGATTCCAACAGACCCTCCTTTTGGCCTATGCCAAGTACTAACATCAGTCCTAATACTTTTGAAAATAACTCCATGTGTTGTCATCCATAGATCCCGAATCATTGTCTGTAATGTCTATAGCCATTAGGTCGTTCATCAAAACCTCTTGTAACATGAATTCTTTAGATGCTGTATCTGGGGCATATATTTTATGCCCTATTGTGCTCACTAATTGGGCACAACATCCCCCTAGCATTCCACATATACTCGGGAGGCATTGAAAACAGCAACAAAGGAATAGCAGGATCCCCAAAACAACCAGAATAACAGAGAGCACCTTCCAAACCCAAGATCGTAAAGAATCCCAGAACCAAGTGCTGAGGTTCCAGTCTCCTACAGGGATGTGTACTTCAGAACTAAGAGTATGCAAGTTCTGTATTGCTTTAAAAATTGTTGGCGAGGAGTCTGGTACGAAAACACAGCAAGCGGACCCCACTAATTTGCATACTCCACCTCGTTCTGCCAAAATGACATCTAATGCCATCCGATTTTGAAGTGCTACCAATCTTATTGCTTTTTGCTCTAAGGTCATATTGTAGAGTATGTCCGTGGTCCGGTTGATCGTTCTCTCCAGTACCCTTGCTAATCCCCTAATGTTCTCTGAGTTTGTTATTTGTCCCCAAAAGGGCACAACTGATTTCGCTATATCTCCCAATACTTGCCCAGGGGTATCTCCGTTCTTGTCTCGCCGTGGGCGAGCTTTAGAAACCTCCAATGTACTAGCTACAAATACCCCGGGTAACAATATTCCTAAATAACAGGTTCCCTGCCAATCCTTGGGTAACCAGGGAAATGCTAAACTACCACAAACAAAATAAACAGGCCCCCCTACATACGGAGGCCTGTTTTCTCCAGTCAAATTTACAATGTTTTTACAACCTTCAAAATCTCCCATTGGCCTAGTGCCATTTCTTTGTACACAGAAGGGAACCGAATCAGGGCTATGATTTATAGAATAAGAAGGAGGTACAGCGTCCTTATTGCCTATCGGAGCCATTTTAAAGGAAATTAGAGTTTGAAAAGGAAGAGATAGTTTGTCAGACGGCCTAATAGAAGCGACGTTAGGTTTACTTCTATTTGCGAAAAGCGAGCATCCCAGGGGAGTCAATTCACGTTTCTCGAAATCATTCAGATTAGTTCCATCAAAGTTCCCTGAGATGCTATCATTCCATCGGCCAAAGAATAGTGCTCTAAGAGAGGCATAGCAAGCAGTTGTTAAAGGTAAAGGATGTATATACCATCCCAGTCCCTTGTTCCCATGTTGCGGTAAATGAGTACAAATCCAACAATTACTCTTATTAAAAATGGCATGAGTAGCATTCATTACTATCATCAGAGTGTTATTATGATACTTTTGTCTATGTTGGGAGTCTCTAGGGGACAGAGTGTGAAGGTGTACAGAGGGAGTCAAAACAGTTGGTACAATCTCGGTCGGTAGTAAAGGTTTCAGAGGATAGATTTCTTCAAAATACCAAAGTCCTACAGCAGCAGTTGCAAAAATAACAATTATCATTATCAAAACACAGCAGTACGTTTTCGGTGACAGGCATTGTAGTTCCTCAATCGACGTCCCCAATGTTCGTTGCTGGCGACACTACGGTCGCGTGATTTCTTAGTCCTTCCCAACCCTAGCCAGCAGAATCCCTTTTGTTGAACAGAACTTTCTCATAAAAAAGAAAACTTCCAATCACTTCCTTTTTCCAGATGCACGGAAAAACCCGTGCCGTAGTTCTATTTCCTTCGTCGAAGGTTGTACCTGGTGGTACCCAAAATTGTCTGGTCCTGAAGTAAAGTGTCGTCACTTCCTGAGGGAAGCGACGCGTCGGAGGCGACGGAAGTCGCAGAGCTTGAAACAGTATTTTCCGGAAGTGATTTTTCAAGGGAGTGCAGAGACGAAATTGACTGTTCCCCAAGCTCCTCGGGCTCAGAGAAATTCTCCGACGCACTCACAGCGCTGTTTGCTACTCCAAGATCAGAGACTGTAGCATCAGTGAGGGGTTCTGCTTCTTCTGTAACGTGTGGCGTCGGGTGAGGAAGTTTCTTGACATGCGTCGCGTGAATCCAGTTTTTCTTTCCAGCCACCCGCACTGCTGTCCTGGTGACCAGTAACACCTGGTGGGGTCCCCGCCAGCGAGGCGCGAGACAGGAAGACCTCTCGTAGGCCTTCACTAGGACCCAACTTCCAGGCTGTATATCGTGTCCTGGGCCCGTGAACCGTACAGGTAAAGCCGAGTGCACCTGGTGATAAATGAAATACAGGTTTTTAGTTAACTGGTTACAGTAGTCTACAAGCAATACATTTTCCACCTCTCTCAGGGCTTTAGGTTTCGGGAGACCCCAAATGTTAGCAGGTCTCCCCATCACTACCTCAAATGGAGAAAGCCCGGTTTTAGTCTGAGGTGTGGTACGCATATCTAATAACACAATAGGTAAGGCATCTAGCCATTTTCGTTTGGTATCAGCTCATGTTTTTGCAAGCTTATTCTTTAAAATACCATTGTGTTTTTCCACCAACCCAGCGCTTTGAGGATGTCTAGCTGAGTGAAATCGTTTCTCAATACATAAGGCTGTGCATATCCTCAAAATTACTGCTGCAATAAAGTGGGGACCATTATCCGACCAAATTACCCTCGGGAGCCCAAATCGAGGAAAGAATTCTTTTACCATAATCTTTGCAGTGGTCATGGCGGTAGCATCTTTAATGGGGAAAGTCTCGACCCATTTACTGAAGGCACAAATAATTACAAGAACATATTTCAGATTATTACATCGTTCCATCTCAATAAAATCAAAGTGAATGACCTTGAAGGGAACAGAAGGGGGCCCAAAGCTTCCCCTTGGAGTCACTGTCCCCTTACCCACATTGTGCTGTAAGCAGATCATACAGTTCTGGACATGCCTCTTCGCAGTCTCCAGAATCTTGTCATTCACCCAAACTTGTTCTAACATTTTCGTGATCTGCTGGGCACACACATGTGTAGGACCGTGTGCCATCATAACCATTGCCAATACATATGAATCAGGGAGCAACCATTTTCCTTTGGATGTATCCACCCAACACCCTTCATCATCCAATTTCCCCATTCCTTCAGCCCACCTTTTAGATTCTTCTATTGTGGCATCAGTTTGAATATCTCGCACAGACCCAATACCTTCATCCATTATGTAAGCATCTCTCATTTCCCTCAAGGCATACATGTCTGTGCTAAGGTCTGTGGCCGTTTGTCTGGCTATCAGGTCCGCAAAAGCGTTCCCTTTGCCCACATCATCTATGACCTTACAATGTGCTGCACATTTCATGATCGCTAACTGTTTAGGGAGTGAGAGTGCCGAGAGTAATTGCACTATCAAGGGGCCATGCTGGATCTTGGTCCCATGTGAGGTCAGGAACCCTCTTTCCGACCAGAGCCTTTCAAAGTTGTGAGCCACCCCAAATGCGTACTGGCTATCAGTATATATATTTACTATACGCCCTTGGGAGAGTTCACAAGCTCGGGTCAACACTATAATCTCTGCGGCCTGCGTGGAGTTATGCGAAATTCTCTTAGTTTCAACAACTTTGCTCAATGTAGTAACTGCATAAGCAGCTGTAGATGTACCATTCGGAAGTTTGAAGCAGGAGCCATCGCAAAACAGCTCCCCTTCTGCATTATCCAAAGGAGTATCTATGAGATCTATCCTGCCCTTCGTTTCTTGTTCCGTGGTATACAGGCAGTCATGTAATTCTTCGTCACCGCAAACAGTGTTTTGCGGGAAAGGTAAGAGTTCAGCCGGATTAAGAACACAACACCTCTTAATTTGGATGTGAGGGGCAAACAGAATGAGTTCATACCTTGTTAACCGCGCAGAGGTGAGGTGTTGCGTTTGGGTTTTGTTCAATAGAATATCAACAGAGTGAGGTACCATCAAAATCAAATCATGGCCTAGGACCATTCCCTCACTCTGTTTTACAGACGCGGCAGCAGCAGCGACAGTGCGCAAACCTCTTGGCAAAGCGCATGCGACAGGATCAAGGGTGGAGGAGTAGTAGCCGCACGGCCTATTCTTCCCTCTGTGTTCCTGTGTTAACACAGCCAAAGCACATCCATCACATTCATGCACAAACAACACAAAGGCCTTGTCATAATTTGGAGTACCCAGAACCGGTGCAGAGCATAACGCGGTTTTGAGAAGCTCAAATGATCGTTGATGTTCCGATTCCCATGGCAGTGGCAGAGAAATGCCCTTCTTCGTCAAAGCCAACATCGGTTTTACCACTAGCGAAAAGTTCGGGATCCACAACCTACAGTAAGAAGCCATACCTATTAGGGCTCTGACTTCCTTCTGTGTATTTGGAACAGACATGCCAGAAATGTGTTTTATTCTTTCAGGTGGCAATCTTCTCCCCTCCTTTGACAGGAGGTAGCCTAAATAGGCGACCTCCTGACAACAATATTGACATTTTTTAAGCGAAGCTTTGTGACCATTTTTAGCTAGATGAACAAGCAACAATACAGTGCCTTCTTTACAAGCACTCTCAGAGTCTGCAGCCAAAAGCAAATCATCAACATATTGAAGCAGCGTACAAGTAGGTGGCAATTCAAGGGTGTCGAGCTGCTCTTTCAAAGCTCTACTATAAATGCTAGGACTTTCAGTATACCCTTGAGGTGCCCTGGTAAATGTAAATGAGCGTCCCTCCAAGGTGAACGCAAACAGATATCTACTTTCCTCATGTATAGGAATGCTAAAGAAAGCGTTTTTTAAATCCACAACGCTGAAGTGTGTAGCCGTAGCAGGGATCATTGTCAATATCATCGTCACATCGGGCACAATTGGAAATTGTGGGGCGACCACTCTGTTAATAGCACGAAGATCAATTATGAACCGGTATGGAATTGCATTGTCGCCTTTCTTATATACAGGCAAGATCGGACTATTACACAAACTACCTGTAATCTCTTCAATCACCCCACGATGCACAAAATCGGAGACACTGCATTTCAAAGCACGTTCGCCCTCAACTGATATTTTATACTGCGGAATGCGTGGTAGTTTCACTCCATGTTTCAGAACTATTTTAACGGGCTCAATCTGTAATACCCCGACATCATTGTCGTCTACCGCCCATAAACATTCCGGGACAATGCTAAACTCAGGAGGTAAAGGTCGAATCAAGAACTGAGAATTAGAAAGTTGCTGTGGTGAAACCGTCAGCCGTACTCCATCAGAAGAACAATGAATTACTGCATTCAATTTCTTTAACAAATTCAACCCCAGCAAATTCTCTCCACAGTTTGAAGTGAGAAGAAAAGGGCAATGGTCCGTAAAGGGACCCAAAGAAACAGACACCGGTGCAGAAACCGGACAGACAGTTGGTATACCAGAAAACCCTACGGAAACATTTGTTTGCCCTGACAGTGGAATGTTTGGAACCCGAGAATGATCAATGGAGCATTTCTGCGCTCCAGTGTCTATCAAAAACTGGTGTTTCCTATTCCCTACTAATAGTTCAACGTAGGGGCCTTTCTGATTAACGGGAATAGGTGAAGGTTCCAAACCCTGTTTCGGGCAATCCTAATGAAATAGAGTATCATTAGAAGGAAGCTCTTCGGAAAGGTAGGCAGCAGAAGGGTGATCAAATATGTTCCTCGAGTCCACACTCGAGGTCTGATTTTCCAGTGAAAAAGGTTGCTGAGGATCTTGTAAAAACTGACCTCTATCAGGGCCCCCTGCTCCAGGGTGGCCCCTAGGTCGTCTACCCATATTCCCAAACGAACTGTTTGACCTTTGGCGAAGGACGGGGCACTGTGCTTGCCAATGACCTTCCTGGCGGCAATAAGCACATTGATTAATATTCACAGGACCCAGAGGAGCATTTCCTTTTGGGACATACTGACCTCTGGTCTGTGTCGTGCCTCCTCTGGGGTTTCTAACAATTTGCTGTAATAATACTTTGGTTTTCAAGTCTCCTTTCCTCTTTTCAATTTTTTCCTTCTCATTATTAACACGGTTCTCATAATACTGAGCCATGTGCAAAACCTCAGATTGAGATTTTGCCTGCCAAGCGCTCTCAGAGGACATAATCTGTGACTGGATGTCAGGTAACAATCCACGTACAAATTTGTCCATGAACAACCTTTTCCCAGACTCTGTACCTAAATCCTGTCCACTGAAGTCAGAAAATACCTGCTCGAATCTATTAAAAAATTCGGTGGTGCCTTCAGTTTTTCCTTGAACACAGGCCGTAAGCTTGTCCCAAATAATTCTTTTCTCTGGAATTATAGTTTTTAGTTTTGCGACAATTCTATCAGGCAAAGTAAGTATTACCTGTGGTGGTTTCTCACCATCTGGTCTTTCCTCATCAATTCTAATCATATTAGCCAACGTATCACCCAACCCTGGCACATCGTCTATTGTCCGAACCTGTTTCCATACATCTATGGGTAGGAGTACAGGGAATAACAAGTCAATGGGGGTCATTACGACCCAGGCGGTAAGTACACCAACTTTACCACCATGGTGTAAACTACGTTTACACCATGGTGGATGGCGGATTTACCGCCCCATTCCAAGGTGAGTGGGGCGGTAAATCCCCATTTCCCATTTTACCCTTCCCCATTCCCATTTTTGCCCCATAGGGCATAATGGGAGTGGGGAAGGCGCTAATTACGCCACCGTAAATTACGGTGGCGTAATTAGCATCATGGCAGGTTAGCGCCATGGATTTTAACGGCTGCTAAAAGCAGCCGTTAAAATCAGAATCAGGCGTTAAGGGTTAACGACGGCGTTAACCCTTAACGCCTGGGTCGTAATGAGGCCCAATATCACTCAAGGTGAACACAGAGGACTGCAAGACGGACTCAATTTATTTGTAAAATCCCGTTGGGTTTTTCCTGATATCGGGAACTGATTGTCTAATTATGTTCACTTCCTGTCGTGAAAACGGGACGTGACCAAATTGCGATACATAATGTGCACGGATATCCACAGCGGGGGCACCAGTCCCAGCGTTGGCGGGGATCTCAACTTTTGGGACAAAGGTCGGAGGGACCTCTCCCATAGGCAACTGAGATATAGGTACCCCCGGCCGCTTACTAAGCAACAGAGCCAGGTCGAGTGCTAAGGCAGCTGAAGAAGTGTCGGGCGAAAAAGCCCTTTTACAAATCCCTAACAATTCTATGGGGCAACTAACCTTCTTTCTTACACATTCTTCTTGCAGGTGCTGTACCATCACCTGTATTACCTTTCTTTGCATTTCTACTGTATACTGACTATACGTGTCATATACTTCATCTGGCGGAATCGATGAATCCGAGATCCATCGAACCGCATCTTTAGTACAAATTCGTACTTCCTCAGGTGCCGATTTACGCCTGGGTCGTAATGAGGCCCAATATCACTCAAGGTGAACACAGAGGACTGCAAGACGGACTCAATTTATTTGTAAAATCCCGTCGGGTTTTTCCTGATATCGGGAACTGATTGTCTAATTGTGTTCACTTCCTGTCGTGAAAACGGGACGTGACCAAATTGCGATACATAATGTGCACGGATATCCACAGCGGGGGCACCAGTCCCAGCGTTGGCGGGGATCTCAACTTTTGGGACAAAGGTCGGAGGGAACTCTCCCATAGGCAACTGAGATATAGGTACCTCCGGCCGCTTACTAAGCAACAGAGCCAGGTCGAGTGCTAAGGCAGCTGAAGAAGTGTCGGGCGAAAAAGCCCTTTTACAAATCCCCAACAATTCTATGGGGCAACTAACCTTCTTTCTTACACATTCTTCTTGCAGGTGCTGTACCATCACCTGTATTACCTTTCTTTGCATTTCTACTGTATACTGACTATACGTGTCATATACTTCATCTGGCGGAATCGATGAATCCGAGATCCATCGAACCGCATCTTTAGTACAAATTCGTACTTCCTCAGGTGCCGATTTACGGCACGGAAGGAACCGTTTCTGTACATATATTCTATCGTCTTCGTCGTCCTCATCTCGTGACTTTTCAAAGTCTTTCCTAAACTCGAACAATTTTTCAACATGCCCATATACTTTCTGCTCTGTGTCCCTCGAAAGTGCCAAAGCATTCAGATCTCTCACTCCTTGTGGAAGATCTGAATTTTGTAATCTACCCCACATCACACACAAATGAGTCCCCAAACCTTCGATAAAAACATTTTTCTCGGGAAAACTATTCAAATTAGATAATGTGGAAAAAACATTAACTTGATCACCTTTCTCCATGCAATGCTTAGCCCATGCAAATAATTCCTGTTTCTTATCTGCAGAAACAGTATTACGGGTGACGATCTTCGATCCTGCACCTGGATCAACTTCAATCAATACGGGGCCACTCGGGAGCAGAGGTGTAGGTAAATTTAATAAAGGTGCAACTATAGGTGCAGAAGGAAGGGGCGGTGCGATAGGTGGAGGAACAACAACTATGGGACTAGGAACAATAGGTTGTACAGTAGGAACAGGAATAACGGCAGAAACAACAGCAGGAATGGGCAGAGTGCCCAAAATAGGAACATACGGAGGTGGCGCTGAGGCATCAGGCCTGCGTTCGTTTAATAATTTCTCAATAAATTCCTCGGAAACATGGAAATCTTTAGAGGGGTAAATTTTCTGGATTCCAAGTGAAAAAGCCCTATCCATATTTTTAACTGATTCTGAATGTTTTTCTTTATCATATAACAACGCCTTTTCGGCGTTTGTCTTATGACTACTTTTAAGCTGCTGTAACGCTTCTTTTTTCCAATTCTGTAAAACATCAAAGGCTGCAGGTCTAGCCTTCCTTTTTAGCAAGATTGATTCTAAGTATTCAATACGGGGGATCTCAAAACTACTGTTGATTGGCCACTAAAATTCGGAGGCATGTCTGGTCTGTCTGTGCCAAATATCATTAAATACTATACTTCCAATGCCATACTTACAGTACATAGCACATGCCGGCGACCCCTCCTGTGGTGCCGGGCGGCTAAATTCCAAGGATTGTCGATCGCTGCGGAACAGAGCCCTAAAGCAGCTAGACAATTTCCCAGGCATTTCACAAAGAATTGGTGTTACCTGGTCAATAATGGTGTCTGCAGATGCAATACGCCAAATTCAAATTGTCAGGGGTAAATTAAGAGCCGGGTCACGACTGCACCTGACCAAACCTAAGGAGGACTGTACGGTTTATCAAAGAACTTACCTAATGAATTTTACCTTGTGTTTGGTGGTTTCGGCAAATCTGCCCGCCTCAAAAAATGGACTCTCGTCAAGATGCGGTGTCAGACCACACGACTATCGTCCAAGGATCGGATCGTGCAGCGCTGCCGAGGTATCGCGTCTCGATCGGTCGGGCCCGCAGAATCACACCGTCCGATCCCGGTTCGATATTCTGCGTCAACCTTCAATGATCCGGCATCAATCTTGAGGGTCCCTATTCGGGCACCAACTGTGAAAGAAATTGATATGAGGCCGGGAAGCCCAAAGGAAACACACCAACACAGGTTACAAAGAACATACAAAGTGCTTTATTTAAAAGCTACAACAGTTACCAAAAAGTCAATTGACAAACGGATAGCTATTCGGCTCTCAGAGTAACAGAACGAACTTCAACGAGAGTCCACTGCGTTAGTGAGAGAGACCGTACATTGGGATACTCGTGCTTTTATACTTTTTATCTAGCTCTGGCCAACCCCCTTCGCGGGTTAACCATTCTTAGGACCAGGTCTAGGGTTTCTTTCCAGGTCAATCCCTTAATGTATGCATTTTGATCAGTTTCGCTGATACAGTTGTTCATTTACACATAGGTCAGGGATGGGACAAGGTCTCAGTTCGCGACCCCAACAAGTGGCCTGCAGGCATATTATTTATTCATGTGTGCGGAGGTCACAACGGCCTGAATCTCACTCGGAATGTCATTCGGCCTCCATTTTGGTGTTCAGGGTGACTTCCACATTACATGAGAACCTAAAATGGCGGCTAAATCCAAGATGGCGATTTAAACAGTTTTTATTAAGGTCAAGACCTTGCCGCGGAATCTACTTACACGATGCTTTAGACAACTTGGCGTAGGCCAACACACATTCAAATAATGCAATAGGAGGTATAATATTATTTCGATTCCAACAGAGTATGAATCATATCCAACGATTATCCAGTAACATGTTCTATTCCTCATAAGTAATTTTAAAGTGGATTTACATTGTTACATGCATTGCCTGTTTAAAGAATGAGTATTTAAAAATGGATGTTAATTTAATAAATAACTATTTAATAACAGAAACCTTGAGTGTAAGTGTTACTTGGCTACTTGTATTTACGGATTTCACATGTACAGCTGTACAGCTCACATTTACCCCTCTTAAGATAGGCCTGGCTGCTCAGTCACACTACCAACTTGTGTACTACGGACCTATAAGGGTCGTGTAGCATCACACAGTGTGAATCAATTCTTATCTGACAGCCGGGAGTACCTTTGGCCTACCGGCAACCTCAGCTTACCATTTCCGCCGCCTGATATGCCAGATATGCCGGGATATTGCGGGCGGTGGTGGTACAGTAAGATCGAAGGGGAACACTGATGCGCCAGTGATTCCTCTGCTGATAGGGGCCTGAACTATCGGCAGGTCAGGTTTCCATGTGAGAATCTTACTGTGAAAAAGTCGCCAGGTAAGTACGTTTTCTTTCCTGTCCCCCAAAATTCTTTCACCAACTATTCTATGAGAGGTATAATTACATATTATCACCTCCAATCCTAGAATATTTGGGGATAGTATTTGATTCTATCGAGGGTGCATTTTTAAGGAAATGTCACCACCTGACAGCCTTTTTCCATGGAACCATTATCACTGGATACCCAGGCCAGGCCTGCCAGTTGTTCACTGCCCCTATTGGCAGACTCAGAGTATGCCGGTCGGGAAAAGAGTGCCAGTAACCCTTGTTAGAGTCACTTTTTTCGGACCGGCAAGCTCATAATGGGGCTGCAAATCATAAATGTTCCTCCCGCGTCTTCCTCAGGGTTGCAAATGTTCACATGGAAAATTCTAAAAGAAAGTTGCTGTATCAGTTCCCATGTCTGTTTTACACCCCCGACAATTAAACAAGATCTTATTGACTAGACCAATATACAATATCGTTAGCCAAAGAGCCCAAATCATAAGAAAGCCTATATAAAAACATTATGTTATCATGGAAACTTTCAGAGAAAGTGATTCCTCACCCTGATTTAAGGGTGTTCAACAGAAATTCTGTCATGTGTTGGTCGTTCGTCTAAGGGATGTTGAATCTAGCAAGAGTTTCATGTATGGCATCTCAAAGTGTTCTTTACAAGTACTGGGAGCATATCCCGGTGTATTATGGGTCGGTGTCCCCAATACTTTCCTTTCCCTGGGAGTGTTGTAGAAAATAGTGTCTAGGGGTCATTCCGAGGTTGGAGGTAAGGAATTACCAGCACCGGTAAGGGTGCCGATGCCGGTAATCCCTTACCTTCGTATTCCGAGGTCCCTTTGCGGGATCTTCCTTACCTCCTGCTTTTAGCAGGAGTAAAGTAAGGGACCCGCAAAGGTACTTCGGAGGTAAATACGGTACCGTAATTTACGGTGCCGCAATTACCTCCTTCCCCATTCCCATTGAGCCCTATGGGGCAGAAATGGAAATGGGGAAGGGCAAAAGGTGAATGGGGAATTACCGGTCCCTCCAACCCTGGAATGGACCGGTAATTACTCCATTCACCATGCCGGATTTGGGACGGTTTCGGAGGCAACCATGGAGCTAATTACTCCATGGTTAGCTCCAAACCCGGAATGAGGCCCTATGTCTGTTCCCTTCCGTTTCTTTTCCAATTTATGACATTCTCTTGCTGGCTTAGGGTGTGCCACGTGGGCGGTGCAAGGCATGGCCTAGGCAGGGCGAAGCCCTCCCACTTTGCCGCAGCAGTCATCAATACATTAAACTTCATAAGTAAGTAAATACACCGCTCTGCAAAGGGAGAAAATAGTCTTTTACAGCGACTGCAGCCTCAGGAAACGTGCAGAGGACAAAGGCCTGCCTGGAGGATGATATCAATAGCATCCCAATGTGGAAGCTAAAGGCTTAACTGCTGGGCGCAGCTTTTAATTGGTCTCTGCTACCAATGGTCTGCGTTCCTTTGTTTAACTAAATAGCCTGTGAGATGCAGAGGTTTAGACAGGGAAGGGTCTCAGAGGATACAGAGGGAAACAGGTAATGGAAAAAAGGGTTTGTGTGTATATGTGTGGGTTGTATGCATGCACACAAGTATGCATGCATGCACGTGAACATGTGTTTAAGGGTCTGTATGTATGTTTGTATCTCAGGGGGTTTCTAAGTGCATGTGTATGAATACATTAAGTGTGATTGGTGTACATGGGTGCGAGTGTGCATGTCAGAAGCTGTATGGGTGTGGGGGTGTGTGTGAGTGTGCGCGTGCCAGGATCTGACTGCGGTATAAAATTGTCTCAGGCACCAATGAAAAAGTGGCACACAGCTGCAAATGACAATTCGTTCCTTTTGTGACAGACTGTTTGAATAGTATCCAAGGTGTTTATTTTGGATACAATGTGATGCACATTGTGCATTTTAAAGAACATTTATCCTCCAACAATGGTCAAAACTACCAGCCGCATCTTGAAGTAACTCATCAACCTCGCCCACATTGGCCAAAAACGTAGCCCACTTTGACCCAAAAAACGGACCCACACTAGCATTTTGCGTTTGTGGTTCGGTCATTGTCCTACTGCCCTATAGGCCAGTCCAAGCCTGACGCATGCATTGCAGCATGAACATTTTTACCAGGAGTATGGCATGTTTTACTGGCATTTTTGGGCAAAGCAAAGCCAACTTGAGTGTTATTATGTGAAGGAATGGTTGCTGTAGGGGAGGCTACTGAAATGGGACTGGCTGGGTCCTACAGTGGCATTGCATTTTTTATTTGCATTAAGGATAAAGCCAGCTTTGTGAGTGTTCGTACACGGGGGAGCGCATGTTTCCTTACTGTGGCATGGCATTGTTTTATTGGTGTTACGGTCAAAGTCAACATAAGTGTTCTGACATAGGCAGAGGGGGGGAGCCTATGTGCAGCCTGTAAAGCAATATGCTTTCTTACTGTTGCATGATATTTTCTACTGGCATTAGGGGGAAAATACAACATGAGTGTTCTTATATGGGGGGTTTGTGTGAGGGGATTTGTGTAATGGTAATGATTTATCATTTTTATAGTGCTTTCGCCAAAGCACTGTATAATTTATATGCAATGATCACCCAGTTGAAGTTGGAATTCATTTATTGACCTCAGAAGGATGAAAGGCTGAGAGGGCCTCGCTGGGATTTGTACCTGTGACCTGCGCTGCACACACAAATTGCAGCAGCAAGGGCTCAACCCGCTGATCTAATGTACTTGCAGAGTATTGGTAGACAGTGGTAGACAGTGGACAAATGCATTACGAAAATGTGTTGGAAAATGCTCCTGTGTATTGTTGATGACTTATCATCTAATGGACTTTTTATTTCTTACCCAGCAAAACCGATTATAAACTCTGTGGGCCTCATTCCGAGTACGGCGCTAACCGGTGGCGTAATTAACATCAAGGTCCCTTAGCGCCATGGTTTTTAACACCTGCTAAAAGCAGGTGTTAAAACCTCCATGGCGCAAAGGGAACTCGGAGTATGGCGGTAAGGGATTACCGCCACCGCTCTCGTTAGCGGTGGCCGCTATCCCTTACCGCCATACTCGGAATGAGGCCCTGTGACTTTTTGCCTAATGTATCACAGAAAGTGTACTCTAAAATTCACCATTTCAACCTGTATTTAAAATGAGTCTCTGGGAGAGAACCCCTCTGAACCCACCTGGGTTGGTTTGCGCTCTCTCGCTACACTTGGTAGCTCGTACAGATTCGGTCTGGGGCAGACCAAGCCAGTTCCCTCTTCGGGATCCCCTTAGGGTGAGCCCTACTACGTTAGAGCCAGGCAACACATGGTACAAAGTCCTGGCTTTGCCTCTGGTGTGTTGGGGGTGAAAGATACATCTAATGGGAAAGCGGAAGGCGCAATATCTACTCCAGGGGGTATCAACAGCAAAATAGGTTTAATGACCCCACTCACTACCAGCTTTCAAAATTGCCATCCAGCCCCCTAAATTATTGTGGCTGGCTATGCCAATGGTGCGCCAACATTGTTGGCGGGCCACCTATTTGGAACAGAAATCAAAAGTAACAGAAGAGGAAACCGCTGCCCTGTTATGCCACGGTAGGTCCTTATAGTGTGGGATTCAAGAGCATGAAAAGTATGACTCAGGAAGGATGGGAGGTGGTTTGTAAGAATGTTTGCCTACTTATGTAAGCCTGGGTGAAAGATTGCGTCAGATTAAGATCCTAATTAGGGTGTATTGGATGCCTCTCTGATACGAGTGAATGTTGCGGTTGTGTTCACAGAGTGGGCACCCCAGAACACATGCTCTGGGAATTACAATTTTAATACATTCATTCTTGGTGATGACGAATTACTGAATGATCTAAGCACCTCACAATGAAAATGGCTATTTAGAGGTGCCTCAGTGGCTGAATAATTGATATTAAGAGGATGGGAGTCAAGACTGTCTCCAGAAGTGAATGTTTGGATGGACGAAATGTTAAAATTGGCTGACATGGAAAAATTGATTTACTGTCGGAAGAAGTCCAGGGTAGTTTTTTAGAAGACATGGGGTAGATTCCTGGACACGTACTAGGTCTGTTTATACTTTTCTTCGTGGAGGGAGGGAGTGGGCTTATTAAGACATGTTGACTGTATATTGTATCTGTAAAGTGTTGTAAAAATGCAAAAATTGCATAGAAAAGCAAAGGAAAGAATAAAATGAAAAGCACGTGGCTGGTGGCCCAGAACAGGAAACTGACCACCCTCACGTTCTTGTTCGATAGCCGTAGTCATGCGATAGCCGTAGTCATGCTTCGGTAGTCTGGTGTCTCCATGAACGGTAGACAATGTGAAGCCATCTTTGGACTGGTATCTAAACCTATAAAGGCCTCTTATAATCAACAGCATGACATCATCACGTTCTAGTGCAATCAGGTCACATAGAGCTGTTCAGGTAAATATTGAAAACGTGCATATGTTCAGTACCTAAACATTACTTGATTGGTAGCCATATTTAAGGTACAGTAGAAGGGCTCAAGCAAGGTAGGAGTATTATTCAGTCCCGATATGTGATTGTACGTGAGCAGTGAATAACGTAAAACCTGGAACAGGTGGGCCGCTTTGACCAATCTAGAGGCGTAATGTGGGTTGTGTCCCTCTCGTGTGTGATTATAGATCCGGTGATGACAACAGTGGTTTGTATCCCCATGGTCTGATACTGTAGGTTAAGGCCGTTGGATATTACTCAACAATGAATGTCAAGGAATTTCAAGAGATTAGGCAAAGCTTGAAGCAGATGATTTGTTCACTAATGTCAAAGAGCTTATAGCTAAATAGAGTTATAGTCTTATAAAAGTTAGCAAAGCCCCTTATTGTTCCAATGCTTGAGTAAATCAGTTCTTCTCTTTCATTGAGACCTTCTCTAACCAAATTAGTAATGGCCATCGAGACTCAGTCTTAGGGCCTCATTACGACCCGGGCGGTAAGGGATTACCAGTACCGGTAAGGGCACTGGTGCCGGTAATCCCTTACCATCCAATTCCGAGGTCCCTTTGCGGGTCCTCCCTTAACGGTTTTACCAGCCGTTAAGGACGGGACCCGCAAAGGGACCTTGGAGGTAATTACAGTACCGCAATTTGCGGTACCGTAATTACCGCCTTCCCCATTTCCATTGAGCCCTATGGGGGCGAAAATGGGAATGGGGAAGGGCCAATGGTGAATGGGGAATTACCACCGCCAACCTTGGAATGGGGCAGTAATTCCGCCATTCACCATGGCGGAATCGGTAAGGTACCGGCGTTAACCATGACGCTAATAGCGCCATGGTTAACGCCTGGGTCATAATGAAGCCCTTAGTCTCTGTCTAAGCTTCTCAATTAGATCGCCCTTTCTCCACGATTTTGTCAATTTCTAAATAGTGGTCCACTGTAATTCCTCTCTGAGTTCCCTTTTTCACTGAAGTGGTCAACCATTTTATTTGATACTCTACTAGCTGTTACGCACAAGCTGTGTTCATTTAGGCATGTGGACATTTTTTGGGTGGTGTGCCCTATGTAGATTAGGTTACATGGGCAAAGGAGGGTGTACACCATGTTTTAAAATTTGCAATTGGAGTAGAACCTAAGTTCCCATTTGCTTGCGTTATAAAACGTGCCTTTCATGGTGGAGTGCGTTGTGAAGGTTCCAAGGTTCTCCCGCACCCCCAAGCACTTTAGAATTAGGCAAGACTTCTTTTAGGCACTATAATGGACCAGGGGGGAGGAGGGCCACTGGGAAGGCTCTCTCATGCAGACATAATCACATACACAGACATGGGCAGGCACTGAAGAAGGCAGTTATTGTTTAAAATATAAAGCACAGTTAACTATTAGTTGGATAGATTTGTAAATGTCAGATCCTAGGAATTTTAAAATCTTAGTACGGTATGAGTCAAAAACTCCCCGGAAGAATGTGGCCTGTGCTAAAAATGGACTACAGGCATTTCTGTGGTGTTCGCTAGCTAGCACTGGCAGAGCGCACAAAGTGATTCACCAGCTGTCTACTGTCTATCAAGAGCCCATGCAGACAAAAAAATTGATTTGCATGCTTTTTGCACAAAATGCAGAAATGAGACATATTATGAGTATTAAGTGTGGGGGGAACCTACACAGTCCAGTTAAACATTTGTAGAATGAGTCGAATATGGAGAGAATGACTCGAAAATGTTTATATCCATAAAATGTTCATAGGTAACAAAATGAAGGAAGCATGAGCGACAGTGTATTCTTGCATCAGCTAGCCAAATGTAGAGCAGCATGTTCGGACCGAACCCTCAGACAATGAAGAAAGGAAGTCTTTGGAGCATCCATCTTGTATGGAAGAAGGATAGATTGGGATGGATCCAGGGCCCGTATCCAGTGACGCCACTACAGCACGACTGGACTATATAAACTCCTGCTGGCACACTGTGGCAGGAGAAAGCAATGGAAGTGGGACAGGAGAAGATCGTTCAGGCAGCAGAGTCCTTTGCTACCATCCTCATTTTTGTAAGATTACACTTGTTATCCTTACAATATAGACTTTTGGCCTTATTTCCCTAGAGGGGTGTATTTATTCTGGTGTGAGCGTAATTAGGTACCCCATTACAAGTGACAAGATGTGCAGTGATCACAGGGGTATTGTTCCCAGATTTGTGGTTAACCCCATAGCTCTGTTAGGGTGGCATCATGTGATTTTGGTGTAAAGTGCAGTGTAAGTACCATTAGCAACCTGGTTGGGGTCGCTGGCCTTTCAGGAGGCTTGGAACGTAGGCTGTACTCTATGGTACAAGCCTGTGTTCTGAGCTGCCTGGGCAGCCAGCGCCCCCTTCCCTTCTCTTCCCCGCTCTACCGTCTCCATTTAGCACCCATATAGTTTCCTACACTGCTGCTAACGGTGTATTTTTTCAAAAAAAGAAACATAACTTTGGTTTTGCGGCTCTGCGGTGCACAGTACTGCTTTCTGCAAAGACCGTTTTCCATGCTGATAACGTTACAGTCATTAACATGGAATAAGGACTTCCCTGCTAGCAGTACTGCTTGGTGCAGAACTGCACTCAAAAGGTAAGCTCCTTTTCTTTCTTTATGCACTATTGCCACCCATGTAGGGATCAACATGGGTGGTAATGGCGATGTTAACCTCAGCGACGGGCCAACGAAGGGTAACAGCACCACTGCTCTTGTTAAGAGACAGTCGCTTCATTCAGGCCCTTAACCTGGGCGATGGGCCGTTACCGACAGGGTCGGCCCACTGCCTTGGTTAATATTGCCTCAATAAAATACAAAAATCAGATATCTTAACAAGTCACTGTTGTAAGCTTATACTTTTGTTGAAAGCAAAGGAAGCTACCAGGTACTAAATGCTATCTTTAAATTCAACAGCCTGTGAATTGTGGGATGAATCTGTGGATATCGTCCCATCTCCCCTAGGGCGAGACCTATCTCATGGGGGCAGGGCGGTGGTTTGGGGGAAGATCACATTGGAGAGGATAGGTACGACCATCCCCTGGGAACGTGGTATGCCTCTGCTTTATTAGCCCTTCTATCTTCTCCCCAGCCTAACTCTTCTTTCCTCTGCCCAACTAGTGCCAATATCTGTTATTGTAAACGCAGCCAATTTAGTATATTAGACTTGACTAAAACACCAAAGAACATAATATGCTTTCCATATAGTTCCAATGCAAGTACTGTGAAGAAGAAGACCAGGAGTATGAAGATCCCTCCAGTGAACCGGAGTGAACGGCCTAGTCTTTCACAGCATTTGATTGGTCAAAGGGAATACCAAATAGCAGAGGGAAAGCAAAATGGAGAGAGTGTTCTCTGAGAAGGACACCTGGGAGACGCCGACCTGGCAGGCAGGGAAGCTCACAAGGAGACGCAGTGCAAGAAGGCAAACTGGAGTGCAAATGTAGTCCAGGTAGAAAGAGCTACTTTGGCTGCTGTCTGAGCAACCCTCCAGGAATCTCAAAGCCACTGGAGCTGCTGCAGAGAAGAACTGCAGCCCGAGAAGGAACTACTGACTCGTGGAGCAACCGCCGACAAGGAGAAAAGATATCCACACGTGGCTGGAGACGGAAAGCACAGCCCGAGAAAGAAGAACTGACCGGAGGAGCCGATGCCGATCCGAGTAGGCACCTGAATAGTACTGCAGTCTCGCAGCTGAGCACCACCACTCGGAAGATATGAACCACGCATACAGGTATGTGGGCAGACTGAAAGCTGCTACAGGCCTGCAAGGAATCGGGAACAAATACAGAGGGCAAAATAAGAGAGACTGGATCCCAGGGAATAACAGCGAGAGAAAGAAACAAGTATACACTTGGCAGGGGAGTAAACCAAGCAGACCAGAAACATTATTGCGAGTTTGGGATCCACACCCATCGAGAGCCAGAGAGTAATAGGTCTGGGTCCTGAAAAGAAACACAGACAGTCCAGAAGAACATATATGCTTGGCAGGAGAGTAAACCAAGCTATTGTGAAACCACATTGCGAGTCTGGGACTCACACCCCTATGAACCAGGGAATAAGAAGGTCTGGGACCCTGAAAGCAAAGGAAATCAACAAGAAGAAACCATACGCTTCACAGGAGAGTACACCAAGATGGTATAATTCATCATTGTCTGGGACCTGCACCCATTTCGAGGTCTAAAAGTAAAGTGGGGAGCATTCAAGAGAGAATGAGGGGACAGAAGAAGAGGAAAAGAGTTTAACAGTGACTCTCCGTTATAATTTCCTGGGATATGTTTGGCAAGAGAGTGAACCAGATAGGAGCCCTCTGTGAACAAAAAAGCGCTGTTCACAGGAAAGCTGGAAACTTGTGTTGTGCATCTAAAATAAAGAAAACTAAATAAGGGGAGATGTGCTGCTAGCTTAGCAAGTAGAATAATAAGAAATCCAGGGCACAGGAGCTAATCCCTAATCATTGGAATATTACATTATGGAAAAGCAGGATTTCTTTCGTTTGACAACCTCAGTCATTGGGTGGTGACACAAATTGTCTTCATCACTTTAGTTCTGAATATAACACCCTTGCACATTATATTTGAGTTACTAGTGGTAAGGTTAGAAGTAGTTTTTTTTGACACAACAGTGACTGACTATTTATTTGACATAAACCCCTTTCAGCTTTAGGGGTAGAGATGCCATTTTGCCAACCCTTTTACTGGTTAATAAACATTTATTACCCAAATGATGTCTTCTTTGTGTCTGGGCCTTACTTCTGCACAGTGGTGGGATCCGATCTGGTTGACACAAATTGGGGAACCCTTAACTTTATCAAACTCAGTATGAGCACCAGTAACCCTTTCGGTAGCCACTAAGGAATCACTAGGCTTTGATCTCTCCACTAGTAAGGAAACAACCCTGGTACTCGAGTAAAGACAATTGATACCAACAGACTAGTATTAAGTCCCCCCTCTGAACATACATGAAGTTGGCCTCAAAGTCAGGGTTGGCCTGGAAGTATGGCCTGGATGTGATGGCTGAAATCATGGGCTCATATTTTGGAGATGGCGTTAAGATACTAATATACAATAATGGCAAACAAACATATCACATCAAGCCAGGAAATGAAATAGCTCAGGGTAGTTTGGAAAAAGCTATGCTCCTCAAGATAGTAAAAAGAACTGAGACAGAAGACACTGACAGAGGAACCAAAGGTTCTGCGGATGCAGGCCTAGACCCAGTAACAACTCATGCAGTGGTAAAGACCCCCATTGGCAGAGATGAAACAGAAATCATACCCCAACTTGGCTTTCGCACAAGTGCTACGCTAGGTTGAAAACAAACCCCACACCAGTTCAGCTGAATCAGAATCACCTGCCAAGGCATACGCCCATGCCATATTGGCCAGGTTCAGTTCAAGCATGGAGTACCTCACTGAGACTTGCATTGCTATGGCTACTCCAGTTGGTGGCTAATTGAAAGTACATAGGATAAAGCAGCCATTAGGCTGAAGCGGCTTCTGACACAGTATCAAAAATGACCCATCTTGAGATCTTCTTTGAGTGTTGCAGTAATCTGTGATCAGATTGCACTGCCCACGTAGCCTGTACACCCTGCACAAAGTAGACTTCCAACAGGTCGCCACTGAGGCCTTAGGTTCGGCAGAGGCAGCTATAGGCCCACTTACAGTTGGCAGAGTGCCTTTTGGTATACACGCTGAAATGTGAGCTGATCCTCTGCGCCACAGCACCAATTTCTTTCAAAGGAACACAAGTGATGTTTAAACCATGAGGTAAAGGTCATGTGAAAAGCACTCGACAAGCCTAGTTTTGAAAATTGGTAAAATCGCAAGTACATTGAATCCGGTGTCTGCTTCAACCATGCCCAAATGCAGATTACTAGGCTTGGCATCTGCGCCTCCACCTTCTCCCAGATATCAAGCCCTCTGTGGCTTCTGACCTAAAATCTTTCCAAGCATGATACCACCTGATGCCTGATTGGATAAACCTGTGCACCCACCCTCCCCCCGTAGTATCCTATGACCCCCCCTTGGCAGCTGAAGGAATGTAAGTGCTTCTAGCGTTCTGTGACAGCTGTGATGTCAATGCTCTGACCGCTGGTGTACATGTACATGGGTAAGTACATTTAGTGGGTCACCTACAGCCATAAATAACATTATCGTCCAATCACAGTACCACCCAATGAGAGAAAAAAAGGCCGCCTAGAACTTCCCAGTCATGATCGACTGTTCCCATAAATTGCTGAAATCTAGGGTTATCCACAAAAGTGGGGCAAGAGGTGGAAGTGTTGCCAGGCCGCTGTTAACGTTAATGTTAAATGTTAACTAATGCATACCAATCGTTCTTCTCAAATAAAATTGAAAAAGCTCCATTTTGGATAGTTTAGGAAATACATAGGGCCTCGTTACGAGGTTGGCAGTGTGAGAAGAAAGTGGGGATAATTTCATTACCACCACTTTTCCTGCAATGCCAAATTACAAGTTTTGCAGAATTACCACTGGTATCATTACTGAGTGGTAATTCTGCCAATTTCTGGAGGAAAAGTGGTGGATTTATATGAAGTTGGAGTTAAATCCCGTACTTTTTCTCAAAACATCGGCAGAATGACCACTCTGTAGTTCCACCAAAAACCCCCAATCGGGGGACTAACACCAACTTACCACAACTTGTAATCATGTGGTAAACCCACGGGACCAAGTTTCCATAACGGTAATTCCATTTGGTAGTATTCCGGCAGATCTTCCGCTAAAATACCACCAGACTTGTAGTGATGCCCAGAATGTTTACATATTGGGGAAACCTCAATACAGGATGTGGCAGGGGATATAGATTGGCACCCTGATGTGGTTCCCTGCTAGATACCATCGAAAGTTGTAAAATAAATATATGTTCTATGTGTTGACTCTATTAATGAAGTATTCAGATGCAAATTGAGATCAGGCATTATACCAGAGAACTGGAAGAAAACGGAAAGGACCCACCAGTTAGCGACCAAAAAAAAAAATATGCTTCTTGTCCAATCCAACTGATTATTTGCAAGTCAGATTGCATAGTATACAGAAGACAGCCAACCTTTGAATATTAGTGAAAAGGTTGACGATGGCAGACCTATAGCCTTCATTTTGCTTGATCTATCTCTCACATTTGAAGCAGTAGATTACGAGACATTGGTACAACGACTGACAAGTATGGCTTTTGGTGGATCGGTTATAGCATGGGTGACCTCTTTTTTTTATCCATGCAAACTCAAGCGCTTAATTTAGATCTACTTTTCATCATCCCAATTGAAGAGACTTAGAGGAAACCATAACAACTATGAAAGAATGGATGGACAAACCTCCCTGAAATCTTATCAAAATAAAGCTTTAGCTATAAACCCAAAAGTCAGTCCATGAAATTATTCCTTAGGGTCTGCCATTTCTGGTATATATCTGGACCCCTGCCCAGTGGTAAACAACTGGTATGGTTTGATGCTAACCTAGCAATGTCCACTCAGATATCTTGTGTTGTGAAATTCTGTTGTTACATTCTACATAAGCCTAAATATCTCTTACCACTCACATTTTCGTCTGAGCACCCAAAATATGGAACACAATTCCCCTTAGTATCTGCCGCTTAGAGGATCACCTTATCTTCCGGAAGTCACTCAAGACCTGGCTTTTCTCCCCTCCCACTCCACCCCACGGGGCATTTAACGCCCTGCGAGATAGATTGAAGCATCAATGAGTCCCTCAAAGAATGTACTGAGCAACGCAAAGAAAGGACAACAGCAGACCGCAGGACAGGATCCGCCTCACGTCAATGAAACCAGCCAGGGCTCACAGATACGTATCACACTCCATGTCGATGGAAAACAGCTGCAGTCAAGGCCACCCACCCGCACTCATCTTCAATCATACGCTACTTGATGACACATCGCACAGCAGCTCTGCCATAAGAATGCATCTAAGTCCCACAACACAAATTCAGTCTAGCTGGACACATAATCAGTCTCCTGAACTTTCACACCTTCCCGACAACTTCACAGCACCCATCCACTAACCAGCTCGACATGGGTCACTAGCAGGGACTTGGCCACCCCTACCTACTGTTGTATTAGCTAAATCCGCACAGGCATTATAAACACCTTTGACGAACCTCCCATACCATTGACTTCCATCCACTGAGGGTGTTCACCTAGAGCGCTTTGAGGCGTACCAATGGGAATAGGTGCTATACAAATGCCATATTACACTACATAAAGAAAGTTGTTATCTCTCAATTAGATTTTGCAAATAGCATCTGCCTGGAACTCATTGAAAGTCAAATAACCCACCTCCATTGATTCTAAAATGTTGCAGCTGGAGTTCGGGGGGGATCGATGAAGCACAATCACATGACTAATGGTCTTTAATCACTCGACTGACTACCAGCAAAAAAAGAAGTCATAAGAGAGTGTCTAGTGTCCATAAGACCATTTAGGGGCCCAGGAAGTTCATCTTGTCACACTGTTTACAGAGGTATTACACCTGTGGACCACTTAGATATAATTCATTATGTGCTTTGAATAGCCTAGGTTGAAGAAATCCAGAACGAAGGGTAGATCCCACTTAGTACAAGCAGCTAATCAATAGAATGCTCTTTCACTACTGCTTTACTTGGAGACAGATATTGCAATTTTCAGGAAGAAATTGAGGGCACATTTATTATAAATCCTGGAATGCCTCAAGTGCCAGTCTGCTGTTCGCTGGGTCGTGAGGAGGTGGGGAGAGGTGAGACTTGTGCCTTTGTTGTTTTTACTCTTGTAATACCTACATGGAGTGACAAAGAGGTCTTACTGCCTTTGGGCCTTTATGCAGATTTGGTCCACACTTTTCAAGGGGAGAATGAAACCAAATACCAGAACAAGGGAAGAGAAGTCAGAAGGGGTGGGCCTGTTCCATGATATTTTGTCTGCTCCCCTTGTTTTTAACCCAAAAAGAAACACTGTGTTGAGTGCTCGCGCGTTCCCATTGCCTCCGTCATCCCCCTCCCCATCGAAGGAGGAGGTTGTTTCTTCTGCTCAAAATGGGGAGTCTTCCCAGCCCTCGTTGGAATCAACGGCTCTGCCCCTGATGCCTTACTCTGTCATTCTAATCAACGAGCAGGCAACGTCCCCCACTGGTCCAGTAGATCTGTCCTTCATGGACACCCCCCCATTTTTGGTGTAGGAGAGATCTCACTCCTGGCCCTGTCTCAATATGCTTTGAGACAAGGGGAGTTGCTGGATGTTTCCCTACACTCGGGTCATGTGCCAGTCATGGTCCAGGAGGAGGGGAAAAACTCAACTGATGTGTAGGGGGCTTCAAGGTTCCATTCTTTTGGAATTAAGGGAGCAAACAAAGTGTTTAAGGGCTTTTATTATCCAACTATTTGGCCTCAACACTCCGAGAAGAGAGAGATCAAATGATTGCTGTGCAATCCCTACCTCTGATATCGTGGACCACCCAACCTCTGATAAGGGATACTCTTGATTTCAATTCTGATTGTTCTTTAGTTAGCGAGAGGGGTGATTGTACAGAGATTGTTCCTATTATGTGAGTGAAGGGACCTGCCCTCGTATTGACAGACTCTTAGAGGGCCCCCTCACTGATGCCACAGATTCCTTGACAAACACAATGAAACATAAAGGGAAAAAAGTAAAACAAATTCAAACTAATTTGCGGACGGATTCTTGAAAGCAAAGCCAGGAAAAATACATTTATAATTTGTTTACAGAAAAGAAAAAAGAGGGGGAGGCCCTGGAAGGTTTGGAGGAAGTTAGTGAAATTATGGGGATAACTGAGAACAACGCTCATAAGAATATTGACCCTAGGAATACCAGAGAAATTGGCTCAAGAAGAAATCCGGAGGCTAAAAGCCAGAGAGAGGACTTAATGTCTATTAAACTAATGATGGAGAACATGGTGAAGGAAACAGTGAAAAGGACGATTGATCACTGGGCTAGGACTGGATCATCTGTAATTGAAGATCTTCAGGCTGTGAATCATTGCATGTTAGCTCAAGGATCAAAATAAAAAATGACTGTTGATATCTTGAGAACCCAGCATTGCGATTCATATGCGACAGTCATTTCAGATTATGTGAGCAAAAGGGCTCCAATGGGGCCGAAAGGGCTGGATAACCATTTTCAGAGCCGAGCTAGTGACAATCTTTGGCCTGGGGAAAAACCAGAACTAGGCTTTCATGATGCTGAGGCCACAAGGGAGCCTATGAGGCCCAAGTAAGTGTTTAATAGTATCTTAAACACGGTCCAATGGAGGCAACTAGGCTTCCCAAATGATTCGTGTGTGATTTTGCATTATATGTTTGGTTATGGGGGCCCTGACTTGCTGAATAGGTGCAGAGTATTAGCGTTCCTAAATGAAATTCTGAGTCTTCGACTCGTAACTTCTGCAGATATAAAACTGGTCGATTTTATGTCCATGTCCGTTTGGTTTTTCACTCCCAGGTAATTTACAAAACTCTACTGGCAGAGGTAAATCAATTTAACAAGCTAGGATAAGATAGCTTAAACTTCAGTCCAGGGTTTTCAATTTTGCAATATGTTAAACAAATTGATGCCTTAAGATCGGGGAACGAGGATGGGGCGGTAGAGATGAAGGGCAGTAGCTATGTATAAGAAGAAGAGCAGGATCATAATTGGAGGTTGTTAGCCCTTAGTTTACGAGACTCTATCTCCCAACTACAACATTTAAAAACTCAGTTTAAGAAAAGTTTCCTTAATATCTTGGAACTCTAGAGGTTCAGAAAATCTATGTGCCTCTGTGGAATTATGTAAAGTGTTAAGTCAATATTCAATAATATGTATTCAAGAAACATGGTTAACTTCCCCTCAGAGATTAGATGGTTTTGACGTAAGAGCAGAACTCTCTATCAAGGGGTTGAGAGGGAGGCCGTCAGGCGGTCTGATAATTGCCATGAGGAATGGGGCAGACATTGAAGTAAAGAAATGTGTACATGTATCCAAAGAAGTGTTGGCTGTGTTGCTGGAGCTAAAATTAAGATTTCCTTATCAATTTATCTTGCTTTTAAATATATTTTGGAATCCTCATTCTAATCTATTTGTGAACATAAGAAAGATAAATGGTCTCATTGACGACTGGTTGGTCAACACACCAGGGGCACAAATAATCATAACCAAAACATCATACTGGGCGGTCTCCTGGGGTGTAAAAGGAAGACTCTCCACGGTCAGATTTGCCAAGACATTTTTTCAAATTGGGGCCTTTACTCTGTAAATGCACTTCAGGATATAGCTGCAGACCCTATTACATGATCAGATGGAAAGCGGACCTCAACAATTGACTCGATATATATATGTCAAAGACCTTCATTGATCTTGTAGATGAGTTTAACATAAAAAACACCAAGTTGAGTGACCACACAATGTTGGAGGTCATCCTTTCGTTTGCCCCGGTGCAGGGGGGGCAACCAGGAATTATAATAAGGTATTACTCCTCATGAGTAATAACAAATCGCAGCACGCCTAAGGACCCCTTATCACACAGTACTACAAACTAAGCCATGATCTACAGAGCAAACTCCTGGTGAGACTCCTATACACCAAGGTACTGCCTTATAACGTGTAGATTGTACACATGGCCTTCATGACACTGCTTCCACACCGTGGCCTTCACCATTAAAAAACCAATAGTACCCCTCAGGCGTACTAAGCGTGACATGCGTGTCCGCTACCGTTCCCTACATACTCCCACTGCTTCCCATAGCACGAAATTCACCAAACTCATCAGAAGTATCACTTACTGAAGCTGTCACCTGTAGCTATAGCCTTCATGTTATATTTATCGTATGTCCTATAATGCCTCTTCTCGCCTAACTTGTATCATGGAAGTGGCCAGATAAATCTGCCTGAATCTCACTGTGTGCATATTGACTTCTCGCTTCAAATTACCCTGCCATTTGTTCTTATTATTATGTCTCTTTATGGCCCATGGTTGGCTAGCCACACTAAGAAATTAATCTTAATGACCCTCACTCTGACACAATGTATGAGACTTAGCTTTAATCATACGTACAGCAATCCACTTTTACGCGATCACAGCCTAACAGCTTGTTAAATGGGTACGATGTCTGAACGCTTCATGTACTGCAATATGATTGTTTGTATAGTGATCACATGCTTTGCCTAGCTAGCCACTGCTAATTAGTTACATTGCCTGCCTATGCCTATGATTTTTACCTATCTTAGAGTATTATTGCATCAGGTATTTCGTATTGTTCATATACCGTGCTTAACTAGCCACTGCCAACCTGCTATTTGTTTCTGTCACTGCCGTTCAATTTGACCTAATCCTATACTGTTACTGGATTTGAATATTGCATGTACTCATCTGCTATGCCTAGCTAGCCACTGCCATCCAGTTATCAGTGTCTGCATTTGCCGGTGTTTTTGACCTATTCTATGCAATTATCGTACTATGACCCATAGCACGTTATTCGCATAGCCCTAGCATCTCCTTAGCTGTCACCATCAGGCCATCCACCTTTGATCGAGACCTTGCACTACCAGAAGTTGCACACCTAGGTACCTGCTCAATCCTAATAGAACAGCCAGGTTGCATCTTCACCTTATGCTAGTCCTCATCATAAAGTGCTTCAACGACTGGATCTTGCCTTTACCTACATCCACTTTAGGTAATCTTCTCCTGACACCCATGGACACCTTAACAAACCCCAGGGTACTTGCTACTCACCTAACCGTGGCATCTAACCTCCCGCCATTAGTACTCCTACCTCCCTCAACATTCCTTCAACCATGCCTACTTTCTGAACCCTACCACTATCAGAGATGACCGCATCTAAGCTTATACCCTCAGAGATTACTGCTAATAAGTTTACACGTTGAACACAAAACCCTATATCAAACTAATACAACCCCTCATGATCCCCAGTTCAGAAAATTGCCAATGCAACCCAAGGCATTACTAATCACCCGTCACCTCAGCCATCTACACCCACACTACTGACCACCACTCCTTGCCTGCTACCACTTACAAATCACAGACTTAGGGCGGGATCCCGACAATCTCACCACACCCTGATCACTAAAGATAGCTTCACAGCCACCCTTACCTCAACTAATACAGCAACGTCACCACTCGTCCCCCAAAACAACCATAGGTCACCTAAGACCAACCAAAACAACTCCACACCTTTCATTAAAGCTGGCCTTATCAATGCCGGATCACTACCTGCTCATGCATTGGACATAGCCGACTTAATTACACCGCACGACCTCGACATTCTTGCTATTACAGAGACTTGGCTTCATTCGGCATCAGACCCGTCACTTGCTCTCGCAATCCCAGATAACTACTCTATTCTCCGATCAGACAGAGACGCTAATAACTCGAAAGGAGGAGGTACAGCCTTCATCTACAAAACTGCACTAGGCCTAAGAAACATTAACATCCAACCCATACTATTGGCAGAACTACTATCTATCAAATTGTCCACCTCTTCTACATCAACAATCACAATCCATTTCAGATCCTAAAGACCCTAATGCTTGTGCTCTTAAGGATACTATTACTAAATTAGGTTATAGACACTGAATAACTAAACCTACTCCTAATAAAGGAAGAATGTCAGATTGGTTATCGGATCTAAACTGCAATATTGACATAGTCTCGAATACACCTTGTGCCTGGACTGACCACCATTTAATCTCATTCACCATCAAAGAAGCTGCGTTACCTACTTCTCAAACACAAGCACCTGCCATGATGACCAGAAATAACCACAATCTAACCTTAGAAAAACTTCTACCACTATTACATCCTATCTCTCACCCGACCATTGTGTACTCAGACCCATCAGTACTTGTAGACTTGTATAACAAAACTATGCTTAAGGCTATCAACACTAAAGCTCCCCCAAATTACGTAAAGCTAAACCTTGTGCTCCCCTTAACAACTGGTATGCCCCTCACCTAAAGTCTCTCAGAAACCTAAAACGAAAGTCTGAAACACTATGGAATTGTACACCGTCATTAGTAAATAACGGCAACTTAATTGCAGCCTCATTTAATAACAAGGTCGCCATTGTCCAAGCTAAAAAGGATAATTAAATGATCGTATATCTAAAGCTAAGTCCAGTACAAAGGAACTATTTAACATCCTGAAAGAGTTGGAATCATCTGCTCCACCTCCTGATACCTGTAATAAAAATGCCCTATGGTGCACTAATATACAGAAGGCATTACAAGACAAAATTACCCAGCTGCAAAATAAAATAGAATCCAAAACAAACCTTATCTCTGATAACGATCCCATTCCCCTAGCTCCCTCTCATCAGGGACGCACTGCCCCAATTCAATTTCTCTCCTCTTTCTATCAAAGAAGTTGAGACTATTATCATGAAACTCAATCCATCCAATTGTCAGGGAGACACCTGACCATCCCCACTTATCAATGAGGCTGCGAAAGAACTGGCCCCTTTCATCACGTCTGTCATTAATGCTTCATTTAAATCCAGTATAGTTCCTAACAATCTTAAAGAGGCTCCCACTGCCAAAGAAACCATCACTAGACCCCAGCAACTCCTCAAATTATAGACCCATCACAACGGTCCCATTCATGTTAATAATTCTGGACCGAGGAGCCTACCTGCATATACAGCAGCATCTTGAATCCAATAACCTGCTAGGACTGAGACAATCCAGATTCAAACCCAAACATGGGACAGAAACTGCTCTTATCGACCTTAAGACTCAAATTTAGACTTTGAAAGACCAGGGTAGATTAGCCTTGCTTCTCTTACTAGACCTATTGGCGGCATTTGATCTGGCGAGCCATAAAATCTTATTCAAAAACCTCTCATCGGCCCACACTTCTCAGACCAAGCGAACGCTTGGATTGAGTCCTTCCTCAACAATAGATCCATGAGGGTCTTTGCACCCTCAGCTTCTGCCTCACCGACCCTAGTTACCTGTGGGGTGCCACAAGGCTCATGTAGTGTCCCCTACTCTCTATAATGTGTTCACAAAGCCCCTTTTTGATAAACTTGACTATCTGGGAGTCACATACAGCAATTATGTGGATGACACCCCGATACTCATCTCTATCACTGGTGATCACATTGTAGACAGTAAGACCCTCAATGACATTTACTTCATTACACAAGCATGGATGGCAAATCATGGGCTGTGTCTCAATGACGAGAAGACAGAGCTGCTTCTCTTAGGGTCTTAGGGTCTTCAGCTAACCTGAACCAACTGGGCACGACTTTCACCTCCTTCAATATCGATGGTAACATAATTAATTAATTGCGTCACCATTCCACTCGGAGACTAGAGAGACTCTACGCTCACACTAAAGAGACAAACCAACGCTCTTACCTGCAAGCTCATTACTGCCTGCCACCCCTACCTGACCACAACTAATTGCATCACAATAGCATCACAATAGCCAGAGCACTAGTCTTATCCAAGTTCGACTATTGCAATGCACTCCACTTGGGCACGTCACAACTAAACCTCAATAAAATGCAAGTCATGAATAATAATGCCATCAGAGAAGCTTTAAGCATTCCTAAAATGCAACATATCTCTGCAACCAGACACTCAATAAAATTGCTTAACATCACGCAAAGAATCGACCTCAAAACATTATCCCTGACCCATAAGTGCTCATCCAAACAAGCACCCACTTACCTATCTAATACCATATCAAAACACGGCCCACCAGAACAGCCCAGTCGCACTGCGTCACCATTCCACGCTTTAAACAACAATGCACAGGTGGAGTTAGCTTCCCAGTCCTTGCTGCCAAGAAATGGAATACATTACCATTATCCCTAAGAGAGGAACCTTCATTCCTCTTCAGAAAAAAATTCTGGATTCATGAGCAAGACTGTTAACCTGATCACTACCTGATGTACTTATTGAACATCTATAGATGTATATTTGTAACCCTGGCCTTGACATTCTCTTACCCTGTTGTACCTACTGTTGAACAATTATATCTGTACTCTTTGTATAATACCTGTATATTATATTCCTGTCTGTATATTCTTGTAATTATATGCATGCCTGTATCTCTTTGTAATCGGTATGAAAAGCACCCAGATGCCTTTGGGCATGGCTACACTCTACAAACAAATAAACTAAACTAAACTAAGAATTGTCTGCGTTAAGGGGAATGTACTTAAATTGACTACTCTGTTTATGGCTGATTTGTGTGCCTCTAACATGGATACTAAACTGTCACTATGTACACATATCCGTTTTAGTACCTATATTGAGTCCCTAATTATAAAATCTGTGAATAGACCGTCTGTGAAACCAACAACTGAAAGGCACAAACATGGTTTTGCTATTGTGGTACAAGAGGAGAAAACCCTATGCCGCAAAGAAATCTGTCAGCTTTGGGAAACATGCAACTCATTAAAAGATAAATATGAGGCGGTTAGGAAGGTAAAACAAAGATGAAAAATTGCCTTATGGGATACCGAGTGAGTATGTATCAGAATGACAGTGAGAAAATGATTGCTGCACTAAAAGAGGGCAGTTTCAGGGAATTCTGGGTATTGGTCAATGCTTTAGACACTATACAATCAATAGCTCAAACAGATACTGTCTCCGTGGAGGCACAGGTGGGGCATTTAGGATCACTCTACAAATGTAAGGACCAGACACACATTGATCTGGAAGGTTTGAAACACTGTGCCTGGGAGGTTAAGTTCACCATTGAAGACATCACTAAACTAATTAAAAAGGCTAGTGCCTCTTGAGCTGCAGGCCCAAATCAGTTAACAAATGCAACCCTTAAGGGAATCCTGAGTTGTAGGCTGAGGCTTTATATCTACTATATAAGGATATTATCTTAACTAGATGCATTTCAGATTCTTGGCATATTTCATATGTGGTCCCAATCTATAAAAAAAAGGCGACATGGGCTCTCCTTCGAACTATCGCCCAATAGCTCTACTGGACGCTGAGTTAAACATCTTCACAGGTATTGTCCTAAAGCATGTAGAGGACTGGAGCTACAGGAATGACATCCTTGCGATGCAGCAAATGGGCTTCAGAAAGCAAGTGGGCACCGATGCTGGAGGGCTTTTAGTGCGCACTTTGCAACTGATTGTTTGGAAAGAAAAAGGTTGCCCGATACATTTGGCTACTATGGATCTATCTCCTGCTTTTGACTTGGTGAATAGACCGACACTTTGGTGAAAATTTAAAAAACTAGGTTTTCTGGGAGGTGTCTCATCTCTATTAATTCATTTGCATGAGGAGTCTCAAATTCAAGTCTGTCTGAATAATGGGGGTCTCCTTTCACACACTATTTGTACATCTAATGACCTCGTCAAAGATGCATTTTTGCACCAGTACTATTTAATTTAAATATGGCTGATGCTGCTAAAATACTGGATAAGGCAGCTTTTGTGCTGCTCAATATTGAGGGTGCCAAATTATGTTGGACAGCTTATGCCGATGATTTCCTTTTAATGGATATACTCCAAAGGGTCTACAACGATTAAGAACAGCATTTAATTCGTATGTTGTCTCTAATGGCCTAAAACTGAATTTGAAGAAGACTGTAGTGATGAGTTTAAGCAGACGCTGTACGCCAATTGGGTTTATGTGGTTTTTAAATCTTGAAAAATGTGTTATAAGGACCTCTATAATGTACCTTGGGTTTCCAATTTATGATAAGCCAAAAAAATGTTGCAATCGCAATTTTTTTATACGAGAAAGTAAACAAATTGTCCAAATGAAAAAAATTGACAAAAAATATGGCACATTTTCAATGCTTCCACTGATGCGGTTTTACTCGGCCAAGATCATACCACAATTGTGCTATGGCCTTGAACTGTTCCCAGTTTGGGCACGGGATGAGATGAACAAATTGGAAGCCTTGATCTGGCATTCCATTATATATTTCCTACCAAAATCTGTCCCACTCGCAGCAATTAGATACGAGTTGGGGGTGCAATCTCTTGAAAGTATGTTGGCATGGAGATGGCTGTCCTTGTGTCGGAAACTCTATACTAGTCTGACCAAAACACTGCATGCACTATTAGACAAGGGGTTACGGCAAGATTTGATAGAGAGAGGCTATGTATCAATGCTAAAGGAAGAATGTGCAGAGCCTCTTGCAAAATTGGGTTTGACAGTGGATGCTCTTCTATTTTATCCACTAAGGGAGAAAAGTCTTGTACAATATAATGATTGGGCCAGAACAGTGCATGCAGTATTAGCTTCTAAAGTGTATTCAGTGTGTTTGTCATCACAATAAAATGGGGTGTCTTGAACCTTATATCATAAGATTCCCAGATAAGAACCGACGACATGATTTTGTGAGGGTAAGATTCAATGTCTTGAGGACAAGAGAGATCATGTCGGTGCGTGGTGACATAACTGTAGAAATGTCCTTCTGTAGATTTTGTAGAGCGATGGACTGTAAGGAAACACTGTTGCATCTGTTAATAGAGTGCCCGGCTCTTAGGATGGAGCGCATTCAACAATACAAAAATGTTGTTTTCAGGAGAAGAACGAGTTTATGTGGATACCTTATGGTGGGATATGATCCACACTAAATAAGTCGCGATAGAAATTGCAGTATTACGTTTTCTTTCTGAGGTGTGTAAACTATGTTAGAAGCCAGACTGTCACATTGATGTTTGTAAATATGGATTCAATTTGTTTATATTTGTTTTAATGCGTATTGAGGAAGGTCCAAGAATAGTTCAGTCATTTTTAGATATGAGGTCAATATCAGTATTAATGATAAATGTTTGACCTTCTGTGAAGTATGTGATCTAATTGTTATTATGGTTCATATTGTGTTATGTGTGTTATGTGAATTTGTAGAACACTATTGCAAGGTTGATTTTATGAGGAATTATTTTATGATGTATTATTGAGTTATCCATTGTTGTTGATTTGGTATTATTCTTCGTAAACTACTTCTTCTCTTTTGTAAAGGTTATTTTTATAAACAAAACAAATAAATAAATAGATGCATACATTATAAATGTGATTATTCTATTGTAGTTGGCATATTGGGGTACAGTTTTTTTTATTGCACATAGATTACTCTGGGCTATTGGGTGCTTTATAAACCCCAAATAGCAGCAGGTGCTGTCTGTTATGTAACCTATGATATTTTTTCCAGGCTCCAACAAATCCACAAAAAATGTTATTGTGTAGGATGGTGTAGAACTCAGTGCCCCACTCCCAAGAACTGGCACAGCTGCAGTATTTTCTAGGGTAATTGTGTGTACTCATGGTGAAATGTCTTATGTTATGGAGAGGCATGCACTTAATAACTTCATCCCATGTCTGTGCAAGGTGATGCCATTTACAGGAGCCTTAGTTGTGGTACACTCAGCACACCACTTTCTGCCAGCGTGTGCAAGTGGACAAGTAAACGAGGTCCCAAGCGTGATCCACACTCCGACCGCCCATTTTGAAGTACCAGGAATGTTCATGCCGAAATATGTGACGTATGATGAGAAAATAATCCAGCAGAGAGCTGCAGTGGGGCTCTGTCCAGTACCTATTAGACTGACAGCACCTATTGAAGTACCGACACCTAAAAAGACCTGGACAGTAAGGTACCCATTGAGAAAATCATACCAACAAGTGAGAGAGACTGATGATTGTTAGAATGTAATACCTGATGAAGCCAAGAAGATACTAAAAGAAGGCGAATGGTGACGTCATAAGAACCCGGACTGACTCATATATGGATAAGTGACATCCTGAGTCTAAAGTGAAACAATTGATGTCAAATGTCAGAAACTTATGCCATGAGCGTGATAAAGATATTCAGCCAGTTTAAACATGTACATATGCAAGGAACCGCACTAAGCAGGAATTCATGAGGCTTGCTTGAGCTTAGTAGTAAGATAGATTGCGGCAAGCGCCACCTATACATATCTACCTCAAAAGGAGCACTTTATATAATTATACTTCCACTATGCACAAGAGCAGAACCAACCACAGGTTACTAAAGGTCTCAAGAGGAGAGCTTTGCAGCAGTAAAATTGAGAATTGAGGACAGAGAGAAACTCAGACGAAGGTAAATCGTGCCAAGAAGCCAAGGTCGTATCAGCCGGATTAGACCCACAGTGGAAACAATTAATGAAGAGAAGAACAGAGTATCCTATTCAGAAAGGTCACGATAAGCCACAGATGGCAGATGGCTGGCCGAATTAAATCAAATGCACGAACTGCATGGAGAATAAGACAATTTCACGGTGTCGAAATCACGTGACCGAGCAAGCCGAAGGGATGAAACTTTCACACCTACGCATGGACTTGTGCCATGCCCACGTACCTTAAACTTTACCAGACCAAGAAGCAGTCTCGAGGCCAAAAGACAAAGAAATAATTGACACATGACCACTGAAGTGATGATTGATTGTTGCAATAATTGGAGGGAGGCTGAAGAAATATTGACCCAAGGCCGACAGAGCATAAAGAGATACCGGGGGTTACCCGAGCAGAGAGAGATAGCGGGAGGATAATCGAGCTCGAGGATAAGCCCAGATACCTATGCTTTAATATAGCACTAGAAAAAGCCTGCATTCAAAGTCCTGAAAAGGAGGGAAACCAGAAATGATGAAAGAGACGATCTGAAAGGGATGGGCTTAAATCCCATGTCGGGATAATGATAGGGGCATGGGATTTGTGTAGCCGGCCGGAGTCTGTCTAGTCTGTTACGTCTGTCTTACGTTTTTTCTTTTTACTCTGACGTCACGAGGTAAGAACATTTTTGGGGGAATTAGCATGAAAATTATGCGATTTTATAGCTTGGATGTTGTATGACATGAATTGATGGTTGTCGTGTGAAAAAGTAAAAATATTTTTTTTTGTGAAAAAAGGGGATTAGAGCTTGCGACGATTGGTGCTTGCTCATATTGTTTATTTTGTTTGAGAAATGTAAAGCATAGCAAAGGAGAAGACAAATAAATTTAAGCATGGAAGACATTACACCGTTCGTACACTTGTACAAACAGTTGCCAAAACATGACCCTAAACTGAAGAAGTGCAGTGCAGAATGGGTTAAAGGAACTGCCCACAAAATGTTTATGCCATGGCCCCAGGGTTGATTGCTATCTAAAACGGTCCTGCAACACATGACAACATATTTGCACGCCACGTACACTGGCAAAAAGTTAGATAAACGCCTAGTTAGTTTAGAGCTTTGGAAGATGTACCAAGAGGATAAGGAGGAGGAGCCGCCGTTAGATTGGATACTTAACATATTACAGAGGGGGGTGAAATGACTCCTGCGCCACCCACCCAGTCTGAAACAAAGAGCAAAGCCAGTAAAAATGAAGGATTATATCAATTCAGGGAACTTAAAAAAGTAGCCACAGGATATAGCAACCCGGCATATGAGTCATCTACGCAAAGTAGTGACGAAAACCTAGACAAAGATAGAGATATCACCTCCAAAGTCCTGTGGGACAAGGAGAGGCGCGAGAAAGAAAAAGGAGATCAAGCGCAAGCAAGTACATCTCCAGATATGAATAGAGAGGGATAGAAATGGAAAGGAGATGAGAACAGAACTGATGAGATGGCATTCACACAGAACGAATGGATGGGAAGTCAGATTATATTGAAACTCGATGGTAAAGGCATTGAGGAAGTGAGACAAAAGGGAGAGTCAGACAATTCAAAACGAAAAGAGAAGGAAAAGGAAAAAGGATTGAGAGACAAAAAAATTTGAAAAAAGATAGACAGAGACGAAAACAGTTGTATCGCTAAGAGCAGGAAAGGAAACGCGATCATAAGCCAAAAGCAGCTAATGATCAGGAGAGGCAAGAACAACAAAGAATAGAGGAAGAAGAACAAAAGATAAGGGAGAAGAGAATAAAAAGACAAAGGGATGAGGAAATACAAGGGCAAATGAATGTAGAAATGCAGAGAAACAAGAACAAGACAGGGCTAGAGAGGTAGCGAGGAAGCACAGAGAGATTGATGATGACATAGAACACAAGCAAAGACAGAGGACACGGGATCTTGAATATCTGGATAGAGAGGTTAAAAACCTGATCCAGTAGTAGACTGGGAAGACATAGAAGAATTATTTCCTGGGTACGATTTAGTACCAGGCACGTCTAGGGCAAATATGGAAGATGACTTGGACACCAGAAGCATCAGAGAGACGATGGATAGAGTATATGATGATATTGGGCTCGAACAATTACCCCAAGGGAAAGGAGAACACGAAGGTTTTGAGAGTACAGTTATATGACACTGAGGATGCCTACCCAAGTAGCAGAAATAGAGTTGTCCCTAGATACGTTGACACTAAATAGGAGTGAGGAAGATGAGAGGAGTTACATGAGTTGGGCACAGACAATATCAGACGCAGAAAGAGAAGAGTATGAGGAAAAGGAAGATGAGAGAAGACGTGAAAAATGCTTCTCTGGAGGAAAAGGAATGAGATTGTCAGATTCTAGTGAGTCTGCACCTAAGGCATCAGAGTCAGTCACACAATCAGACAGACACTAAGGACTATCTTACGGTCAGAAGGGGGTGTCTCCACCGCCCTATGTGATCCGACTAAGGACATTACCAGGTAGACAGCGCTGCAGAACTATTACCCCTGCAGTGGATAGAAAAATGATGAGCAGGGAAAGGGAGTGTCATCTATTACAATTCCCGTTGCTCAAAAAAAGTAGGAATGAGGCCACAGTATATACCCTGGCCACTCATGGATCGAGAAAATCTAAAAAATAAGCTTCCAATGTTATCATTGGGAGCCGGAAAATGGATACATGAGCTAGAAAAAATGACAGGAGGGAACACTTTAGCTATAGAGGATATTAAGGGTCTTTTAATCGCCATACTTAGTGATAGAGCTGATGATGTCTGGACACGAGCAGGTTATCCTGCGTGGCTACAGTTAGCACCGCACATGATGTTGCTCCATTTAACAATTGCAGAGCCGTGGTATGGAAAGCATTGCGATTGCTCTACCCGGATACTTCTGACATGGGAGCTATATTGACACGCAAAATGAAGGAATCAGAAGATCCTTTACTTTACATTCAGAATTTCCAAGACGCATGGGTGCTGGAAACACGGGAGTCTTGGGGGAAGTCTATACCCGTGTTTTACCATATATTATGCCAAAGGCTGCCAGATCACGTACAGAAGCAGCTCAAGAAATTGGTAGGAATCGATGCCAAACCGTGGTCTGAAATAGAGTTGACCATAGCTCACTATTGCAGGCTACTGCAAGAGAAGAATCGCAAAAAAGATGCTGCACGAAAAGCTCAAGAGGCAAAATGAGTGCAGAAGAAATGGGTCAAATATGGCATTGAAGGGGCAATGATAACTAGCACAGACGGATCAAACACACAGCAGGTCAATAATCAACAGCAGGTTAATCAGGGCAGTAATAGGTTTTACCCCAGAGGGAGAAGCTTTCGAGGAAGAGGGTGGCAGAGTAATCAGGGAGGTTTTCAAAGTAATCCGGGAGGTTTTCAAAACATGCAAAATGACAACCAGGATATGTCAAATGGGCAAATAATCAGACCACCGCTTATATGTTGGACGTGTAGGATGACAGGGCATCTAGCACCCACATGCAGAAGCCAAGGCATGGTGCAAAACGATCAAGGAACAAGAATAGGAATGGTGAACCCACCTATGTTTTTACAGGAGGGTGGAAATGGAGTTGCACAAAATCACACGGTGCAACAGCAAGTGCCAGGGTCACAGCAAAGCTTGCAACCTCAGAACTCAATACATTTTCCACAAGGACAGTCTCAACAGTCGCTGATGCAAGTGTCACAGACAACAAGTGCAGGACAGGCATTGAATTCTGGAATAAGAACCGACACTGGTGATGGAGGAAGTCCATTCACACAGCATGGGACAAAGTGATATATGGATTAGGACAGCTCATTGGCAAACCTGATGTGTTCTATCCTATCAGTGGCACCAGACCCTCACCAGGAACCAAGGGTAGATGTTGCTATAGGGGATAAACAATGTTCCTTCCTAGTTGACACGGGTGCAACATGCTCGTGTATACGTGAAGGCCATTTTTGCTTGTCCGGCAATGCCATAAATACTCAGAGCTTCACAGGAGCAATAAGCTGTGTTCCTTTTATAGAAGAACTTCCTGTATCTATAGGAGAATGGGACATGAATGTGGCACTGCTATATTCAAGGCAAACCCCAGTAAATATATTTGGACGAGATATAATGACAAAGTTAAACATGACAATATCATTCACGGAGAAGGTCATAGTATGTTCGACTCCAGGAATGCATTATTTGAACGTATGCGAAATGATTAGAGCAGCTATGAGGGCTGTCCCATTGGAACCAGAAATATCCGCGTATGGAGTGTGTATATTAATGGCAGGGCTACCAGGCCTGGCAGACAAAACCATGAGGACCCCAGATGAGTTTTTATTTAGGCCAAGAATACCTATGCATGAGGAAAAGGGACAAGTATTTCCCTTGCCAATACACACAGCCATAGTACTAGGGAAAATGGCTTTGATCGATGGTTGTGATGATGAAGACAGACAATGGTGCACAGTAATCGCCATTAAGCAAGGGTACAGATTTACTGACGTCACTGATGACAATCTGTTTGATGATCAAACTGGTGTAGATGAAACAACAGTTGAGGTCAATCTCGTTTTCTGGGTGAGAATGATAAAAAGAGAGGTGCCCCAGAGAATGATGCTGGCACAAAAACGACCTGAATATTTTGATGGCGAAATGGCCCAGGTGCCTGTCTCAGTGTGGACCACAGGCCCCTATTACGTAGGCTTGTTAAAAGGAGTAGGAGAAGTGAAGATTAAATTGAAACCCGAAGCAATTATACCAAAAGCACGACAATATCACATGTCTAGGGAAGCAGATGAAGGGATTTTCAAGACAATGGGCCTCATTACACGGTAGGCGGTAAGATACCGCCCTTATCGGCATGGCGCTATCAACAGGTCCGCGTAGGCAAGAGGCCGCTAATTGCGTGCCATTACGAGTACGCGGACACAAGCATAGAGCCATGCTGGTAATGACCCTACCGCCATGGCGCTAAAGACCCCGTAAAGACCCTTAGCGGCACCGATGAAAGCTCTGATAGCACTTCCGACCTCCTGCAACACGGAGTTAGCGGTGACCGCTATTAGCGGTCACCGTAAATAAGCGGAACCGGAAGTAGCGTCATCGCACAGGAATGGGAAAGAGCACGGCGGCCATCTTTAAAAACACAATCTATTGCCATCCTCTGCCCCCAGGACCTGCATCCACACCAGTGCCATACAAAACCATCCAAGACCCCCTGACAATGCCCAAGGCAATCAAAAAAGGAGCGGATCGGCAGCGGAAGGAGAAATTCACCAATGAGGAGCTCATCATGCTCACGGACACACTTGCCGCCAAAGTGGATGTGGTGTTCGCAAATGACATGCAGTGTGAGACCCTAACAAAAAAAAGGACATCTGGGCAGAGGTGGCCCAGAAAGTCAGTGCGGTGGGCACCACCACCCGCACTGTGAAACATTGCAGAAAGCGGTGGGACGATCTCTGCCTCCGTGTTCGCAGCATACTGGCTGCCAATCAGAACCTAGCCATGGCCACAGGAGGTGGTGGAGATTCACCTATCAAACTGAGGGAGTGGGAGGAGACCTGCGTGAGCACCATGGGTGTTGAATCCATAGAGCGAGTCGCCGAAATGGAGTGTGGTGCGCCCACAACGTCAGATGGAGGTGAGTGTCCACAGAAAACACTGCACTGTGAAAGGTGAGGTTCCCCCCCCAAATGTGAACCCTAAATCAGCTCATGGATGTGCACACAACCCTACCCATGTGAGGGTCACATCCCAACACACACACATGCACGCATCACCACAGACACGTGCCACCCAGACCCATGCATGAATGACCCACCCAACAGTCCTACGACCTGAATGCCCACAAATGAAGTCCCAATGCATAGAACAGCATGATGAACAACAGCTGCATGAAGCACGTTGACCCATCACCAATGCCATCCCCCTGTTTGTCCCCCACAGGCTCAAAGACTGACAGCGATGAGCAGGACACTGCGACACAGGCTCCCCCTGCCAAGAAACAAGACAGGGGAAAGGAGTCAGGGAACATCGGCAGCACATCGAGGGGCACAGCGAGGAGTGCAATCCTGCAGAGGGCCAAACACAGCAACCCACCCACGTCACCAAGACGTAAACCTACAGCAGAAACAATTGCTGCACCCACTCCAGTAATCGCCCCAATACATGAACCACCCACGGAAGGGCCCCTGTCTGCTGCCAACAGTTCCATTGGTGAGGCAGCAGCCACCGCACTGCTGTCCGATGTGGAGGACATCTGTGACTTGGCCATGCAGGAGCACATCCCCAGCCCCCACCAATCAAAAGAACCAAGCCCACGGCCAACATCACAATCCAGCAGCCATGCCCAGTCTGGCGATGAAATCGTGGAATGTTGCTGGAGCCCACCGGTGTCCTCATCTGATGCCCTACCCATAGAACAAGGTGCGGCACCCACCCCATGAGCAGGACATAGAGGCCATGACATGGCCATCATCAGACGGCGGCAGGAGGAGATAACAGCGCTGGTTGGCCAGCATGTTGATGAGGCAGCACATTTGAGGGAGGAGTGAAGGGCGAATGCAAGGGAGATAAGACAGGGCATGGAAGCCTGTACCAACAGGCTCTGTGAGGAGATGGCACTAGTGAGGCAGGTCCTCACCAGCATAGCTGACGCTATGGACAGACAGTACCCCCCACCGCCATAAGAACAACCATGCACCTCCTCCTCTGCCAGCTCAAGGCAGACGAGCGCCCGGCACCGGTCCTTGCGATCTATGCGGTGCGCACCCTTCCAACCCCCTCATGGTGGTGGTGGGGATGGGAACTAGGGCCAGCCCGATGTATCTGACACATGTACAGCAAGACAGCCACGTTGTACCAGCCATACATGGGGTTGTTGTGGGGGGAGTGGGAAAGGGTGTTTTGGGAGTGTTGTGGGGGCAGGGGGGAAAGGGTGTTTTGGGAGTGTTGTGGGGGGAAAGGCTGTTTTGGAAGTGTTGTGGGGGGAAAGGGTGTTTTGGGAGTGTTGTGGGGGGAGGGGAGAAAGGGTGGTTGCCTAGTTGGATCCATGCACTTCTTTACCTCATAATATATTAAATACAATGGTGACAAGTTAAAACACATTATGTGAGCTTTATTGGGGGACAGAGCCCAGTGTGCGCTTCACCACAGAACCCAGTGGACAAATACCCACATCCATTCAACAGAGTAGGACCATGTGATTCAGAATATTTGGTTGATCAGATGCTGACGCACATTGCGTCCCTCCTGGGCATCGTGCAGCCCCATCTCCTCCCTCCTCATCCCCATCATCATCCTCATCAGGTGGTTGCATTTCAATGTCAGGGGGCATTGGCACATTCCGTCTGATAAACATATTGTGCAGCATGACACATGCCATGGTGATCTTGGCCACCTTCTCATGGCCGTACAGGAGTGCCCCACCCGACCTGTTGAGGCACCAGAACCGTGTCTTCAAAAGGCCAAATGTCTGCTCAATTACCACGCGGATACGGGTATGTGCACGATTGTATCCCTCTTCGTGCATGTTCTGTGGGTTCAGTACAGGGGTAAGGAGCCACCTCCTCAGGGGATAGCCAGCATCACCTGCATGGGTGTAACAATGGGGACGTGTTACTGTTCACATCTAGTGCAACCTGTACATATCACACAAATCAACTTTGCATTGTGATTGGCATCCACGAATACCAGCATGCATGGAGACGATCTGTGTAACTGCAATGTGAGAAGGTGATCTAGTCCTTGCAAGTGGACATGCACCATGCATGCCTTCGGCAGTTATTGCCATGTCCTGGGTGAGGACAGGTCTTAAGTGTTCCTGGGCCCAGGCAACGTGCGTACCACACTGCTAGTGTACTGCCATTCTGAAATCGATGTCGCCATGCTGTAAAGCGGCACGTCAGTAGTGGTGTACGGGTGCGGTTCAGTACAATGGCCACAGGTGATCCCTTTGCATGCACTCAATGGCGCATATCTGTTGTGATGTTGTTCGGCGCACATTTCAATTTGGCGTATTGGCTCCATGTTGCTGATTTGTGTCATATGGGGTATGGTATGATGTGCAATGTGCATGTGGATAGATGTGTCATGTTTGGCATATTGGATTAATTTCAATGTTGTGCAGCTTCAAAATTGCATGTGGTTTTGTTTCAAGTCCATTGTGGCCTGCCTTGGTGGACATTGGTGTACATCTGTATGTCCATTTATTCTACGGACGACAGTCCACATCCAGTTGGAGTGTGCATCTCTTCACCCCCCCCAATCACACCCAGTTGGAGTATGCATCTCTTCCCCCACCCAATCACACCCAGTTGGAGTATGCATCTCTTCCCCCCCCAATCACACCCAGTTGGAGTATGCATCTCTTCCCCCCCCCCAATCACACCCAGTTGGTGTATGCATCCCCCCCCAATCACACCCAGTTGGAGTATACATCTCTTCCCCCCTCCAATCACACCCAGTTGGAGTATGCATCTCTCCCCCACCAATCACACCCCACAGCACTCTGCCATGTGCTTGCCCTGCTACTCACCAAGTAGCCACGAACGTTGTCCAGCATGTCGCTCCATGTAGTGTGGTATCATTGAGTTCCGCAGGACCATTGAATCATGGGTTGATCCGGGTTATCGGACACAACAATGTGTGATTATCTTGTTTGAGTCACATACCATTTGGACATTGATGGAGTGGTATTGCTTTCTGTTTCGGTAGACTGCTTCATTGTGATGTGGGACCACCAATTCCACATGGGTACAGTCTATGGCCCCGATGCAACTTGGGATGCCTGCCAGTGAATAGAAGCCAACTTTGGTGTTGGAGATCTCCTGGGCAGTCCGTGGCAGGGATATGTGTTCACTTGTGTGCTTCAGGAGGGCATCGAGCACCTGGGTCAGCGTGCGTGAGAATACTGGTTGTGATATGCCATGCATCTGCCCTACCATATGCTGGTAGGTGCCTGTGGCCAGGAAGTGGAGCACAGTTACCACCTTCAGTAGAGGGGGGATGGCAGTACGGATGTCTATGAAGCTCACAATGTCATCATGTATCATGTCCACGATGCTGGTGATGGTATCCCGGTCCAGACGGTGCAGGGTGTGTATCTGCTCTGGGGTTAGGTTGAATGGACTGGCTCTGATCCTGGGGATTGGTTGCTGCCTCTGTGGTATTACTAGGTGCACTGGTGGGGCTTGCTGGGCCTGCCTCCTCCTCCTCCTGCGTCTCCTTGTGCTGCCTGCTGTTGTTGGTGCTACAATGCTATCATGTCCTCCAGATCATGTAATGCTGCTAGTATTTGAACCATCTTGATGTGGGAAGGGGTGTGGGAATGGGTGTGGTGTGCTCCTTTTGTGCTGGCCCAGTCTCCATTGCCTACAACTGTGCTGATTGTGGCCACCTGTGGCAGGTGGGAACACTGCTCATGTCTCTTAACGGGTGGTTTGTGATGCCGGTATTTCCGCCATGCATGTATGGGCTTTTGGGGCCAAATATATGCCGCTATTAGCATACCCGCATGGCTTGTGATGGTATGCTATTAGCGCCATGCCGCTATTTCTGGCATGAGGGGTTGCGCGCTATTAGTGGCACCGTTCTTAGCGGTGCCGCTAAAAGCGGTTATCCGGGTCGTGATTGGCAATGGAATTTAGCGATACTGGTAATCCCATACCGGTATCGTTATTCCCTTACCGCCATCCGTGTAATGAGCCCCAATATCTGTAATGATGGAGCAGGGCATCGTAGTGACATCAGAGTCATCATGTAATAGTGCAGTGTACCCTATCAAAAAATCAAAGGGAGGTTCTTGGCGTTTAATCCAGGACCTTAGGCCAATAAATGATATTGTAGAGGCCGAGTTTTCTCTAGTCCCTAACCCGTCCACAATCCTATGTAATATACCAGTTGAGGCAAAATATTTCATAGTGATTGACTTGAAAAATGCATTTTTCTCAATCCCATTGCACAAAGACTTACAAGATTTGACGTCATTCACGTTCAGACAGATGCGTCTGAAAAGCACAAGGTTACCTCAAGGGTACTGTGAGTCTCCTTCGATTTTCAACAGAGTCCTGCAGATGGACTTAAGCAATATTGCATTAGAGAGTGTTTTCTTGCAATATGTGGACGACATCTTAATTTGCAGCACGTCCAAAGGAACGTGCAGCCACAATTATATTCAGCTATTGGCTGAAAAAGGATATACAGTTGACAAAGAAAAGTTACAATACTGTCAACAAGAAGTGCTGTACATAGGCCAGTTGATATGACATAAGGGGAAAAAGGTTAACCCTGAAAGGGCTGAAGCCATATTGAACACAGCCAAGACACACACGATAACACAGATGCAGAGTTTTCTAGGATTATGCAATTGTGTCAAGCCATGGTTCTTTGACTACAGCTCGTATTCCAAGCCCTTGTTGCAAGCCCTAAAGAGGCACAGGGGACGAAAGAAAAATCGAATTGACTGAAAACATGGGAGAAGGTTTTCACACACGAATGGCAGTGTTATGACAGCAGTACACACACAGAGAACCTACAAGCCCCAGGCATACTACAGAGGGAATTTGGACCAAGTGATGAGGGGTCACTTCCCGTGCAAACAAAGTGATGGGATGCTCAATGATGCTGTTTGTCGAGCACGCAGTATTTGCTAATCTAGAGAAACCAAAAGGCACATTGACATCTCAGAGAGCTTCTGCATATGAACTGATCATATTGAATCCATCAATTAAGATAATTTGATGTAAAATAGTGAACCCAGCTATGTTTATAGTAGAACCAGTCACTGAAAGAGAGCCGATCCATGACTGTGCAAATTATGAAGAATTCTATGATGAGATTCCCAGAGTGAAAGAAAATGCGTTGGCAGAAGGAGAAATTGTCTTCGTTGACGGTTCTTCGAGAATTAAACAAAATGATGGGCAAAGATATACAGGCACCACTGTAATGAAGCACACAGCAAATGGAGAGTTTCGAGTACTTATTAGTGTGCGATTACCATCTCATTACTCAGCACAGGCTGCAGAATTATTGGCGTTGATACTCGCACTCGAGAAACACGCAGACCTGGAAGTAATGGTGTACAGTGACTCCGCCTATGTGATATCAACAGTGCACGCAGGCATTGCGCGCTGGAAAAGGAGGGGCTACCTCCAAGTGGGCGGCACGCCAGTGCAGCACGCAGCCCTATTGGACAAACTGATTAAGGCACTACAGCTCCCAGTGGGCATAGCGGTCATGAAATTCGCCACCCACACGAAAGGAACAGATTTTATCTCACGAGGAAATCAAGCAGCAGACACAGAAGCCAAGTGTGTGTCGACCAAAGACGAAGTTATAATGGATGTGGAAAAGCTGATGTGCATGAGAGAATGTTGCACGAAGTGAACCTTACAGTTATAGCAACATGGAGAAAACCCAATTAATGGACCTCCAAGAGGAGGCAACACACGAGGAAACAAATCTTTGGAAGCGGCAAGGGTGTTCTTTAAACCCCTTCGAGAGCTCGTGGTGACATGACAGCACTGGTAAACCGGTGATGCCTATAGCCCTATTGAAGATTGCACTGGAACAGTTGCATTATCCAGCACACAAAAGAGAATCTAGCAGCAACGCTCGCTGAAGACTGGTTTATAATGAATTTAGCAGAGCATGTTGAATTTTGTATGATGAACTGTATAATCTGCCAACAGTTCACGGCTGGGCATACACTCCGAGTAATTAGAGGAGTCATCCCAAGGCCCAATGGACCTTTTCAACACTTGCATGTCGATTACGTCGATATGATTCAAGTATGTAACAGGTACAGGTATCTAATTGTTGTGATGTGTCCATTCTCTATATGGATAGAAGCAGGTCCATGTACACACCCAGACTCTACCTGTGCAACCAAATTTCTGTTAATGGACGTATTTCCCAGATGGGAAGTATGCGAGGTCATGAGGTCAGATAATGGGCCTCACTTTGTTAATGCAGACTTTGAACAGATTAGCTTGCTGCTTGGTATAAAGCACACATTCTCGTCAGTGTATCATCCGCAAGGTAATGGATTATGCGAGAAGCTCAACGGCTAGTTAAAGGAAAGGGTAGCCAAGTTGAAGCTTACTCTAAAGAAGGGATGGCTACACTGCCTTCCATTGGCACTGTATGCGCTCAGAAACCAGCCTGGTTCTAACCATCACCTTATGCCACACACGATAATAACAGGCAGAAGGATGCACACGCCACTGACACCCCGAGATAGAGCTATATGTGCTGCTCAGCCAACAGGAGAAGTTTTAGGGTCTGAAATGCAAAATGACTTGAATTGTATAACATCTTGTCTTACAGTATTTTCAGGACAGCTACAGCGACGACAAAAAGGGTGCAGGGCAGCACAGAACACAGAAGGAGATACTACAACAGACCTGATTCAAGGTTTACGTCTACCACCAGTCTTCCCTGGGGACACCGTCCTGGTGAGAAACCACACGAGAAAAAAGTGGGATGAGCCAAGGTTCAACGGACCCTTTCAACTTGAAGACGTCACTCCCTCTGCAGTCAAGCTACAAGGAAGAGGAGCTTGGCTATTCCTGAGTGATATCAAACCAAACAAGGGTGAAGGCCCCCTGCCCGCACCCCAATGCGTAGAGACTATAGATGACGGGGAAAAACCACAGCACGTGCAAACAAGATCCATGACGAGGAAGAAGGATGCATGACCCGCAATACAAAGACAAAGAACTTTTGTGCAAGTTGTGGCTTAATTTCGGAAATTTCCTCTGAGCTAAAAAGGGAATAAGGACATAAAAACGGACACTCTGTGCATTCTAGTTACAAGGTGAAGAAGAGAAATTGCACTTACAAGCCACAACATAGTCTGTTGACTTTGAACTTTGGACTGAGGCATACTGAAGCCTTGATGAGAAAAGGACATGCCAAATTTTGATCGAGGACACACAAACGGGAAGGAAATACAGTATCGAGACTCCTTTCAAGCAGGAGCATTATTTGGACTCACTTATGGCGTTTCACAGCAGTGACATCACTAAGGACGTGTTAATATACTTCGCTAGTATTGAGATCATACCCGTCGTTAGTGGGAATGCTCACTAACATCACTGAATTTCTTCGAAACCCTGAAAACGAAAAGACAATAAGGAGGCTGCTCATTGTGATCGCCGAGCAGTTCCTTCTGCTTCCGGAATACAGGGAGGACAATACAAATGTCCCAACCAGAGGAAGCAGCGAATAGGCTTGTCAGCGTGCTATTCTTTCTCTTGATTGAAGACTGTCCAGATCTTGTTGGGAGACGCACTGACGTCTTGACATTTCTTCGAGATCCAGCAAACACAGAACGCTTGAGTATAATCCTGAATGGAACCATAATTCAGGTTGCTCTTCAAGCTCATCAAAATCACAGAACCTGCTCACAGCTTACAGACAGATAGCAGACTGGCAAGCAACATCTTCTTTTGCCTAATTGAGGTCTTTCCAGAACTTGTGGGCAGGCCCGCCAGTGTTGCGGTCCTCACTTTCATCATAGACCCAGCAAACTCTACACAGATAAGCATGCTCCTGCATGGTATTGTAATGCAAGTGGAACTTTCTAATCATCATCAGAATTGTAGACTTTCTGCCGAGGGACAGATCGAGGAAGGGTTGACAAAAAGTACACTTTTGCTGGCAGAGAAGCAACATGTCTTCTGGAGTGGAACAGATAAGCGTCATTGATTGGGAGCTTGATTATTTTGAACACGCAAAGAGACTTGCTGAACTTATTACCTTATTTTTGAACTTATTCAAAAACAGGGAAAGGAACTGTTTCCAGAAACAAGAGACAATTTATTTGTCAGGCAAAGAAGGACAATCGTTCCAGTACCGGAAAATTACAAGCAGAAACAGCAGAACCCAGAGATAACGATATTATATAGAGTGTATTAAACTGTTAGTTTTCTTTCCTTAAATGATTGAGATGGGCAACCTAAGTAGGAATGTTATAATCCCTCAGGAGGAGAGGTGCTCGTACTGTTCCAGAACTAAGTGCTGTAGACTGACCTATAGAGGAATCATGTACCTATGCATTATATTCATCGTTGGTTTACTGTCACTGACAATTCAATCTGCATTTTTTATTGGTGCAAAAAGCATTCCAATTCCAGTGCACCCACCTAATGATGTAAGCATAACACCCACAAAGGCACCCAGGCCTTTATAGTCATTCCAGTCCCTAGACGGTCTGACAAAGGAGTGAGTGAACTTGAAATGGATGTGATTAGCAATGACACACACATTTGGTAACAGACAGATTGAAAAGCCGGAGACAGGGTCGGCAGAGCAAGCATGAGAAAAGGTTAATGAAAAATACATTCACGCAAACGATGAGTGCACATATACCATGTCTAGTGTCAATAACTGCAGAACCACAGGCGAAAGAAGGGGAGAAAATTGGACTACCTACTATGTGAAGTTCTACTACAAGTGAAGTGAAAAGACAAATTGAAAAAGCTGAACTTTTAAAGAGACAAAAGGAGTTGGAGAATAAGCCACAGAGACAGTATTGATAAGCACCCCTGATCCAGCACTGAAAGGGGCAAGTGCAAGCTCAGCAAAAATCTCACGAGCAGAGATGATAGCACAATAAATCTGGCCGTTCATAACCCTTGGTGGACCACTTTAGTCTGAAACAACATAAAGACACCGACCTGAGATGGTTTGTGTTACAGACTATCAGACTACCAAAAAGAGACGGGGACATGTCAACTATGCTCCACAAATTGGAACAACGATGGATATATCGTTTAGATACGGTGAAGAATGGCCTGAATGTTTCAGTGGAATGGGGAGCTTTGATAACACATTAAATAGATGTGGAATGTGCTGGAATCTCTTTTCACCTTATATGCACAAATTTGAGACATTTTCAGTCGTACTATATCCAGAACATTGAGATATGTTAATGCACAAATAATGCAAGAAGCAGGAAGAAGGGTTAAATTCTCAATGTTCACGAATGAATTAGTGAAGGCAGTCCGTTCTTTATCGCGACTAAAATGAAAGTGTAGTCCATTCGTTACGGTGACGACTGGAACACTAACAGCAGTCCTCTTTCTATCGCGACCAACACGGAAGTACTAATAAATCTGCGCTGCGCTAATGTAAACAATGCCGGATGAAGACAAAAAGCGAGACGGCATGTAGTTGGGACCTGAAAAGAAGCAAGGTAAGCAAGTTAGTGGGGATGGCCGCCTGCAAACAACAGAGAGGACCAAATGGCAGGAAAGTACGGAGTAGAATATAGCTTCTACTAGATTTATTAGATCATGTTTAATGCTCGGGTACATGTAGGGGTGTATATTAGATAGGTCACCATGAGATGTAGGGAACAGTTCGATGTAGAGGAACACAAATGCACTTAGCTATTTTCATCCATTTTTGGCCCACAGACCGTGTCAAATGATATAACGACCTCAAGTGATATCGGCTACTTGTTAAGAATTGGTGTACGACGTGCACATTGGCGAATTAAGACGTGTTAAGAATTGGTGCACTACGAGATCATAGCCGTTGTAAGTATCTATTTGGCTTACATATATGTACAAAAGAGACTCCGATAAACCCGCTTTGAAAGTGCTCTTTTCCTTCTTTTCAGGGGCCAATGAGAATTAATAGGTCCCTCCTGACTGAGCTGCGAAGAATCCCTCTTGAGGAAGGAGCTTGAATGTCCTGCAGTGATACAGAAAAGAGAGACACAATCCAGTTGAGTAAGTACTATGCTCCACAAGTAGTGTTCCAACATGTTTGTTTGCATCTTCGTTGGGGCTAGATAAGGGTGGTTACTATACCGAGATGTAGACAGGATTAATCCAATTAACAATGGCAATGGGGGGCTAAAAAAGTGTGTCACCCTTAGACATTGTCATGATGATTACCAATGAGAATCATACCATCACGTTAATTGTGGTTCAAATCAGTGGGAATAGCCTATGTTTAACAGAGAATGTACGAAACTGAGTTCAACTGATTTTAGCGTGTTTTTGATATTATATATTGTATTTTAGGTGGTGATACTCACCCCACTCGATGTGTATGGGAATAAGGAAACTCCCCTAATTTTGTCCTGAAGAAGGTTGTATGAACAAAGGGTCGATGAATGTTGATGTCCCGAAAAAAGACAACCGAAACACGTGTAATGTGGAGTTGGGGTCGGAGGCCGTCCATATGTGAGGCCATATATATTTACATGTCAAAAAATTTGATACGAAAAAGCAAAAATTGAACGAATGGTAGGAGTGACAGAGTATGAGTGGAACTTGTAGATACTTGTCTGTGGAAATGTTCTAGTATTTTATATGAATCTGATATGCAAATAAAAGTTTTTAGAAATTGAAAATTGAACATTTATTGGTATTTATGAAATAAATAAATGTATTGAGAGGCTCTTCCCGGTTCCAGAGGTCCAATTGTTTTGTTGACTATTATATAACGCCTGAAGGACCTGGGACTGTAATCAGGCACCCCTTTGTTTTATAATAACGTTCATAACCAGAGCCAGGAAAAGACAAGAGGGCAAGGAGAGGATTTCCAGACTTTCTTCTACTCAACTGGTAAGGATGAAGATGCCTGAACCATGGATTAAGATACCTGAGAATCTTCCAGTGAGAAGAAGCTACATGGATGCTATTAAGGATATGATGATAGCAAACTACATGAAAACCTTGAAAATAAAGAGAAACATACAAGACGATAATAATGAACTAAACAACTACCTGGCCAGCACAGCACACTTGGGAAATAACATCTGGTACCAACATATGAAAGAAGTTGGATGACGCAATTCAGAGGAGGAATGCTTTGTTTGTGCACTCCTACCTTACAGCATGGGGAAGTCGAAGATCTTCGTAGCTGTGGAAATTGATGTCCAGACAGAACACTGTCTATCACACGTAGCAATGTGTAAAACCAGAGGCCAGTTCATGGGAAATGATGCTTCACTCAAATGGGCAACTGAAGCAACTGATCCAAATGAAGACAACTATATCCAGGACAGAAAGACAAGAAACAATGGAAAAACAAAGCACATTGTGATCAGATATGTGAAACCTGGAGTTAAAGGAGCAGAGATCAGAAGAGAAACAAATCAAAAACTGAACGTTCAAGGAAAAATCCAGAAGAAGCTAAACATTGGAAGAACAGAGGCCAAATGCAAATATGGGGAACAGTGCTCTCACCAGGAGGATGGAGAAAGGACTAGTGATCTGCAGAGCATGGATGATCATTGGATACTATAAAGAAACAATTGAAAATGCACAGATGATATGCAAGCCATTATGGCCGAGACTTGCAATACCTTTGACATGGGTCGAAGACAGAGGTGGACCCTTGCAGATAGTGCCATTGGAGAGTACAAAATTTCTGCTTCAGAAATAATGGCACAAGAAAAATGGGAGAGAATCAGAATTGTGGCTGAGTCTTTGACACTCCAGAAATGGTACACAGTACTGCAGTGATCATGGATCATTACTGGGCATGTGGATCCAAAGCATATATCAGGCTTCCGAAGAATTGGGGAGGTATATGCACCATAGTGAATGTTCATGTTCCTGCATTGGTGATTCCAAAAAGTGATCTGAATATTGACAGTTTCCCCAAAGCAGATGCTCACCTGAGGAAGAAGTAATCTGTGGAACTGATGGGCCGAATGAAGAGAGAGAAGTACCTTTCTGCCAAATCCTTAGAAGCTTTTGATGCTATCCCATATGAACATAGACTGCTCAGTCAGACTTCTTCAGTGTTCACCTTCATTTTTATGCCAAGAGTTCAGGTTGGAGCAAATACTAAATGGTTGAAGATAACCAGATGGGAGTTATTGCAGACCATCAACACCACCATAAAAGGATTCAATGCAATCAAAGAAGAGTTGAGGGCATCCGACTAATGACTCTACAGAACAGATATATCCTTGACATGATTACAGCTATGGATGGAGGTGTTTGTGCAAAAATTGGAGAATCATGTTGCACATTTATACCATTTTACGACGAAGACAATTGAACTTTAACAGAGCCCATAGATATGCTGACGAAACTACAGAATCAAATGATTGGTGAAGCTGACGAAGTGGATGGCAACAGCTGGTTTGGATCACTATTTTTGTGGGTTCCGCAATGGATGGCAGATGTATTCTAATTCCTGGGAGCTCTGCTAGTGATGATATTGCTCGGATTCTGTGATATCAAGATAATAATTTCTCAGTGTCAGAAAGCTGGGAAAAAAGCCATAGGGATGAAGATCATGATTGATGTCGAACCGGAATGGAAATCCAAGGACTTGACTGATAATAAGAGACTTTGTGAAAGCTAGCATCTATGCACCAGAAGGAACAAAGTTTAAATATCCAAGGAAACATAGAAATTACGTGGGAAAATGGATCTAACTAACTTATGACATGGAACAAAGATGAGCACATAAGGACAGCAGGAAGATTGAAGGGAGTGATAAAGATATGGACCCCAAAGAAATATTTCTTCAAACCTCTATGTGTGGATCCAGAGGATGCAGAAAACGTGGATACCAAGAAAGAAGTGAAAGTGGTCGATGAATCGCCCAGAGGGGGCAGTGTCCTGAGCACGATCCACACTCCAACCGCCCATTCTGAAGTACCAGGAACATTCACGCCGAAATATGTGACGTATGATGAGCAAATAAACCAGCAGAGAGCCGCAGTGGGGCTCTGTCCAATATCTATCAGACTGACAGCACCTATTGAAGTACCGACACCTACGAAGACCTGGACAGTAAGGTACCCATTGAGAAAACCATACTGACAAGTGAGACAGACTGATGATTGTCAGAATGTAATACCTGCAGAAGCCTAGTAAATACTAAAAGAAGGCGAATGGTGACGTCATAAGAACCCGGACTGACTCACATATAGAAGATATGACGACCAGTGGAGGATGAAAAGAGACAAAACCCTATGGATAAGTGACATCCTGAGTCTAAAGTGAAATAATTGATGTCAAGTGTCAGAAACGTATGCCATAAGCGTGATGAAGATATTCAGCCAGTTTAAATGTGTACATATGCAAGGAACTGCACGAAGCAAGAATTCATGAGGCTTGCTTGAGCTTAGTAGTAAGATAGATTGCAGCAAGCGCTACCTATACATATCTACTTCAAAAGGAGCCCTTTTTATAAGTATACTTCCACTATGCACAAGAGCAGAACCAACCAAAGGTTACTGAAGGTCTCAAGAGGAGAGCTTTGCAGCAGGAACATCGAGAATTAAGGACAGAGAGAAACTCAGACGAAGGAAATTCGTGCCAAGAAGCCACAGTCGTATCAGCCAGAATAGACCCACAGTGGATACAATTAATGTAGAGAAGAACAGAGTATCCTATTCAGAAAGGTCACGATAAGCCACAGATAGAAGATGGCTGGCCGAATTAAATCAAATGCACGAATTGCATAGAGAATGAGACAATTTCACTGTGTCGAAATCACGTAACCGAGCAAGCAGAAGGGATGAAACTTTCACACCTACGCATTGACTTGTGCCATGCCCAGACGCCTTAAACTTTCCCAGACCAAGAAGCAGTCTCGAGGCCAAAAGATAAAGAAATAATTGACACATGACCACTAAAGTGATGATTGATTGTTGCAATAATTGGAGGGAGGCTGGGGTGCAGACGAACTCCCTGCACCTGGCCGGCTATTCTGCACGCTGCTAAGCTAGTGGAAAAGTATGAGTGGGGTTGATGCCAACCCAATCATAGTGGACCAAGTAATCAAGGGTCCTATAGTTAGTAGTACTTTTAGTGACGTTTACAGTAGCCATTTTTAAGGAAGGGCTTAGATGCCCCACCTGACACTGTTTATCCAATCCCCTCACTCCGTCACGATATACAGATATAGCACCTAGATTAAAGTTACCTTCCTAGAACCAATAGAATTTCATGCCAGATTTTAAGCGTTACACGTCAGTGATGATGAGTTTTTAGTATAAATGATTTTTTAAAATAAAATTAATTAGAGTTGTTGAAGCAAGAAGGAAGATCGAACGATTGCTGATGTTCACAAACTCCCTGTTTTTTGTACTTGTCACTAAACGGACTCCCTTTGCCAAACGAGTTGTCATTATTGATTTGATGCAAGAGTATTAATCTACATCCCCAACCCTCTCAAGGGTGCTGCTTCTCATCTTAAAGTGCTGTTGGGAAACCCCCAGCTCTATGGGCCGGCTGGGGTCCTACTGCACAGACATATTCAGTTCCTATTTATTCTTTATGAAGTACTGCCACACTTTTGACTTTTATAGTAGGGTAACAACACATCGGGTGGGCCTGTCTGAGCACAATGGTAACGGCGGAGGTGGTGTTCTGCATGACATGTAATGATGTGATGTGCTATTCTGGTCTGTGACAAGAAGCCGTTTCTTGAAGCAATCATGCACAGGTGGGTGGTGAGTTAGTATTACTATTACATCCGTAACGTGAGATGGGTGATACCTTCAATTGATCACGAATGATTCTGGCACATTCTTTGCACATGATAAGTGCCTACTGTGAATGTGAAAAGGCCACAGGATGCGCATTCCCCACATGCCTCTCTCTCATTTGGTTGCTGCTAACTTGATATGATGTGATATGGCATTTAAAACGCGCCTATACACAAGTGTTTCAAGGCGCGACAAGGCAAGGGAGGGGGAACAGAGCGAAGACAGACAGCGATCCTACTAGGCCAGGTGTCATTCAGATCGTGCAAGTGCATGGGAAGGGGGAAGGGTCAGTGCAGTACATAGGATAATAGAATAAATAAGTAAGGTACAACCAGCTGGTGGCAAGTGCAAGGGTAAGTGCTGACATCAGGTGTAAGTGCTGCTGTTGGGACTGTAGGGATACAGAACAGTCCCGAGGGCCAGGGTTGCCAGGAAGGCAGTGTGACTGGCAGGGAAGGGGACCTGGGCCCGAGAACAGAGGGTAGCCAGGTTATCAGTGCAGATTCAGTTTCAGCCAGGAAGTCAGCAGGGGAGAGGAGGAGAAAAAGCAAAAGCAAAGTTGTCCTAAGGTGTCATTCACCCAATTACTAGTGTAGCCTGCACCTCCACAAATGATACCTGCTGGCTGACACCAAATTAAGCATGTTCGAGTCTCCCTCAAGCTGCTGGGAGGGCTTCCCAGCCCTTATCGCTCCTCCTGTGCTGTGTCTCACGATGGCATGTATCTCATCCACTCACTTCAAGAGACAGACACCCACCCGCCCCCGAGTCACAGCTTCTACTTTTGCCCAAAACCATGAGTGTGACACTCCCACAAGCTGCTCATAGGAACTTGCAGCTCCTTCTGTTGCTCTTCCCAGGTGTTTCCTGAAGGCATGTCCCTCATCCACGTACTGCTGATCATATTTCCCGTCCAAATGGACAGTCCCACAAGCGGTCCTCAGGAATTCCATGCTCCTCCTGGTCATCCCGACTGTGAGGCACAAACTGGCCACACCTTGTTGCGTCATGGCATGCATGTAACTTTCAGAACTAAAAGAATGCCCAGTTGCTCTTTCCACCCACAAATAATGCTATTTCCTCAAGACATATATAGGGGTCGCCCAAAATCATGAGTCACATTCATGTGTCTCTCCTCACAGTCACCAAAACTACTCTCCCTCACAGGGATCCACTTCCCCTAAAAGCTGAGCTTCTGCTCTTTCTCCTCTGTCTCTTTCTTCCCCCTTCTTCTTTGCCTTTTTCCCTCATCTGCGTGTATCTTGATGGTTATTTTTGATCCTTCACTTTCTTTTTCACTCCACATCTCTTCTATTGCTCTTTCTAGCCATTATGCACTCTTCGACATTCGTCGTGCTCGGCCCTGACTTTTCTTTCATGCTACAAAACGTCTCTTTTCTTTGGTCTTTTGCTGTATTGACTACAGTTCATCTCTTCTGCATGGTCTTCCCGCCTCACATCATCTCCCGTTTCGCTCTGTTTATAATTCTTCGATGTGTCTTCTCCTTTCTCTATCTTCTCGCTCTTCTATTACGTCTTCTTTCTTTCTATTTCGTTGCTAACTTTTGAATCGCATCTCCTTTATCATTTTCTTTCAATTTTGTTTAAATGCACCCGTGTTCTAGCACCTCCTGATCTTTCCTCGCTAGTCTTGTTCTTTGTTTCCTCCCTCTCTCTTACTATCCCTATACCCCCTGTTTTCTAGCTCCTAAACATTGGAACTCTCTCCCCGGTTCTCTTTTCACTATGCTGCGTCTCTTTGTATTTTTCAATTTAATCTGAAAGCTCATCTTCTATCTTCTCTTTCCACTTAATTCTACTGCCTTTTCCCCTCTGCTGTTTTACTTGTGTTGCATTATCATGTTATTGTACTGCCTTTTGATGTATTCTGTACAGCACTTTTAGTGAAAAGCGGTTTATACATTTTATAAAATGAAATTAAAGAATGTCTCCAGAAAATACCTCCTGCCTTTCTGAAAGTTGCCTGAAAGGAGTTTCAACCACGTGATACCATCTAAGACGTTTTGTTGAACATGTGAGCATGTTTGTATTGGTAGCACGATAAGTGAATAAATATGGCTTCATGGATTGATAGGTGAGTGGGTACACATGGTTGGATGAATGTATACATATGTGAGTATCAGTGGAGAATAAGGAATTAGGGAAAGAAGCTGGCAACCTCTTTGGGGAACTGGGCAGAGTAGGAACTCGGCCTTTTCTGTGAGAAGGTGCAGAAGCCACACAGATATCTGTGCAGCTGGGACATAAACCCATTGAGCAATTCTTTCAGGCTTCCAGTCTGGGCCCTCTATGTTACAAAGATTTCTGTGGTAGGTGAATACACCTAGTGACAACTCTAGGTTGAGTGAAGGAGACTGCCTGTTGAATGCTCTCTCTGTAAGGACTGCAGGAGTACTGAGTACTAATGACAGTTTACATAGCACATTACACAAACTAAACTGTCCCTTGGAGCAAGAATAATGTAGTCAAATAGACTTGCAACTGAGAGACAGTGATCACTTCGCAGACTGTATAACATGTTTGTGTATCTAGTCAATTTAATTTGGTTTGTAGCTGTAAAAGACACTGGGGGAGGTTGCTAAAAATTGGGGTCCAAAGAACTTTGTCTATTTTAATAAGGGAAGCAATTCTATATATTTACACACGTGCCTTGGTTTAACGGGTAAGGGCATGCATGGAAGAGGAAGAAAAGCTGACAGATGGTTGGGCCTAGGGGTATATAAACTATCTATAAGGGGGCCTAGAAGCAAACGTGCATGTTTGTGATGGTATAAAGATTGAGATGTCAATACAAACGAAGAACAAAAGAAGTAGAGGAGGACCTTTCTTCCATTTAATGTCTTTATTATCCCCTATCTTGGTGACCAAGGAGTACCTGTCATGACACCCACTCTGTACCATGCAATCAGAGTGTCACCCTACCAAAACCATCCTAGTTTGCCATACCATTTCCCCAGCATAGCAAAACCTACCTGTCATTTATCAATACTAAACCTGCACTACATTTGAAGGCCAGAAAACCTTTCATCACACCCTACCTGAAGTATGCAGGCAGTCCAGGCAGCAGGAGAGCATATAGAAAGGTGATTCACTCCACAAGGGTCAAGAGACCATGCTAAAGGTTTCTGAAGCCCCAGGTCTTGAATGAAAGAAAAACAAAAACACAAGGTATCATGGGGGTGTCACTGTGCAGAGAGAAAAACAAGTAGCCCACACATCATGCCCCAGAAATCAAGAAGAAGAGTGACTGAGGGCCCAATGTCCATCCCTTCATGGTGCTTCATGGTGGAAATGGGTTGACTTGGAAGTAATGCACCACTGAGAATCATCAGATGAAGTAGCAGGCATAGGGCTTGGCATGCAGGAGACCCATATAGAGAATTCAGGAGCAGCAGGAGACAGGAGGAAGGTAAGTGTTTGAGGTGCCGCCGTGGAAAGCATGACCTATGGAATGTTATGCTGCATTGGGGTGGCACACGTGGTCAAATTGATTATTTATTTAATGGAAATTACAGGGACTTTCAAACATTATTACAAAACCGTTTAGCATTGATTTGGAGGACACTTAACCCACTCAACCCACCCCGCCATACTTATCTGGCGCTCCCTTGTCCCTTGCTGATGAGGTAATGGGCACCATGGAAAGGGAGAAGTGACTACATGTACTTTGTTACCTTCTTCGGTGTCCATAGCGGACATCTTGGTTCGTATTTTTTTTTTCAAGCTGAGAAACGGTAAACACATCTTTTCTCAACTTAAAAAAAAGAACTATTAGCATACCGTATAAAAGCATCCTGGGATGCTAACAGCAATAATGTCCTCTGGGTTTTGTAATTCCCCAGGGCCTGAATGAAACTCTGACTCAGTAATGCCCCCGCGCTTCGGTTCTTAACTATAACAACTTACCAATGAACGCAGAGAAAGTTGCTAATTACATGTGTATGCCATGTAGAGATGGCCCACGTGTTTTGCTTATCATTTGAGGGCATTTTTATCAGTGCAGACGATGGTTAAAAAGCATTCATTGTGATAGAACAGATTTTAAAGGGGTTTTATCTGTTAACCTCCGGTGTCAGGACAGTGGTACTAATGATGGAAGAGTGCCGTTTTCTGGCACTCACACCCTGCTCTGCCAGAACAAGGCGACTCATTATGAGTTTGGCGGCTTGGTAACAAAGTGGTAGCAATTCCGTTACCTTCAATTTTTTGGCCAGTAACAGAATTCCTGCTGCTCATACCACACTGACCAATTCCAAGTTTGACCTTGAAGTGTAGGTTTTACCTCCTACACGAAGTAGAACCACTACTTTATGGCAAAAATAGGTGGCCTTACCGACTGGAATTACTACTCATAGTGAATCTGCCAGAAATCCCCATGGAGTCCTTTGAACTACAAAAATGAGGGTTTACACCAGCGCCAAACGCATACTGATTCCAAAATTAAGCACGCATGTACTTATGAAACACTGGAACTCTGGCTGTGAACTGACCAATCAGAGAGCTAGTAATCTAGGTTTGTGTTTTGATTTAAATAAAAATTCCAAGCCAACCGTGGACCTCTCACATCGCTTAGCCGGCTCCCTTCGTCCGGCCCACCATACTCCCTGGCCCTTCTCTTCTTACAACCTATCTGCTTCACCTGTCCCTTCTTGCAGAAGCCATTATGAAGGGGAATGTACTTACCTGATGGGGTGCCAGGATGCCAGTAGCCCCACCTTTCCTCCTTTTCTTTATGTTGGGTATTTATTAGGCCTGGATCTGGCTTCCAGAGACAGCAGAGCAGGGTACATCAGAGGTTGGTACGATATGATATGATGTGGCATTTATAACGTGCCTGTACACAAGTGTTTCTAGGCGAGACAAGACACAAAGGGAGGACAAAATAACGATCTTACCAGGACTTGTGTCTGTCAGATCGTGCAAGTGCAGGGAAGAGGGAAGGGGAGAGGTGCCAGAGGGGAGGGGAGGGGGGGAAGTGCAGTTAATTCACAAGTGCAACCAGCGGATGGCTTATACCTGCAGAGAGAAGGGACTGTATGGTTGCAGATACAGACCCGTAAGTGCTGTGGAGCCTGGAGGCAGTTTGAGGGCAACTGGACGTGCAGGAGCCTGGGCTTGTGTTCAGAGGGTGACCAGGTGACCAGTGCGCGGAGCAGTCAGGTGCATTAGACGGGCAGAGGAAGAGATTTCACGCTAGGGGCAAAGTTACAATAGGGGTGTCTTACATCACATTTAAGCAGCAGGAGCAGTAATTAGGGGTTAGAGGGCGTTGACTCCTCTACTCTACTGGCGATAGTCTTGGGGTGTGCATGGGGAGTGACGAAGGAGCTCTTTAAAGCAGAGGGTCTTCATCGCCTTTCTGAATTGTATAAGGGCAGTCTAATCTTGATGGGTATGGCTTATAATGCCAACTTGGAATTCAGGAGTGTGGGAAACTGGTGATTATTCCGCCGCAAAAGCGGTCGTAAACGTATTACCACCAGCAATGTACCACACTGGCAAACTTGCAGCTGTCAGCCTTGATCCAGGCTCGAATCTGGGGCATTATTCAAACCAATAGGTGTATGGTCCAAACTGGCTGGAACAGGTTCATCGCCTTACAGTCAGCTGTGACTTCAAATGATTGAAACCCGGATCCAAGTCGAGCCCTCTAAGGTTCTCCCACCTCTTATTATAGCCCAGGAAGCTACCACTTATCCCTTTCCCGTTCACAGGTCCATAAAGATAGCTCGGTCTGGAATGCTGCTCACGAGGCTTTTACGGCCCTCTTTGAAGCCTTTGAGGAGGCAGCATTTCAGAAATGCCTCCTAACAGCGGAGGAGGTGGCACCGGCTGGACACCTATGGCACCAAGCTGAGAACGTTTACAGTGCCTTATATGCCCCCCGCTTTTTAAGAAACACATGTGTTGCTGTGGGAAGACTCGCCTCCAGGAATCTCCGTGTGGAAAGGAACTCGTGTGTGCACGAGAGGTGTGTGGGAGGCAGTCACTGTGCCTCTCTCACCATGCACCTCAATCTCCCAGACCTGGACAGAATGTACGCTCCAGGCGACCATTTATTTGTCAAAAATATTTTTCTCAATTATCACTTCTGAATGTTTGCTTTTTAAACTGTTTCGCTTTTATATGTATCACTTTAGCACACTTTTTTTCTAATATTTACGTGTGTGCTCTATTTTAATTTCTGTCCACATTCATGAAGTTCTTTTTGTTTTTGTCTTATTGAGCTGTTTGAATTTGTTTTAGTAATTTCTTTGAAGTGTCTCTTAAATTAACCCTGCTTTCTCTATTTCTAAATTGACTTATGATTAAGAGAAAGGAGCGGATTTTTTGAGAAGGATATTCTTAAGGAGCACGTTTCCTGATAGACCCTATTAGGACGTTTTTTTCACGTTACTTGTATTTTTGCATACTGAGAGTTGCAGCCCCATGCTTATAACGGGGGAGACGAAACTACAAGCCCCATAAAGCAAAGCGAAAAACAATGGGTGACATAGAAGCACATACCTTCTATTACACAGTCGTGAATCGTAATGTGGGATGCACAGTGGTAACCTTGCCTCGGGAAACCTTGTAATGTGTATTACCTGCTTTCCAGCGCCCAGATACCTACGGGTTTGGCGCGCGATACAAATGCTAAATAAATAAATAAATAAAACAGTCTAGAGATCCAGCTATGCATGGTGGCCATTTGCAATATAGCCTTTCTCCTAATATCATTCAAACAATGAGAGCCTGCCTTTCACCTTAGTTTGTACAGCGTGATTGCCCTGGCTTGTTCGGCGTCAAGCCACACCCCAAAGTTTTTCACCTGGGAGGATATATTTATTGCATGTATTTGGGTCCACTATCATTTTTGGAGAAGATTCACCATTCCACCTGTTAGATTTCTCAAAGTGATCCATTTTCTCAACATGTATTTATTTGATTACACAATTGGTTTAAATTCGTACAGACAGTGTTCTTGCTGCTAGAAGTGACGCAGGTCTGTGACTCTTTCCCGGCACTTGGTTTAAACTTTTGGAATCTAGGAATGATGGCGTCTCTTCGGCCCCGATTCATGGAAAAATGCACAGAGATCCTGCAAAGGATGCGTGGCGAGAACGCAATTGTGCGAGCCTGCACGCAGAGGTTTTCCTGCACGCTCTGCTTATTCATGGAATTGTTCGTGCAAAATGACTAGATATGCAAGTCGCGGCCAGAATGCCCCCATGCAAAAGCAGATTCACCCACTAATACCTACCTGTGCGCGGTCCTCGGCCGCAAACTCATGCACCCCTGTAATTCTGCTTGGGGTCCCCCGCATCAAAGCCAGAACCCCGGTGAAACTGCATAGTGTCCCTCGGAATCATTCCCAGCACCCCATCACCATGCGTAACATGTATTGTAAAAGTTAACATTTCCCAGTAAATATGCTTGTGAACACCGTAAACCGTCCCTGCACCTCGCAACATTGCTAAACGCACCCCTAACTTCTATCGGAAACCCTGACTGCATGCACACACCCCTCAATCTAACATGCCATCTTACCTCTGCACAATGCATGCCATGCGCAAGTGCCTGTACTCCTGCATTTGGTTGGCAATTACATTGTATTGTGTCGTATTGTTTATTTATTTATAGAGCGCACCGGCCGTTAAGCAACTGGGTGCTTGCAAGAAATAGAATCTTAGGTTTTACATTTGTTATGTTACAGGATCACATATCAAACATTTCTTATGTTACAATGTTACATGACTTACAAAATTACAGTTTCAGATATTTTACATTAAATATACATATTTGGTGCAGTGGAGGCTTTTAACAGTCATTGGTGTGAAGCCAGAGTTTGACGTTAGCTTTGAACACATGGAAGGATGGAGAAGCTCTAAGTGAGTCTGGGATGGAGTTCCAGAGATGAGCTGCTAGTACTGGGAAGCTGGACCCTCCAGTTCTTTTCAGTTTAAAGTTGGGGATGTTGCTACTATTTGAATGGGCCTTTCTGATGGGTCGTTCAGAAGTGTGCTTAGTGAATTTCTCTGTGAGGTATGCAGGTGCTTTATTGTTCAGACAGTTGTGTGTAATGTTCAGAGTTTTAAGTTTGATACGGTCATTGATGGCCAGCCAGTTGACGGCTCTTCTTTGGTCAGATATGTGTTGCCCTTTAGGAATTCCTAAAGCTGTTCTAAGGGCATTGTTCTGCAGGGTTTGGAGTTTGTTGGTGTTGTGTGTACTGGTGCCTAGGTACAGTGCATTGCAGTAGTCTAATTTAGAGAGGATGAGGCCTCGTGCTATGGTGGTACAGCTGTCTGTGGACAGATAAGGTTTGCAGGCGTGAATAAGTATGCAGGTGTAACTAGTTGCTGAGGCTGTAGCATTTACTTGCTTGTCGAGAGTAAGAGCTGAATCTAAGTAGAATCCTAAGGTTTTAACTTCCTTGGCTACCTTGATTTTGATGCCCTCAATAGTGATGGAATTGTACAAGTGGGATAATTTGTTAAGTTTACTGGTAGACCCGATGATTAAAAGCTCGGTCTTGTCGTCGTTAAGACATAGGCCATGTGTGGCCATCCAGGTTTAGATGATTTGGTAGATTTTATTTATGAGGCTGGTGTCATTGTCATAGTCTCCCTGGATTTGGATAAGAATAAGGGTGTCATCAGCGTAGTTGTTATATGAGACCCCTAGTTTGTCCAATATGTCAAAGAGAGGCTTTGTAAAAAATATTGTACAAAGCGGGGGAAACACATGACCCTTGAGGGACTCCACAGGTGATGTGGATTGGATCCGCTTCTGATGTAGATGAGACTCTTTGTATGGGTTCCCATTGGTTCATGAGAGGCGTTGTGCTTGGTCATTTTAAGAAATGTAAAACATTTTTGTTTTTATTCATTGTTTGTGTATAATATGTTTATCTTTTGTACCCCTGGTATTTTATTCTCTTTTCTCCTTTTTGCTGCTTTTACTGCTTCTGTATAATTGTGTATTTTCGTACATATTTGAAAAGTTGTGTATCAACTAAATCAAATTAAATTTTTTTTAAAAAAGACTCTTATGGTTCTCTTATCCAAGAATGAGTTTATCCACGCCGTGGCTTTTATGGAAATGTTGGCAGCCGATTTGAGGTGGTTACAAAGTACCTTGTGATCTACCAGGTCGAAAGCGGCTGATAGGTCTAGGAGTAGGAGAATAGAAATGTCTCCTCTATCTTTGCGTTTGTCTAGTTGGTTTATTAAGATCAAGGAGAGCCGTTTTGGTTCCATGTCTCGGTCTAAATCCTAATTGTCTTGTCTCTAGTTGATTGTTGATCTCCAGGTAAGATTGGATCTGTAGATATGCAGCTTTATCTAAGATTTTGAGGAGGAACGGGACAGTTGTTATGTTCCTATAGTTCGTTGGGAGATTAGGGTCCAGGTTTGCTTTTTTCAGGAGAGGTAATATCCAGGCATCTTTAAGGTTGGTAGGCACAGAGCATGATTTGAATGATGTGTTGATAAATGATGTGATGAAAGGGGTTAGTTCATGTGCAGCCTCTTAGATAATAGGGGCTGGACATGTGTCCCCAAGGCATCGAGAAGGTTTCAGAGACGCAATGATATATCCACAATAGAAATGGCTCTAAAACTGAATTGGTTAAAAGGTTTAGTTTGGTTGGCGGCAAGTTCCTGAAGGATGGTTTCTTGCGTGGAGAGGGCAATGTTGTGGAGGGAGGATTTTTTGGCTGATATTTTGTCTTGTAACATTGTGATTTTGTTGCATAAGGCATTTTGAATGTTTGTGCACCAGGCTTTGTCTTTAGTACAAGAGTCTATGGGGATTCCAATTCTCTCAGGATAGATAAGATTTCCCTGGTATTCGACTTTGCTTTTTTGATTCTGTCGTTAAAGGTTTCTTTTTTTGCCTGAATGATTTGTTTTTTGTAACTGTTAGTAAGGGCAGTGAGGAGGTTTTTGTTGTGTGGAGAAGGGTTTTTTCTCCAGCAGGCTTCTGCGTTTCGTATCTCTTTGCGTAGGGCTTTTAGCGTAGGGGTGAACCAAGTATTAAGATGGGCAATAGGTTTAGATTTGGTGAACTTCAGCGGCGCAATGGCGTCAATCGCTGAGTTGATGGTGTTTTTGTACAGGTCAGCTAGATAGTTAGGCTTAGTGATCAGGCTGGAGTGATTGGTGATAGGTTGGATCATAGGGAGGAGGTTCGAGAATGTTATATTTTTTTGCAGCGGGTGAGGGCAGGAGGAGAATGTAGTTTAGTAGATTTAGGTTGGGGAAGGTCTGAAATGGTCAATGAGATCAGATAGTGATCAGTCCATATGCAGAGTTCAATTGCCATTATGAGGGAAACACAGTTTATGTCTGTGACCCAGTCCAATGTGCGGCCTTTAGACTGCATGGGGCTGTTATTCCGTATGGTGAGGCCTGCTTCCAGAATGGGGTTGGCTATGGTGGAGGCATTGATGTCGTTTAGGTCATTGTAGCCTAAGTTAAAATCGCCTAGTAGAATGATTTGTGTTCCCAGTTTAGCATTAGAGGGTGGTTAGCTCTTCTTCGAAGGTGCCTAGTGGACCAGGGGCTCTGTAGATAAGGTGCACCGTGATAGTGCATGAAGCAGATATTTCTAGTTTTAGAGAGAGTAGTTCAGCTGACGGCATAGTAATGCTGTCTATTTCTTTGATGGTGAGGTTGGCTCTGCAGATAAGAGCTATGCCACCTCCTTTGGAAGTTTCTCTGTCTTTTCTGAAGATGGTAAAGTTCGGGGTTATGGCTAGCATTAGGGCAGGACCAGCAGCTTTGTGTAGCCAGGTTTCAGTAACTGCTAGGAAGTCGAGTTGGTTACAGGTGATGATATCAGCAATTTCAGAGGCGTGGGCTATTAGAGATCTAGCATTGAAGAGACCTCCCTTCAGTTTGTGTGTTACTTTGGGGTTATTGCTCATGTGGACCTTGTTGGGCATGGTTTCAGAGGCTTTGGTACAGGGTATTTGATTGCAGCTAGGTTTCCTTTTGTGCGTGTTATGCCTGGTGTGTATTAGCTCCGTCTTGGAGTGGCCGTGAGGTGGGTGGGCACGTGGTTGTTTGGGTAGTATGGTGCCTAGTCTAAAGTTCCTTAGTTCGGTAGGACAAGCCTGATTCGGTTGGGTCTGGGTAAGGGGAGCAAGCTGTTGGGGTGGTAGCTGTGTGTACATCTTTCTGGTCGGTTCCCTTTCTGTAGGCAGATTGTGGTGGGGGGCTGCCATAATAGCTAAGGCAGTAAGTGTAAAGAGTATGGCTAAGTAGCATATGGGAGTATCAGACATGGGAGGTGTCATAACAGTGTTGGTAGGTAAGTTGGCCTGTAGAGGACAGGTATGTAGCCTGTGAGCTGGTTGGCTCAATAAGGTAAGGGTCAGCAAAGGTTCATGCAGTCGCAGTGTAACAGCAATGGTTTAGGCTAGAGCAGTTTTAGCAACAATCAACATGAGGTATAGTCGTGAGCTTTCAGTGTTCATTTCCCTGACCTGAGGTTGCGCGTCTGATCCATGAATACGATTTTAGCTGAGCAGTTGCAGGTGTGCATTGAACTGTCTGCGGACCGTCCCTCATAATGCCCACATTTTCCCATGTTCATCCCCATTTTCTGTGTTCCGCCCCCTACTCTGACCTCTGCACAGGACGCGCCCATGCTCTGCGAGTTGTCCCACACATGGCGATCGACTGCACGCAGAGACGTGCCGGGCATGAGCAATGACCCTCCAAAGTACAAAAAACTCCCACGCAGTCGGTTGCATGAATCAACAAGCAGGATTTTGCACGTGGTTTTGGCGCGCAAAGTCCCTATTTGCCATACAGAAAATTCCATGAATCTCCCCCTTCAACTTTTACATTAATGCCTATAAACCAGAGGGGGAAATGTAAAAGTAGCATTTGGATTAATGGGCTCAGTAGTCCCAGTTGTGTAAGTATGCTTACTGACGCCAGTACCGCACTTGGTTGGGGCAGCCTGCCAGAGTCTATGGAAGTTGCTGGCTGCAGGTCCACTACGCCAGGAGCTCGGACCTCCTGCATACTAGGTAAAATAACTGAAAGGCCTAAGACATATGTTGTATAGATAGTTGCGTAACCTAAATGGCGCAGGTTGGAAAAACAACAATTTCAATATCTCCTTCCGAAATCTATAAGGCACAGCTGTAACAGCAATTAATGTTTTGTATTTTCTGTGCTAAAGTAAAACGCGTTAGTAAAAAAACAAACTGAGTTTGACATTAACACTGGTTATATTTTGTAATATATAAATAGCAAGATTGTCTTCATAAATAGGTACAATGCAAAAGAAAACAGTTACTGTATAAGAAAGTCACTCTTTTCCCATGCTTTACCTTTCTCTTTGGTGTGTCACTTTGCATGTTGCAATGAAAAAAAAGACCCTCCAGAAAGGGAGTGTCAAGTTAATAGATATCGTGCCTGGATATTGCACTGTTGTTGTCTGCTTCTGAGGTCATAATGTTCACAATGCAGTCCATATCACTAGTTATTGACTGCACTCTAAACATTCTGATTCGCTGCAAGGAAATCATCAGTGTCCCCATTGGTTACTAATTATTGCTACCCCACAAGACCTATTTGTGATGATAGAATTGTGAGGTGAAAACTGTGAGGGTACATTTGTGAGGGACACAGTGCCTCTTCCATTATGAGCAATCATCCTCGGAATTGTGCCCTTTTAAATAGTCCATGTTATTATGAAGAATTACTTGGGGGGGGGGGGGCGGGAGTTTGATTGATTGTATTGTGATGACAAATTTGAATTATGCCTTTAAAAGTTACCTTTTTGTACTTTTTTTCTATTTTTCTAATTTGAATCTTTCTCTGCGCTAGGACCAAGTGCAATTCCTTTTTTAGACGGGCCACATCAATTACATCAAATGCTTGCTGCCTAAAGGCACTACAATGAACCACTCAATGTATGACATGTGCCCTCGTGTTGCTCCACCCACCTATCATCCCCACATTGCTTCCCAATTAATTATCTTTTCCTTTTTACAATTTCAGACGAATCGTAATAAAGTAATTTCTTCTATTTTTGTTTTATTTGGCATAGATACCTTTCTTCAATGATTCGTCATTGCAAAATGCCCAAAATGACCGGCCGTGATTTTTGCATCATCCGGGGCCTTCGTCTTGGCCATCAGATAGTTGACGCCTCTTACTTGCGCTAAATTCACCTAATATATTATGTAGTGTTAGAGGGCATGCCCCATTAGGCAGCAGGAGGGTGGCAATGAAAAATACCCTACCGTTGCATGTCTGTTGCAGAAAACCATGAACACACACCCATTGCAACATGGTTGAACATTGAAGCAGCCCATGACCTTATTATGTAATCAATGTTCATGACGTGCCAAGCCTTTAAATTTCCTGGACAATATTGTCATGTTACCTGAAGGGTGAGGTGGGGGAGAAAATGAGGAGTGTGACTACTCCCCCTTGTCAAAGAAAGAGGTAGAGGTCAGCCAGGTCTATTGCCAGGGTGAGAGAGAGTTTGAGGCAGGGAGTTGTCAGAGGGGGCCATGATGGAGGAGGGGCAGGTGGAAAAGTCATGTCTGTTGGGGGGAATCATTCCAGGGATGACAGAGGTGTTGGGAGGAGCTGACAGGTTGCATGGGAAGATTATGGTTGCCATGACAAAACAGGAGGAGGATGTGGTAGCTGTATCTACACTCTTCAAGGAGTCGCTCCTCCTCAACACCTAGGTCATCACGTTGCCCCTCGTGCCCCCTGACTCGCTAGATGCCGCCCACCCTTATCCTCTCCACCACCTGGTAGAGCTGTACTCCTTCTCTGTGCCACTCTGTATCCTACCTACCGCTATATGTGTTCCGTTGTTACCTCTGTAAAGCGATTCGTTATCTATATGTATTGTTGTATAGCTCTGTAAAGCGCTACGATGCTTCTCAAACCTAGGCCCGCACTCAATAAACACCATAATAATAATAATAATAATGACGGCAGAATGTTCAGTAGTATGTTGCAATTAGAGTTGCAGAAGTGATGGCGTTATCCCAGCAGCAAGAAAAGTTAATGCCCCCGGGTGTTGGAGTTTCATTGAGAGAGGACATATATGGTGATGCTGAAGGAGAGTGAAGAGCACCAGGTGGCTCGTGAGGAGGAGTCTGGGGCTAATACCCCATTACCTGCCTTTGCAAAGGGTGCAAGGCAGGTTCTGGCTTCCCTTGCAGAGTTTCAGGTGGGTGAGGATTCATCCCCACGCATGACAGCAGCCATTTGATCATGGGTTAGGGGACTACTTCAACTTGCCAGATGGAAAGACGGTCAGGTGACAGGAATGCATAGTAATAAGAAACCACAGAGAAAAGGAATTAAATGAAGGATATATTACGATAATAATAATGATCATTATTACTATTATTATTATTATTATGACTTTTATTATAAATATTATTATTAGGGAATGTATAAAATGCATACCCAGCATCAGGAAGCAGCCATAGTCATAGGTGGATGTACAGGCTAAGGAAGTAGATTGCAAGGCATGAATACAAAGGAGAAGGGAGCTAACAAAGGGGGAGCAAGCTGGTGGGCAATTTGACATCAAGGGATCTACAAGCAACCAGTGGAAGAAATAGGGGAGCAAACGGCCCACTCTTTGGTTAGACGAGGAGTGGAGGGCGTTCGGAGGGGTCAGAGACGGGAACAACGTTTTTCAACATGAGAAATTTTATTAAAGTAAACGTTTTTGAATAAAGGCCTTTCAGTCCCTATCCTAAAGAGAGTTTCCCGACCTAAGAAAAACAAAACTAAACATCGGTCTGTGCAGCGCCATCAAAGGTAGGCAAACTGTCAGTGTGTCCATAACATATCTGACCCCCAAACTAAAAATAAACACCAAAACGTGCAAAGGTAAATGCCGTTGTTTTAAATTCAGTAAAAAGTGTACAAAAACCAAAGTATGTAAATTCAACAAAAACAATCTTTGTATTCAGGGGATGGTTCCCTTCACAGGAACTGTTTCAGGTAGAATATAGAAAGTGTTCACTTCAGAATATAGTTCCTTAGGAGTGGTAGAAATGTCTTTTTCATATGACTCTTCTTTAAGATGATGAAAATAATGGTGATTTTTGGTGGCAAAAGTATTTCTTGGCAACTTAGGAAATCATGCCAAAATGCTTTTTTAGAGATGTTGCTGAAATTGTCTTTTCCCAACAATGACTGCCCAAGAACAGGACAGATGTCTCTTCTACACAACACCTTCTTAAGAATGACGTAGAGCATCTTTTCAAAGCATTGGTGGATTTTTATAAGAATGGCACAAAGTGTCTCTACTATTCAATGATTTATTAAAGAAGGTCTCCTGGTATAGTCCCTTGCCAGGTACCCCCTTCTCATTGTCTTTTCTTTTCGAGCAACCTATAAAGTGGGGCTCCTAGTATACTATCTTGCCAGGAATACTTTTTCAAAAATGTTATTCCTGTTTTACAAGTCTATAGGAATAACCTACTATACTGCCCTGCCAGGAATCATCCCTTTGGGCACTGAAGATCCGCTGGTATACTCTCCTGCCAGGTATATCCCCCAAAAGGTCCTCTGCTTTCTGAAAATATCCTAATGTACAATCCTGCCAAGAATCTCCCCTTCCCCACAGGCTCACTGCATGATGCACTCTTTCCACCAGGTCTTCTAACATTCGTTCAGTTCTCTTGGTATCTGAAAGTATAACACAGTGGTATTCCTTCACTGTCTATACTCTATTGGCCCCAGGTTCCAATTTTTCCCTCATATTGGCATCCCTTATTTGGCGATTGTTTCAAGTTTTGATTGCTATCTTCATTGTTAGTATTCATTGACATGTGGAAATACCTGTTCCAATCTCACCTATTTGACTTTTCATATATGTAGATTTGTACAGTTCTTGCCTTTCAATTACTTTGTTACAGTTCATTTGCTCATGATTTACTCCAGCTTTCCCCATATTGACCTCTCATATATGGAGACTTGTGTAAATTCAGTCTTTGAATATCAATTGCTCCTGTCAGCGTCTCCGTCAACCGCCGATTAAACATCCGCCTTTCATTGCGGCCTCGTCTCCACTGCTGCCAGCTGGATAAAGGATCCTCTGCAGTACCCGCTCTGCTTCTCCCGGCCTCTCGCCTTCCTGTTATGAAGCATCTTCTTCAATGCACAGAGTTCGTTTGCATGTGTCTGCTTCGGTTCTGCTTCCTGCATCGCCCACTCTGCATCTCTCTTCTCCTCCTTCACTGCTCTCAGGTAAAGGCAAACCATGATTAAACATCTCGCTCAGCTGATTAACATTACAACCACTATTCTACACATTGCTGGTTCTACTACTCCATATGAACTCCTTTCTCCTCTTCCTCATTCCAGAACTAAAGGTTTCATGTGAGTTTGAGTCCAAAGGAGTTTTGAACCTTTTGGAGTTATGTTGTTCTAAGTTTTTGTTCACGTCAAAACCAAGATGAACAAGAGATGTTAAGTGAGCATTAAGTGCATTTGATATGTGATTAGTGTCCTGCCTAAGGTGTTTGCAAAAAAGGGGTTCTAGGATTTTATCACTGCGAGGATTGACATAATGACAACATGCGCAGGAATTTAGGTTTTATAGGGTCATCATCAAAATGAATGGACGAATACCGGACTCTCCTGATGGTGTCACCACATCTCGCCGACAGCCATCTCCTCCCATGTGATCCTCCCCATAATATCACCCCAGGGTTGTGATCACGTAGTGATCGCCTTCCACCGGCCACATGGGAGGAGATTTTAGGCTGGAGATCCGTGATAACTCCACAGGATTCACCATAGTATGTGAACATACATGTTAGGGAGGAGCCATTCCTTGATGAGTAGTGTCTTGAACTGGTGTCCAGTCAAAGTTTCGAAACATTAGTTTCAAATGTCAAAAGTTCCAACACAAAAGTGTCGGAAAAAAAAGTTTTGAATTTATTTATTTAATATTAAAGGGTTTATTTTAATTTAGTATAGTTAAGAAAGTGTTTAAAAAAGAATAAAAAAACGGGGGTTTGAGTGGGGGAACGCCCTGCCCCCAAAAAATAAATAAAATTCTAAACATTTTTTATCTACACTTTTGTCTCAGAACTTTTGGCATTCGAGACTTTGACTGTCGAAACAGTCACTAGGAACCTCTTGAACTGCTTACTGAAATGAAGACGTGAGAAGGCATATCTGCTGTTGATGGGGAGGATTTTCCAGAGTCTGTGGGCTTAGAGAAGGCATGTCTTCCAGTGGCTTTCTTCTGGCAATAAATGCACTTTGGGCACCACAGAGATGCTCAAGCATTGAAAAGTGTAGAAAAGTGCAGAGAGTGCACATCACCTGCTTCTAACACCTGCGATTGATGTGCCCATTAGCTCTAATGACTGCATATAAGCGTTGAATAATGTCCCAGTTTGCAACTGGACATACTTGTGTAAGAGAATCTAATCCCCACAACACGCTGAGCCAGGAACTGCCAACAAAATTGAAGCAGGGCCTCCAGTTTTGGAGTATGATAATAGGGTATGAAAGTGCCTCTACTGGTTGTAAGAGCAAAGGGAAGGTAGGTAGTGCCTCCGGTTTGTGAGGGTGAAACTAGGAGGATGTGTGGTTCCACTGGTTCGCAGAGCCCATGACATAAAGACAGAACCCCCAGTTGGCTGTACTCAGAGTATGACTGTGACTGCACTAGTTGGAAGAGCCACTGGGGCAGAACTTCTAGTTTTTGAGTGCAGTACTAAGAGTCTGAGAGTGGCTCTGTTATTTGAATCAGCCAAAGGAATAAAGGCGGAACATTCTGTTTTTGCGTGTGATACTCAGAGGATGAGAGTGGCTCTGGTGGTTAGTAGAGGTTTAACATTTGAGACAGAGTCTCCAGTTTGTGAGTGTAGCACTAAGAGTATGACAGTGGCCGTGCTGATTGCAAGAGCTAAAAGAATCGAGATAGTGGGCCTCATTACAACCCTGGCGTTAAAGGGTTAACGGTGCCGTAAAAGGCTGTGGCGCCGTTAAACCCTTAACGCCCGAACGCCCGATTCACACTTTAACGCCTGCATTTTGCAGGCGTTAAAGTCCAACCCGCTAAGGGACCTTGGTGCTAATTACAGCACCATAATTTACGGTGCCGTAATTAGCACCTTCCCCATTCCCATTGTGACCTATGGGCCAAAAATGGGAATGGGGAAGGGGCCATGTTGAATGGGGAATTACCGCCCCACCAACCTTGTAATGGGGCGGTAATTCCGCCATCCACCATGGCCGAATCCGGCATGGACCATGGTGCTAGTAGCACCGTGGTCCAACGCCAGGGTCGTAATGAGGCCAAGTGTCTTCGTTTGTGAGGGCAATACTATGAGCATGAGAGTGGCATGAGAGTGGCCCTACTCATAAGCTGAGCACACAATATTGAGGAGGTACCTTCAGTTTGTGAGTGTGTTACTAGGAGCATGAGGGAGGCTCCTCAGTTTGGCACTAAACTAAACATTTACGCTTGCTATGCACTCAGTTACCCTATCAGTGTCAATGTGGCCTTTCCCTTTCCCTGTCACCCCTCCTTTCCACATGACCGGCTTGTACACAAATATGAATCAGTTGTGTGGTCTTTCTTGTGATGGGCCAAGGGTTTTCTTCAAATGTAGTCTTCAGAGACATAATGGTCACTAATTCTTGTGAAAATAACCTCTCTCGTGTGTGTCCGACAGGCATCTCTTGTGGTCTGAGACAATACTCCCAGGATTACCAACTTTCTTCTCTCAATGCACACTAGCATGGGGGAAAACTTACTTTGTCCACAGCTAATTGAAAAAGTATAGACGGCCACAAGGATCACTGGCTACATCAGAATTGCAGTGGGTCGTCGTCACTCCACGACTGAGCCACATTTATCTTATCTTATGTTTTTCCACTCTTTGAAAGGTCACCATGATGCCCCCTGAGCTATTATTAGAAGTTCAGGAGGATTAGTGTTCACTGTCCAATAGCCTACTTTGTGAGGCAGAGTGCTGACATTGTTTGTCTGCCTTAGATCTTTGCCTCTCTTTTCTTGTTTCATATAGACTTTCAAGCAGCTGTTTGGTGCATCCTTGATCATGGATAACTCATGCTCTTGCGAATGACTACCCTTTGTGTTGTCCTTATCCCCATGGATATTCTTTTTACTTGACTTTAGACCGTGGCTCAAGAAATAAAGCCAAAGAGGAATGTCCTCATCCTAACATCCGAGTCTGCATTGTGGGTTTCAGAGAGTTATGGAGCTTGTGTTGCAACTGCAGATTTTGTAAGGTAATTTGGGAACTATAGAAGTGGCAAAGGTAGGCGCAGATGATTGGGGCTATGCTTACCATCTCATAAAGTGGTGGGTACTTACTTATAAAGTGGGTTACAAAGATATGAAAGACATGGGCAGAGCAGAGCATGTGCATGGTTTCATATGTCCTCAGGGCAGCTCCAGCATTAGAACCCTTGTAAGCTGTCACAAAGGCCAGCTGTAAACCACGGGGAGTAAGCCAGTGTGACACCACTTCTTTCTCACTTTCACTTTCTCCCAGAGATCATCACACCTGTGGCACTTGGTACAAAACATTTCAATCATAAGTTAGCCCCCTGGCAAATGGCATTCTGCAGCTTCTATCCCCGGGTTTGCTGGTGACAGATTAAGTGACTAGGTGACCCCGTTTCCAGTGATTGCCTTGAAATCTGTGCCTTGAGCACTGGTCCACATGTTCATGGTCAGGTGGGCTTTCCTTGCTCTCACAGACTGTTGCACTGCCATTCGCACTGCTTCCAGAATGTGGCTATAGAGACATGGCACTGACGTTCACGTGAAGAAGTGCTGACTCAGGATTTCCCAGCAGGGATCACCAATGGCAACGAGTCATCTGAAATAAAAATCTTCATCCATGGTGCGGGGTAGTAAATAAAAGCTTTTTGTGTTTTTTGTGAATTTTTGTTTAACAACCTAAGAGCCTCAGTGCCGGTGAATAAAGGGGAAACGAGCTGTCTGCTAGCTGTGTGTTCTTCATACACAGATGGTGTTCCAAAAGGGCTTATTAAAATGTGTGACTCTTCAAGACTGTCAGTAATAGGGCATGAGGTTGGTACAAATTATTTGATTTGATTTATTTGCAATATTCTTTGTTTCTCTTTCTTTCTTTTCTTTCTTTCCCTTTCTTTTTTTCCTTCTCTCTCTTTTCCCTCCTCCAAACTCATACTTACCATTGATTGTTTTGTTGTCTTCGTCTTCCGTTCTATAGTGGACTTCAACAAGATATGTTTTAAAGTATGAGAGGGGGAAGAGGGAAGAGGAAAATTATAAAGAGTTACAAATTGAATAATAAAGACGGGTATACATTTGGGGTGGGGACTGGAGGTGGAAGAGCGAGGAGGGAGGAAGACAAAACACATATAAGAATGTATCTATTGATATTGTTCTTACGTTACTAATGTATTAAGTCTGTATGGTCTGCACAGTTGAGAGATTGAGGAGAATGTAGGTAAATGAAAAATAAAATAATCCTCATGCCAGTGTTTTAGGTGGCCTGAAGGCAAGTGGGTGGCACTGTGGAATACGCGCTGGAATGGCATTTGCATAGTCTAACGGTTAACTAATGCCCCAACTACATTCAGGAGATCTGTAGTAGAAATAATGAGGAGAACATAAAGTAATAAAAGAAGTCTAGACACAATATAAATGGTTATCTCCCTTAACAAAGCCTAATTTGGGTTGCAAAAAGCAACTAGGAATCTTTAAGCTTAGAACTGCACACATAGGGCCTCAACACAAGTTGGGCCGTAGATCGTAAATGTGGCAGTAACGCTATTGCCACCACATTGCAGGGACCTCCCAAACATGGGTCTGGCGTGTTTACCCCCAGCTCAGAGCTGGGTATAAAAGCACCAGAAAAATTCTCATTTTCGGGCGCAATTAGTGCTCCGCTATTAGTTAATGCTAATTGTGCCAAGAATTCCCCATTGGATCCAATGGACCCAGTGGGTAATGTGGAATTACAGTTACTGACCAACCCTTGACCCGGCACTAATAGCGCTAGACCGGTTGGCAGTAACGCTATTAGCGCGGGCGGTAACCCGGCAGTAACACCACTGGGATACCGCCCAACTCGTGACGAGGCCCATAAAGCCCAAAATGTTCTAGCAGGAATCAGGAGAGTTTTGACACACAGATACATTTGTGTGTCATCCGTGTAAGAATGATACTGGAGCCCAAGGATGGAGAAGAGACATCAATGGTTGAATATACATTCTAAAAACAAGGGGGGAGGTGTTGACTCCTGGGGTACCTCAAAGGTGACAAATTGGAGGGAAAATCTTTGCATTTGACCTGTTTAGTGCCTTCCTTCAAAAAAGAACGAAAGTATCTCTGTGCATGCTGTCATACAACTGCCACTGCAGCCCGCCTAAACAACAAAATGGTATGGTCTATGGTATCAAATGCCACGGCCATAGCTAGCATGATAAGCAAAGTGCAGGCACCTTCATCAGCGTATTTCAAGATGTCATGCCACGCAGCCACCAGGGATGTCCAAGTCCCTTAAGACGAACAGAACTCACATTGTAGGGAGTGCAGAAGTTGATGTTTTTCTAGGTGGCCTTTCATTTTTTCAAAAGCAAAACTTTCGAATGCAATTTTTGAGAATACATTTTTCTAATAGTCATTTTTTCGACTAGTCATTCTTCTGAAAAATATTCAAATATGGTATCTAAATGCAGGTATGTATTAGTGCAGGGTTGGGGCTTGGTTTAGTTTGAGGGTTACATTGGGGTGTTACATTAGGGTTAGGTTTAGGGTTTGGGTTGGGTTTAGGGTTGGGGCTAGGGTTAGTTTAGGTGTTAAAATAGGGTTAGGGTTGGGGTTTGGGTTAGTTTAAGGGTCACATCAGGGTTAGGGTCAGGGCTAGGGTTTATGGTTAGGGTTGGGGCTTGAGTTAGTGTTGGGGGTGGGAGGAGTGGCGTGGGGGGTGGGTGGAAACCCCCCTATATACACAAAACCTTGAAAACGTAACAAGGGGTTGGCCAGTGCCGAAATCTCAGCACTGGACAGCTCCATGTAACATTTTAAAGTTATATTAAGCATTGAAATGCTACTTTTAACATGTAAAAGTGCATTTCTATTTAAACCAGTCCATGTCTATTGTCGACGGATTGGTTTAGATAAAAATGCACTTTTGCATGTTAAAATAGCATGTCGAAGCTTTTTGTTTTTGAAACTTTTGTTTCGAGACTTTAGTGATTTGAAACTTTTGTTTCAAAACAATCACTATTAACCGTTTTTCTACTTGATCTTGCATTTGACATGTGACCACCTTCTCTAAAATGTTTGCTGGCCAGGGTGGTGTAGATATCGGTTCATAGTACTGGAGTAGACCTAAATCAAGGGAAGGTTGTTTAAATAGGAGCTAAACAATGGAATACTTCTGAGGAACGATGCCGTGGGAGATGGAAAGATCTTCAAATACCTTGATAAAGTCAATCAAATAACGAGCCTGTCTACAGGCCACAAGTGCAGGTGGAGGATCGTGATTACAATTGGCAGCTTCTACGGCCTGTAGGAGGGATAAGATGAGATCTGAGGAAATTGATGAAAAGTCAAAGACAGTCTCAACATGTTCTGGTGTAATAGGTAGTTCCAGCGGTAAAGTGAGGATTGCTTTGCTAAGATAGTCTTGAATGGTTTTAGTTTTATCCACAAAAATATTGTCGAAATAATTTGTCAAATGTGTGCCATCACAATATACAAGTAGGGTTACCGAATGTGTCAGTATCAAACAATTTCTTTTGTTTATTAAAGGCATTATTAATTTGAGTCTGCAAGAAACCAGATTTTGCCAAAAGCATTGCCTATTTATAACTGTGTATAACAAATAATTGCCAACGTAGATGTGGATTTTTCAAAGTTCTCAATCCAGGAGTGTACCACGGGTTGTGACGTTATTTAGTTAGTTTGGCATGAACTGGGCAAGACACTCCCAAAGAGTCTGTAAGTTAGTTATTCAAATTGGTGAAAACCCTTTTGCACTTTCTTTCCAGATCAGGATATACTCCTGACGCACTAAGATCTTGTTTCGAGATCCTGAGTGGATCCTATGTGCTACGAGACAGACGAGATGAAACCAGAAGAATCAGAGGCTGCGCATGTTCAAAGGCAAAAAGCCTTGCAGAATGATAGGACCACTGCATGAAATTAAGTGGTGGGAGGCTGACCTGTTGCCCTTTGCCAAGCATGTGATGCTGTCTAACGTAAGCCCACAGGTCAAATGTGTCCAAGTAGGTTTCCATCATACCTTGCAAGACACATTTTTACCGTGTATATATAACTCCACACAAGCTCTATTTTCTTTGACGGCTGAGGTGGTCCTTGATGTCTTTTCTCTCATGGGATTGGTTCATTATGCTTTGCAGTAGGTGCTGTACGCGGGATATTGGCAAACATACTGGTGTTTTTGTTGTGACTGACACGAAGCTGTACCATGATATTTTTTAGACCATTTTAGGGAAAGTGCTGGCCCTTGGCAATAATTGGTTTGCCAATGCCTGCACTCTCGCCTTTTGTTTCTTTATCTTGCACGCTACCTGTGGCATCCTCAAGAAAGAGATTCATTCTTGAATGAGGTGATGGGGCATGCTCTCTGCCATGTTCTTTGCTATCATCTGATTGAATGAGAGTGGGGATATTCTCAAGAATGACCTCTTCCTCCTTATCTGTGGATTGCTCTTTGTGATGATCTAGATGATGGGGGTTCACATTCCTCCAGAGTGACACATCTATTCATCAAAATGCAATAGCAGTGCATGCACATTGACATTTCTTCCCAGTGAACAGGAGTGAATTGAGGCAGATGCCCCAGTTCATTGCAGACGAAGGTATCTGCAGATGCAAAGGACATGTGTCCCCAAAACTGCTAAATGCACAATGGGTTCTCACTGCTTTGGTCTTCTCAACAGCCTACCAAATGTACAAGGGTTTCTCACTGATTTGGTCTTTTCCACAGCCAACTAAATGCACCATGGTTTCTCACTGCTTTTGCCTTCTCCTCCGCCACAAAACACACATATGCCTAAAATTGATTTGGCCTTCTTTGCCAACAAAAAACACATGGTACTCTCACTACTTTTTCCTTCTCCATCAACAAAAGACATCGGCCTCATTATGACATCAGTGGTAGCCCCACCAGTAATATAGGCACGACTGCCGCAGTGTACTTTTTTTTCTGGCGCCCGCGAATGGGCATTTACCGGGTCATTAAGGCCCTGCCAGACCCGGTAATTTCCCATTTGCGGGCACTGGAAAAATTATGCTCCCCTGTCCTATTCGGCCCCATAGGGCTGAATGGGACTGGGGAGGTCGGATACACCGACACCGTTTATAATGGTGCCGGTGCATCCAACATGCTGTGCTCGCGGGTGCCTTTCTGCCCACCAGATCCGACTTATGGGGCAGAAAGGCACCCGCGAGCACAACTCGTAGTTTGCCGGTCCGGGAACTACGGTACCAGTAAGCTTACCGGTACCGTAGTTCCCGGACCGGCAAACTTATAATGAGGCCCATTGAGAGTTTGGTGGTGCAGTAACCAATTGGCAGCAATTCCATGACTGCCACTTTTTTGTCAGTAGCAAAATTACCAAACTATAGAAGTCCTAAACCAGAATACATGTAACAATATTCAATGGCATATGTTTGGTAAGTAAATGAAGATGAGACGATTTGTGACAGTAGCGCATATAGCTATTTACATTTATGTAAACACCAGAGGGTGCAGCAATTAGTATACCCAAGCCTTAAAACCAACAACAACTTGTGTGTGATAGAACACACATAAAATCATGTAGGATTGATGAAATAGACAGAGACAGTCTAATGTCTAAATTAAATTTGCACAAGGAATATATCATTACAAGCTAAATAAGTACAAAGTAAGAAGCTGTAGATTGCATAGGAAAATAGGAAGCGGGAGTAGAATTTGCAAAGTTACAAGTAAAGCATAGTGTTTCAATAAAAACGTTTTGTTGACTTGAAAACTGGGTTTCTGCTGTATGGGCATGATCATTCTAAAAAGTGCCAGCCTTCATCAGGATGATGCTCGTTGTTGGTTTTGAAGCAATGTGAATCACTGAACTGGTTAGACCAAGTTCAAGTAGGTTGTGTGTCATGTACACTGGTACAAACAGAGGTGTGCAGAACTTGGCAATTGAACCAGAACCTTATGAACTTTCAGAACATATTTTCATAACCAGCATCCATAACGTGGGACACCAGAACACGCTGGGTACACATGTTGACTGGACCATTGATTTGGTCTGTCCTCAGACAATCGGCAAGTTGCACTAACCAACCATCCAGGCATCAGATGTTAACTATAAGCAAGCTGTAGTGAGCAGATCAAACGTGGCTCTGAAATCTAGGAGGCAGAAAATAAGGGATTATTGCTGCAGTCTTAGCTTTCAGCAAATTAATTATAGATACATTTACATTTGCTCCCATGCCCTTAGGAATAACTACTAGATATTTAGAGATAATGCTCTTCTGCAATGCTGGTATGTTCATTTAAAAGGAGGGCTTCAAAGATCTTACTGGAGACATCCAATAAGGCAATACACTCAACAGGAGGACTCTCTGCCCTCCTTCAACTTTGACATCTGTGGACTCAGGCAGTGGATTCAGGATAAGCAGGGATAAGGAGGTCCGGGCAGCTGCTTCAAAAATCATCTTGAATGAATGTTCACAAGACACCAGAAACAGCAGCACTGACCTCCCAAAATCATTGTGCTTTTATAGGCATACTTCAATGACCTCATGTTTTCATGCAAATTCAGGATACATTCCCAATTGACTCTCTTAACTAACATATAAGCCCTCCTAGTCTCCAATTAGCTGGCTTGCTTGTCAATCACCAAGCCCACATTACTTCATTTTGGCACGCATTGTTTGACTGACACATAGGCTAATAAACTTGTGTGAGATCCTGTGGTCCCTCATTATAAATCCTTAGATGTCTGCCAAGAACCAGCCCTTATCTGAATACTGAGACCTGCCAACTCTACTTGGCAGCTCATACTGTGACAACCCCTCATGAGCTAATCATATTTGTTGCTAGTTAAGCAGCTGCTTGCTCTAATTGGTAGTCTTCCCAGCCCTTAAGCCGATCTATGATCCATCACTGTCAGCCTTTCCTGCCAGGAAATTGTAAATATACAATACCCAGCCGCCTGGTAAAGAATATTCTAGATTCAAAATGAGTCAGCCCTTTTGACACCTGGACCTAGAGCCATTTTGTTTTGGCATCCATCTTAGAATCTATTTCTTACAGCTACCAATGGGGAGTTGTTATTTACTTGTGTGCATAACTCAGTTTCTGTCCAGTTCTCAGACTACAGTTTTGAAATTAATGATGTATGTGTAATACCTGAGACACCCTCCACTGCTTGGGGCATTCTGAACCCAAAGAATACATGTCACCCTGCATGAACCCCTTGTCTTCAAAAAGCACTATAATTCTGATTTTTGCAATACTGGAACCATTGATCAGCCTGACATGTTACCTGTATTCAGTTTGAGGGGATGAGGGGTCTAGGACCTGCTCTACAACACCTCTATGACTTATTCTCCTTATGGTAAAATACCGGAATAAGTGATGATTGTGCCCATGTTCTTGAAGTTTCTTTGATTACATTGTGTTTCCAATAAAACTTTCCAAGCCCAATCATTTGCAAAAGCTTTCATAACTATGTTAGCCATGTCTTCAGGGTGGGGGGGAGGGGTGGGGTTATATAATTATCCCGCTAATGTATTTATGTATTGAAGTCCAAAAGACAAAAGCCACTCCTTCCTACATTAGTAACCCCACCATCTGCTGGATCTGTTCTTCCTTTTCCTTACTATATATGCATGGATGTAAGTCATCAAGATGTTTTCTCCAATAAAATTAATTTGGAAAGATGATGTTAAAGGATCTTTGCAAGGAAGCCAGGCTCATAATTCCTTGGTGTAATTTCTCCTTAAGTTTTCTAACATTTCTCTTCAGGTAGCCAATAGTATGTTTTTCATATAATGTTTTATTGAGTGCATATATTGTTGTTTAAGCTTTCCCCTAAGTTGTTTATATTTATTTCAGGAAAGGTCACAGCATTTACCAAGTTCCCCTGATATCGTTTGCTTGTCTCACTACTTTCTAACTATAATCAGAAAACCAAACACCCGTGATTTATCTCTAAATATGTGGTTGCATTTACCACTTAATAGGGCAACATTTTCAGCCAGACTCCTAATCTAAAACAATTAGACAATTGCCACCATTATTACCAAAAATACTAATCAGTGTTTTCTTAGGGAGCATTGCATACATTGGGATCTTGGTTATGATTAGACCAGGCTTTGTGATTATTAACTGAATTTTCCCTGGTCTCACCGACTTTTACAGTTGCTGTATACTTCTTAAGTGCCAACACTAAACCAACAGATATACAAAATTCATGATCATTGAGTGCATATTTCACCATGTGGAATCTCATAGTTTTTGGAACACAATTTGAGACACAAAACAACAATATATGGTTGTTCCCAACTTATACCTATTCTGAAATAATTGGCCCCGAATATCTCCAAAAGTGCAACCATTTCACATAATGAAGTCCAAATCTAAACAATATCTACCCAATTGTGTTTCTCCATTAGTGATTCTTTTTTTTGTAAATTATATTCGGGATCTATTATGCCTGCAGGCAAATCATCTCATTTTTCTAGCACGTTCAGGAATCATTACACTTTGCATAATAAAATTTCCAGAAAATATACCTCTTTTGATAACCAACTAATTTCCATAACTTATTTATTTATGTTTTTGTTGTCCATAACTGTACACCAAATCATTAATAATGAGTTATGCTTTTTCCTGATCCTGAGGATAACACAAACTTACCAAGTCACATCTTTCCTCTCCATGACAAATCATCTGCCTACATGCTGCTTCAATTCCAATTTAAGTTTTCTATTGTATGATGAATTCTACCAAGAACACAGAGGAACTCCAAACACTCCGGGAACTAAATGGAGTAATGAAATAGAAATAACAACAGGGTGTTCCCATGTGGAAGAGGCTTCAAAGTAAGAAATAGGTAATAAACATTCGCAAAGTATGCATCACAGTGACTTAATCACTTAATTTGTGAAAGTATGGTACATGTCAGCACATTAACATACACTATAAAATTGGTTACACAAATGAAATACATATAGTGTTGGTAAATTACATTGTATTTTTATTTGATTCAGTAAAATGAAAATATCTCGCCAGTGGGATCTTTTTTGTTCTCTATGATAATGTAGCACTGATAATGAAGATAGAAAAAGAAAGGAACTAACGTTTGATAAGCCATGTATTAAATGGGTACAGACACATAGAAGACAGGTACACTAATATGTACATGCACCTGAGTCAAAAGGCACAGGTGGGGATCTGATAATTAGAGAACTGCATACAATGCACTAATGAAGATGGAAACCGAAAGGAACAAACTTTGATAAGGCATGTATTAAATGGGTACAGACACATAGAAGACAGGTACACTAATATGTACATGCACATGAGTCAAAAGGCACAGGTGGGGAGCTGATAATTAGAGAACCACATACAATGCACAGCAAGAAGAAATATAATCAAAACAATATGGTTTAGAACAACATCTATTTAACAATACGTTAACCGCTGTAGTGAATAATTTATCATAAGCGTGACATGCCACATTTTATTGTCGAGGATGTGCTCACGCATCCCAAGCTAACACAGTGGCAGAACTGGTGTTTCGTTGGTGGAGGAGGGTAGATGTACCACCTTCGATAAGGTTTCATCTATTCAGCCCCAAAATGCAGCAACGTGCTTAGAGTGTCAACCATAGTTGTCCGGCAGTGATGAATGCTATGAGTTCACGCTTGTTGGACTGTGGGGTGGATTGGTGGCCCTCGTTTAAGGTATAGGTGCTTCTAAATAGAGTACAACAAGTTATGTCACTCAGTGAATTGTGATTCAGAGTTATACTTTGCAACAACAAAAAAGGTGGCTCCCAACCAATAAATGACACACTGACGGCAATCTACTAACACTTGTCCCCATGAAACTGATTATGAAATGTACATTCCTTCTGAATAAGAATGCTGTTTACAAAAAAAGCAACAGTGGTCATGCATGAGTAGGCAACCTCCCTCTCTGCAGATGTCTTAGTCTATGGGGGTCATCACAAGTTGGGCGGGACAGTAAAATGTGCCGGCAATGCTATTACTGCCACATTAGCGCTCCTCCCAATCCCGAGTTTGGGCGGATAGTTGGAGATTTGCCCCCAGCTTTGAGCTGGAGGTACGTCTGTCTACTTTCTGCCGTTTTACAGCGCTATCACCGCAGTGCTATTAACGCTGCGGTAATAGCACCCAAAATGCCCCAAATGGACTGAATGGGTATCTCCCGCAACGCAGGATCAGGACAGAGTTGCGGCTTTGGGCAGTCTCCTGACAGATTTACCGCTGAGATACTGCCCAAGTCGTGATAGAGGCCTATGTCTCCCAGTATGCCTCAATATTGACTATACTAGGCCTGTGGAAGCAAGTGGAAAGCCATGTGCTTTCCTATTACCTTGTGTGTGGTTTCAAAGCCCCGAGGCACACAATGGAAACAATGGATTTCTGGAAGACTTAAGAAGAGTCAATGCCATAAATACATCATCATGTTACACAACAGTGTACCAGGCTGTATTCCAGATGCCAAACATCTGACCCTTCTCTCCTGCCTGCCCTGTTTGTTGTTATTCCACATCTACCTTTCACACAGGCCAATGAACACAGACTGCTATCGCTTACTTTACATTTATGTCCTACTCACAGGTAAGCCACCATACCATCCCACAGTGTATTACACCGGCAGGATATGACATGGAGCAAACTATTAGTAATTCACGTTTTATCTCCCATCAAGGTGCAAAGGGTTTTCAATGTTTTTATTTTGGCCACTTTATTCCCTTACCTTTGTTATCGGCAATAGTCGCCTTTACACACAGTTTATACTTATCTAAGCCACACTTGGCTCAAATTGACAGTCCCAGAATCATTCTGGAGCTTGACCTGAAATGCAATGGGCCTGATTCATGGACGTGTTTTATAATGGCGCAATCCCATAGGAAAACGTTCCATGAATCTAGCCCAGTGTATATAGCTGTTTGGGAAAATACGCCAACAAACCTCCAGGATTGCACGAGCCCCTGATGTATCTAACATTACATTGTGCACCAACTCACAATTTTCCAACCCTGCCTTGGAAGCACAAGCCAATTATCACAACATTTAAGGACACATTGGGCCTCATTATAAGTTTGCTGGTCCGGTAACAACAGTACCAGTAAGCTTGCCGGTACCATTGTTACCGGACCTGCAAACTACGAGTTCTGCTTCCGCCGGGCACCCATGATCAGAGCATGTCAGATGCACCGGCACCATTCACGAATGGTACCGGTGCATCCTACCTCTCCATTCCCATTGAGCCCTACGGAGCTCAAATGGGAATAGGGAGCATTTTTTTCCAGCGCCCGCAAATCGGCAATTACCGGGTCCGGCGGGGCCGTAATAACCTGGTAATTAGCCCATTTGCAGGATATGGAAAAGATACCTGTGGAAGCCGAGCCACTGCTGGTCTCATAATGGGGCCCATTCACTGCCTCTCTTTTGTCATATTATAACCCACCTAACATGACTGACCCGACCTCGGGGTGTAGCATCTCTTTCCCACTTTCTCATCCTCTTATCTTCCTTCCTCCAGCAGACTATTCTGGATACCCCAGACTAGCACGATATGCAACTCCAGGGACAAACGTAGGTGCTCTGAAATTACTTCAGTGGAAATTTGGCACAGTATAAAAATCCAATCAACACAACATAACATACAACGTACTGGCTATTTTTTTTTTTTATTGAGAATTGTTTTAGTTGATCCACTTTTTCAACTAGTTATATAGATTATCACATACATAATTGCATTAGAAGCCATATGACTCTAGAATATTAAAATCATTCTTATAAAATTTAAAATTTAAAACGAGAAAGAAGATCATAAGAACATCAATAAAATCAATTATATAAAATGAAGTCGTTCCACAGATAGAGACATAATACAAAATAAGCATTGTGCAAAAACGTTAGCAATGATCAAATCTTGAATTCATTTCTAAATTCAATTCTCTAAAAATTTTAACAGATTAGTGAGTCGGTAGATGCATTAAACACTTCTTTCCACATATATCCATGTAATAACACTTCATTCTTGCTGTTAGGCAGAATTATTTGGGAACACCACACTAAATTAGGACTACAAGTGACCGCCCTCATTACGACCCTGGCGGAAAGTGACTGACCGGACCGCCACAGCGTAAATAGCGTTTCCGCCATTGCACGATGGAGCAAAGTGCGGCCCATTCCGACCCATCGGGCACGAGCACCACGCCATGGCGGAAGTGCAAAGTCCGCGATGGCGGAAATGACCCCAAAACGGCCCACACCGCCGCTGTACGGCGCCCTAGGTGCAATACCGCCACCCATCACAGCGGACACCGCAGTGAGCGCCAACCGGAAAGTACGGTGACCGTAAATATACGGAAACGGAAGTAAAAACACGAACCCGGGACGGGAAACATCCCGCCGTACACCTATAAAACCACAAAAACCACACAACCACTAAAAACACTACCCTGAGACACACCCCAACCCGTCATCCACCCTAGCGAAACCAAGAAAAATGGGAAAAGAAGCGAAGAAAGCGTGCGACCGCAAGCGGCAGGTCCACTTCTCCCGTGAGGGACTCACCGTGCTAACAGAGACCCTCCAGGAGAATGCTGCCGTCGCCTTCTCCACGCAAATGACCAGGACGGCACTTGCGAACAAGAAGGCCATATGGGCTCTGGTGGCACAGCGTGTAAGTGCGGTGGGGACCGCACCCCGCAACCCACAGCAATGCAGAAAGTGATGGGACGACCTGCGGATACGCGTCCGCAGCATACTTTCTGCCAACCGCAACATTGCCACAGCTACCGGTGGGGGATCGGAATCACCCATCAAGTTGACCCCCTGGGAAGAAATCTGTGCCTCCACCATTGGAATGGAGAGTATAGAGGGAGTCGGAGGGATGGAGAAAGGAGTGCAGACATCCGAAGATTCAGGTAGGTGGGCCAAATAAAACAATGCTAAATCCACAATGTCCAATCATGTGAAGTACCATGTGTCCACATAGTGCAACAGAAACACATGTCCAGGAGAACGTCCACACACATCGGCCTGATAGCGCACTTTAAAACTCACAATAAATACATAAATAATTAAAAACCCCTAAAACACCCACTACACGTGCAGCAGACACACCCTAACTGCAGGCTGCCAAACAACTGCACCCTCACTCCACACACAAATGAAAGCACCTCCAAGGCCCCGACCCAAATCTGTCATCTCTGCTTCCAAAAGGTCAGGGTTTTCCCAACTCCCTTGGAAGCAGATCCATAACCCAGGTTCCGAGTGCCAACCAGTCCCAATTGGGGCCTTTTGGACCCAGTCCTGGCGCCAGTGGCACCAGGCTCATAAATATGCCCAGTCCCAGCGCTGGAAGCGCCGGGCTCATAATGCTTGGGTGGACTTACCTGCAGCAGACCATGCTGCTTACTTGCCTGCCAGTTGAGCCTCTGATCCTCTTCTGTTTGGAACTACTTTTCCTGTTGGGTGGGGCTGGAGCCACTCCCTAGATTTAGAACACTGGAACTCTTCTGGAAGGCAGGAACTCTTTTCTTACCAGGAACTCTTTTCTTACTTAGGCGTGGCTGTGGAAGGAGACACCTAAACACTACAGGAGGCTATTTAAACCACACCCGGTGGATGAATCTTGCTTTGTGTTATTCTGCACCCTCTGCAGCAGGACGCTCATCGTGTCTTCTGCATCCAGTCCTGGGCCTAAGGAAAAAGGCTTACCATCCTGAATCCAGTCTTCAGCAACACCTATAAAGACAAGAAAGAACAGGTTAGCATTCCGGCATCTGAAAGGCAAAGGCTTACCATCCTGAATCCAGTCTTCAGCAACACCTATAAAGACAAGAAAGAACAGGTTAGCATTCCGGCATCGGAAAGGCAAAGGCTTACCTACTCTTCGTGCGCTCCGGAGGCCTTCGGCGCTGCATCCACATCTGAAAGACAAAACAAGGTGCGTTTAAAGACATTGGGGAACTTTAATACTCACGTGCCATTACTCCTTTCCACATCTAATCCAGTGGGTATTCCGGCACCCTGCAGCCGCTCCGAACTCGTACCTGCAAAATAAAAAGACAGTTAGAGCGCATCGTGAAGCAGGCAACAAGCGCTTACTCACGTGCTTCCAGGCGCTTCTATTCATCACACGGGCTCCATCTTCAACTCACTTCAGCCCGTCATCCGCCATCGCCGGAACCCTGCAAAACAAGAGACATCATTACTAAAGACTTTAAAAAGACATTTGAATGACTCGAAACTTACCGTTCGTGCAGTAAACGACGGACAGCAGTCCTCTGAAGTCAAGAGGCCTGCGCTACCTATCCAGTGAAGAAATTGGCTACAGCACCCTGCCCCGAGGCAGATGGAGAGCTCGGCATTCACTTACCTAAGGTGAGAGCGTTAACCTTTGGGGTCTACAGGAGAGGAGAAGAGGAAAGAGATAGGGACACCCCAATAACCCCAGTTCATTAACCCCATATTTTCTATCTGCAGACATCTTACTCTACACGTCAGGCATACAGTGCACAGAGGTCCAGCCCAAAGAGCCAACCGGGTGCTACACATCACCTTTGAAGATACGGTAGTCGCCCAGTCAAGACCGGCGCCTCTGCGAGAATCAGGTGAGCGTTACAGAACACAAAGCCTACCGCAAAACTCTCGCCCAGGCGCTATGGAAACCTCGGATACTGACCCCCTAGCCCGGTTACTTGGGGAACTAAGGGCAGAAGTGCATGCAACTCGTCAGGAAACGAATGCTCTAAGAAGGGAACTAATTATTTCCAAGGAGAGAACAGACAATCTTGCTAGACAAGTGCTACAGTCACAAGCCGGACAGACCCCGTTACCCGCATCAGGGGCAAATCTTCCTTCAACATCCTCTATGAATCCAGTGCAGATCCACCTACCTGGGAATGTACCTCTGGCTCCGCCCGAGCGATTTTCTGGTGACCCAAAGAGGTTTGCAGTATTTATCAATCAGTGCCGGTTGCACTTCTTATGCCGGCCAGCAGCCTTTCCAACTGATCAAGCTAAAGTAGCTTTTGTACTTTCGTACCTTAATGGCAATGCGGCAGACTGGTCGATCCCTCTAGTTCATCAAGATGATCCGGTTCTCCATGATTTTCAAGCCTTTCAGCTTAGTATGGAAAAACTGTTCGCAAGACATTCACAGGGACAGGCCTTGGACAATGAGCTTCTTTCGTTGCGACAGGGTAATCAAGACCTTTTGGCTTATATTGCATCTTTCAATAGACTAATAGCGGAAACTCAATGGCCTGAGGACAAAAGGATTACGCTGTTTTATAGAGGTCTACGTGGAGAGCTCAAAGACGTTTTAGCCCAAGTAGTGAATCCCCCACAAGACTGTTCGGATTACATAGACTTGGTCGTTCAAATAGATCACAGGCTGCAGAACAGGAAGGCCGATCGTACCAAGTTTGATGCTCGAGTATTTTCCAAACCGCCAACTCCTTCCAAAGGAGTAGACTCCGGGGAATCCATGCAAATAGGGGGTCTGAAAGGTCCTCTAACACAACGGGAGCGGGAAAGGAGGAAACAGTTGCAATTATGCCTATATTGCGGAAACTCAGGGCACTTTCTTCGAGACTGTCCGGTGAAACCTGCCAAGAAGGCAGTAGGAGCTTACCACTTGGTACGAGTAAAAGAGGGCGATGAATGGAAGACGGCCTTCCGCACCAAGTATGGGCTATTTGAATATCAGGTCATGCCCTTCGGACTTTGCAATGCCCCGGCCGCCTTTCAATATTTTATGAACGATGTCCTCAGAGAGCTCATAGATGTATGTGTTGTTGTTTACATTGACGACATCCTCGTTTATTCTTCATCGGAATCTGAACATCGGAAACACGTGAAAATGGTCCTCGAAAGATTGCGTCAACACAAACTTTTCGCTAAATTGGAAAAATGTGTTTTCAACGTGACTGAAGTTGAATTCTTGGGATTCATATTATCACCTGGCGGGGTGCGTATGGATTCAAAGAAGGTCGATGCAGTTCTCAAATGGCCATCACCATCCTCTGTAAAAGGTGTGCAAAGCATGTTAGGCTTCGCTAACTTTTACCGCCGGTTTATCCCCGAGTTCTCTCGAATAGTCCAGCCCATCACTGCCTTGTTAAAGAAAAACAAACGTTTTGAATGGTCTACCGAGGCGGAACAAGCTTTCCAGGATTTGAAGACTAAATTTATCTCTGCACCAATCTTAAAACACCCTCGCCCCGAACTCCCCTACATCGTGGAAACTGATGCTTCAAGCCTTGCCATGGGGGCAGTTCTATCACAAAAGGACCCGGTAACCAATCAGTTGCATCCCGTGGCATTTTGGTCCCGCAAATTCTCGCCTCCTGAAGTCAATTACACGATTACTGACAAGGAACTTCTGGCTATCAAGTCTGCCTTTAAGGCTTGGCGGCATTATCTGCTGGGGGCCCGACACACCGTTACTGTGATTACGGATCACCGAAACCTGCAATATTTGAAAACCGCAAAAGCCCAATCCTCTAGACAACTCCGTTGGGCATTATTCTTTGCCGAGTTTGACTTCATAATTACCTATCGACCAGGTACAAAGAACGGTAAAGCCGATGCCCTTTCTCGGATGGGAGTGGAAGAACACTTGATCAACCCTAAACCTGTACCAATCATTCCCGAACAAAGAATTCTGGGTATAATCGCCACAGAATCCATAGAGGAAGTTAAGGATAAAGCCAGGCAACTTGTAACTCCAGCAGATATACAGAATTGGCATCTGCAGGGAAAGGACTTTGCAGTAAAGGACAACTTATTGTATTTCCAAGAACGATTATACCTACCCAGCACAGATTTACAGAAAAAAGTAATCTCTTGTTATCACGACTCTTTAATGGAAGGTCATCCCGGTATAGCCAAGACCTCAGAAAAGATCAAGCGCTACTTCTGGTGGCCGTCTTGGAAAAAAGATATCAGAGACTTTATAATGTCCTGTGGAGTATGCGCCCAAAACAAGAGTCAAAAGGAAAGACCAGCAGGCCTCTTACGCCCTATTGACATCCCACCTCGCCCTTGGCATACGCTTTCTATGGACTTCATCACCGATCTACCTCCATGCTCCGGATACAATACGATTCTAGTAATCGTGGACTTATTCTCCAAGATGGCGCATTTCATTCCGCTCAAAGGCTTGCCAACAGCAGCAACTCTGGCCCGAGAATTTCTCGAAAACATCGTCCGACTGCACGGTTTTCCTTCGGTTCTAATTTCGGATCGAGGTAGTCAATTTATTTCTCATTTTTGGTGAAGTTGCTGTCGGTCGGCTCAAATTGATGTGAGACTATCGACCAGTCACCACCCTCAGACCGACGGACAAACCGAGAGGACCAATCAAACTCTGGAACAGTATTTACGCTGCATGCTGCAACAAACTGAAAAAACTTGGAAAGATATCCTTTGGATAGCCGAGTATGCCTACAATAACTCTGTCCACTCGGGAACTGGGAAAACCCCGTTTTTTCTTTTGTACGGCAGTCACCCTCGAACCTCAGAGTTGGATCCCCTCCAAGATCTTGAAACACCAGCAGTAGACTACCTGCATTCTACAATCACCCAAGCCTTTAAGGAAGCTGTTTCTCACCTTCAAAGGGCTAAAGAACAATACAAGAAAGGAGCAGATCAACATCGGAAGGAAGCCCCTCACTATCAAGTAGGGGATCAAGTCTGGTTATCCACCAAATATCTATCTCTAAAAGGGCCACGCACATTCAACCCAAGATACCTTGGTCCCTATTCCATCACTACCATAGTAAACCCAGTAGCGGTCAAGTTGGACTTGCCCCCGCACATGAAGATACATCCGGTCTTCCACGTCTCTCTATTAAAACCCGTGCAACCTCAAACCCGACTAACCAAATCTCCAAAACCTATCCTAGTGGATGGAGAACTCGAGTTTGAAGTCAAAAGCATTCTGGACTCCAAGATCTCCAAATCAAAACTATTCTACCTAATTGACTGGAAAGACTACGGCCCCCAAGAGAGATCCTGGGAACCTGCTGAATATGTCCACGCTCCTCGCCTAATCAAAAGATTTCACCGAACATTTCCTGACAAGCCAAAACCCCCGGAGAAGCCCGGTTTGGGAGGGGCCTTGAGGGGGGGTACTGTCATGATCTCTGCTTCCAAAAGGTCAGGGTTTTCCCAACTCCCTTGGAAGCAGATCCATAACCCAGGTTCCGAGTGCCAACCAGTCCCAATTGGGGCCTTTTGGACCCAGTCCTGGCGCCAGTGGCACCAGGCTCATAAATATGCCCAGTCCCAGCGCTGGAAGCGCCGGGCTCATAATGCTTGGGTGGACTTACCTGCAGCAGACCATGCTGCTTACTTGCCTGCCAGTTGAGCCTCTGATCCTCTTCTGTTTGGAACTACTTTTCCTGTTGGGTGGGGCTGGAGCCACTCCCTAGATTTAGAACACTGGAACTCTTCTGGAAGGCAGGAACTCTTTTCTTACCAGGAACTCTTTTCTTACTTAGGCGTGGCTGTGGAAGGAGACACCTAAGCACTACAGGAGGCTATTTAAACCACACCCGGTGGATTAATCTTGCTTTGTGTTATTCTGCACCCTCTGCAGCAGGACGCTCATCGTGTCTTCTGCATCCAGTCCTGGGCCTAAGGAAAAAGGCTTACCATCCTGAATCCAGTCTTCAGCAACACCTATAAAGACAAGAAAGAACAGGTTAGCATTCCGGCATCTGAAAGGCAAAGGCTTACCATCCTGAATCCAGTCTTCAGCAACACCTATAAAGACAAGAAAGAACAGGTTAGCATTCCGGCATCGGAAAGGCAAAGGCTTACCTACTCTTCGTGCGCTCCGGAGGCCTTCGGCGCTGCATCCACATCTGAAAGACAAAACAAGGTGCGTTTAAAGACATTGGGGAACTTTAATACTCACGTGCCATTACTCCTTTCCACATCTAATCCAGTGGGTATTCCGGCACCCTGCAGCCGCTCCGAACTCGTACCTGCAAAATAAAAAGACAGTTAGAGCGCATCGTGAAGCAGGCAACAAGCGCTTACTCACGTGCTTCCAGGCGCTTCTATTCATCACACGGGCTCCATCTTCAACTCACTTCAGCCCGTCATCCGCCATCGCCGGAACCCTGCAAAACAAGAGACATCATTACTAAAGACTTTAAAAAGACATTTGAATGACTCGAAACTTACCGTTCGTGCAGTAAACGACGGACAGCAGTCCTCTGAAGTCAAGAGGACTGCGCTACCTATCCAGTGAAGAAATTGGCTACAGCACCCTGCCCCGAGGCAGATGGAGAGCTCGGCATTCACTTACCTAAGGTGAGAGCGTTAACCTTTGGGGTCTACAGGAGAGGAGAAGAGGAAAGAGATAGGGACACCCCAATAACCCCAGTTCATTAACCCCATATTTTCTATCTGCAGACATCTTACTCTACACGTCAGGCATACAGTGCACAGAGGTCCAGCCCAAAGAGCCAACCGGGTGCTACACATCACCTTTGAAGATACGGTAGTCGCCCAGTCAAGACCGGCGCCTCTGCGAGAATCAGGTGAGCGTTACAAAATCACCCTCAGGTACCACCCCAATGCATGTGATACAATGCCATTCCAATACCCACAGACCCATTAATAACCCTCGCCCTCCTTTACTCCACCACAGGGTCCTATCCAAACGACGAGCATCAGGACACCCCTACCAGCACACCTGCAAAGAGGGCCAAGACCAACGGCCAAAGACCCTCCACCTCAGCTGCACGCATCAAGACATGGCAGCAGCACAAATCAGGTGGCAGCACAGAGGAGGGAACATCAACAGGCACCCCAGCAGCCAGCATGCCCACAACACCACCACCACAGGTCCCCCCAACGGATGCCACAGAAGGCACTGCCTCTGGTGGCAGCAGCACCATAGGTGACACCCCATTGATGGCAGCATGCTCCGACACAGAAGACGGGGATGTCGAAGTCAGATCCATCCATGACCTGTCCCAATCCCCCTGTCTGTCCCATCCCGTACAACATGAGGATACCACGCAGGGGCACCCACAAGACAACGACTGGCCATCCCCCACAAGCCCTGTGGCAAGGCAACATGAGGTCAACAGCCCCTCTGTGACACCCCCGCAAATGGCCATGGCCCAGCAGAGGCAACAGTCCCTCGACCAGTTAATCGTGCAACAGCAGCAACTGGCCACGCTCCTCAAGGACCATGCCGATGAGTGTGGGGGCACTAAGGCAGACATAGAAACATCAACTGAGACACTTAGGGCAGAAATGGAGAGAAGTACAGAGACACTAAGGGCACAAATGGAGAGTAGCACCGAGAGCCTGAGAGTACAAATGGAGAGTAGCACCGAGAGCCTGAGAGTCCAAATGGAGAGAAGCACTGAGAGCCTGAGGGGGGAACTGCATGCGACGTCCAAAGACGTATGTGCCGAACTTGCCGCAGTGCGCCGTGTGCTCACTGAGCTCTCACAAACACTTAGGGACATGCATGGACGTGAGCAGGCAGAGACATCATCCGTTGCAAGTTCCGTCCAGGGCAGTCCCCAACGTAGATCTGGGAGGAACCTGCGCTCCACAGGCAGGGGTGCCCCTGATACCCGCAGAGGGGGCTTGCAATAGCGACAGCCCACTGACAATGAGCATCTTTGGACACTGGTGTTCGGGGGGGAGGTAGGAGGGTGGAGGGGGTGTGTTGGGCTCACTTGGGTGGCGGGTCGATAGGGTGTTCAATATGATATCACATATGCCATAAACAGTGCACGATCAACCAATGAGATGTGTGGACAATGATCTTTGTGTACTAGGCCATCATAGGCGTACAGTCCATATTGTGCATGTAGCAGACACACACAGTGCCACGAGTACCGTGTCCATGTATCAGCCACCAGGCGTGAGTGCTAGAAGCATGCATCAATGAGATGCTGACGAATGTCACGGCCCTCCGGTGCCTCGCAGACTCCTTGAGGTGCTGCCACATCCCCACCCTCATCATGACCATCATCAGGTGCTTGCAGTTCTGCGTCAGGGGGCATGGGCACATTTCTACGTACGCACATGTTGTGGAGCATGACACATGCCATCACCATCTTTGCAACCTTCTCATGGCGGTACAGGAGTGCCCCGCCAGACCTGCTGAGGCAGCGGAAACGAGTCTTCAGTAGGCCGAATGCCTGTTCAATGACTACACGGGTACGTGAGTGGGCATGGTTGTAGTCCTCCTCATGCTGGTCCCGTGGGTTCCGGACTGGTGTGAGGAGCCATCTCTTCAGTGGATATCCAGCATCACCTGTATGTGGACGATAAACGGATTATGTGGAATGCCATTGCTACGTACGCACCCCCCCCTGCCAGGTCATTGCCGAATCACATACCCCACATTATCATGCATGTAATGAGACTCACCGAGTAGCCAGGATCTGTTCCCTGCGTGTCGCTCCATGTAGCGTGGTATTGTAGAGTTCCTCAAGACCATAGAATCATGGGTTGATCCAGGGAATCGGGCACAACAATGTGTGATGATCCTGTTGGAGTCACACACCATTTGTACATTCAGGGAATGAAATTGTTTTCGGTTGCGGTACTGGGCCTCCATGGCATGTGGACCAATTCCACATGGGTGCAGTCGATGGCACCAATGCAACCCGGTATGCCGGCAAGTGCATGGAATCACACTTTTGTGTTTGTAATTTCCTGCTCCGAGCGTGGTAGGGAGATGTAGTCGTCTGCGTGCTGCAGGAGGGCATCGAGCACTTGCAATAGTGTCCGTGAGAACAGTGGCTGAGAAATGCCATGCAACTGTCCGACTGTGTGCTGGTAGGTGCCTGTGGCCAGGAAGTGTAGTACAGACACCACCTTCAGTAGGGGTGGGATGGCGGTTGGGCTATTTATCATGCTGACAAGGTCAGCCTGTGTCATGTCCACAATGGCGGCTATGGTGTCCCGGTCCAAACGGTAGAGGGTGTGGATCTGCTCATCAGTGAGGTTGAACGGATGTGCTCGGAGGCGTGGGATTGCGGGCTGCCTGCGTGGTGGTAGTGGCTGTGCTGGCGGCCATTGCTGGCCCTGCCTTGGCCTCCTCCTCCTCCTGCGTCCCCTCCGTGCGGCCGGTTGTAGTTGGTGTTCGTCTTCTCCTTGGAGTTGGAGTACTTGCAGTGCTATCAGGTCCCCCAGGGCCAACATCGCGAGTCCTGCCGGTAGCATTTCGGAGTGGGTGTGGTTGTGGGAGGAGACTGGGTGTGCAATTTATGTGTTTTCAGGCTGTATGGCCTCCACCTGTGGTGATTCATTCCACCTGTGCAAGCTGCTCTCCCCTTTGGCCGAGCACGTCCCGCACACAACGCTGGTATTCGAGTAATGGCATGTATTTGTACCCGATGGCCGTGTAACATTTGTTGATATGTACATTCGGCTATGGTCCCATTGTTTCACATACAATCTTTGCAGTCGCGAACAGACTTGTGAAGGGTCAGTGGAACGTAGTACTCGAGTAACGGTGGGCCCTCATGCATCACTGTACCGAGTTGCACCGACGGGCGGGGCGTCCCATTTGTGGGTGAAGGCAGTTGCCATTTTCACACACAGCCGCACTAGATGGATTAATTTGTGATTTCAAACGGCCACAGATGCCTTTTCGACGTGATGTTGCAAATGAGGAATTCGAAGGGCGGCGCTTTCGGTTTGCAGCTAGCGGCGAGGAGATGCCCACAGGTCTGACTGCAAATATAACGTTCTATTGTTCAATGTCCTTGAGACAGGGGCCATGGCGAGGATGCAATGATTGATATGAATAGTTTGGGATGCGCAATAGCGACGTGGGCGATGAGGCCGGACGTTCCCAAATACATGTTACTTCACAACACTGGAATTACGGGCTGGGGCACTGTGGATTTTGCAGGCTGCATGACGCACAGACTTAATGGATATTTCTAATGTTATGTGAGTAAATATTCAGGCGTTTTTATACCGGGATGAGGGAATGATGAATGGATGCATGGGCAGATGATTTGATACAGAGTTTGCCATGTACAGGGCTTCTTGGAATCTATCCGCCTCCCCTGAGCTATGTGATGCAGGGCTGCCATAGTGGGACCATCGTCTATCTGGCCTTGTTGAGCCCTCCCTTTCTCGACGCGCCTTCAGACACTTGTGTCCATGCACGTTAACATTCCCATCTGATGGATTCTGTTTTGACAGACGCATGCACAGGTACACTCGTTTGTGATGGTGTTTACACCTCGATATAGATGGTTATGAGTCGCAAGTGGTTTTGGGGTGGTGATGATCCTTTGGAGTGGGCTAGCATGCATATGGCTGTGGATTTAGTGTGATCATTGAAGTGAGTTGTTCGAATGTAGTTCTTATGGCCATTCTGTTCTTTTTCTTTTCTTTTGGTTGACAGGTATCTCCTCCCCTTTTGCCACTGCCATCTGTATGCCACTCCTGCAGATGGCTTTTACTCCCGACACCTGCTGCTTCGTGTTAATCAGTGGAGCAGCATTACGATCTTATGGGACGATCGCCAATGGGCCACATGCCCTTACGCAGTACTAGTGGCTCGGAGCAACATTTCGGCCTTTCAGTTGGACTAGTGCCTCCCCATTGGGACGGCCCTGCGGTTCTGTGCGCTTCCATGTTGCCTTTCCGTACGTGAATGTGGCTCTGTGTACCATGATGGAACAGGGCGTCACACAAGTAGTAGCTGGTCATTTCTTGCGGATGCAGCCCACAATGGTGAAATGTGTTTTGGAGTTCATGGCCTAATGGCTGTATGAGCTTGGTGATTTTGTTGTGCATTAAATTTCTATTCTGATATGGGCCGTGTAGCGTTCTTCTTTGCGAGTGATGTGGCATATTCCTATTTGGGGAGCGTTGTACTGTGAGGAGATCTGCATTGGGTTCCAGCTTCGGAGTTTAGTTGCGTGGTACTGTGCTGGGCGCGTTTGCCTGCGAAGCCCAGTGAGGTCAGGGATGGGGGCTGCCAATATGACAGTTTGAATGTTGTCATGCTCAGGGGCGGGGGATTGGGTTTTGTGTAACAGATGCCGGTCAGCCAGGTGGACTGGTGGAATGATGTGATTTTCGGAATATTGCTGGTCACAGGTGCCTGTGTTTGCGTGCGTTTCTGGGGGGGGGACTGTGGTCATGTCCATTGGAATGGCTTCTGTATTCGTGCCATCTGTGCCCTGCAGCTCCCATTGGCCCCTCTTGTGAATCTTTTGTTCGTTGGCATGCATGGGTGACTTGTACATTTCACTGGTTGCATTGTGACTTCATTGCACCTACGGGGAGTTGTACTTTGTGGGCAGGGAGCGGTGTACAGGCACTCAGTGGGGCCGTTTACGGTTGATTCGCGATGCCGTACTTCTCACCATGGCGGAATGGTACTTTCCGCCATGCTTGATGGCGTTAGGTACATGTCCGCTAGGGTCGGAATTCGCGTACCCTTGCGCCATGGTGGTATTTACGGTTTGGCATGGCGCGCGCGCGCGTACTTGGTGCAGTTAGCGTTGGCGTTCACTACGGTGTCGCTAATGGCATCGTACTTTGCGGTGACGGGTCATAGTCGCACCGAGCGCTATTCGATTGCGGTATTGCATTTCCGCCATCGTTTTTCGATTTCCGCCAGGGTCGTAATGAGGGCCAGTACAATTTCACCTTTGGTACAAGCCTGTATTACACAGTAAAGTGTTAGCGATGTCTGAGCAGCCAGACTTACCTCAAGAGTAAAGTGAGTAGTATTAATAATTACACAAAGGACAGTAATTACTATGATTCAAACAAACAGTGACTCAAGGTTTCTGAGTAAAGGAATCACATTTGTTCTATAGTAAACAACACTCTATTCTTAAAATATTTAAAAAAATATTTTTTTTCTTATTATCTCAACCAAATTATAACACTCCGTAATTAAATGGTATGTAGACTCATCCTCCTCAGGTAAATTACAAAATCTACAAGTGGGGTTTACTGATTTGTCTTTGGAGTATTGTGCGAGTTTAATTTTGGTTGGTAGTAGATTTAATCTAAAACGTAAGAAAATGTCAAGGTACGATCTATCTGGAAATGCATGGATATATTTAGGTATACTGCTTTAATTAAAAAGGCACCTGTATTAAATGCTGAGTATTGAAGGCATTCTTCTCTTGTGATGATCCAATCATACCTATAGAGCTTAAGTTTGGCTTCGTGAGGAAGTACCAAAAGTTTTTTCAAAGTCATCCCCGCCTCCAGCAATAGTTTTTCACAACACTCTATCCATTTGGATAATACAGAATGTTTTTTACTTTCTATCCTTTCCGTAATGACAGGGAATAGGTTTCTTGATGCGTCTGTAGCAAGGAGAGCTTTCCGATATAATGATAACATGGACCAAGAGACTACTATAGTCAGCGAGGACAAACCCAATTCATAGTGAGTTAAGGATATTGGACGACAGCTTAGAGGTACAGGTAGAATTGCTTTCCAATAAATACCTTCAAGGTATTCCCAGTTCACTTGCTTGATCATGATTTTAGTCTGACTACGGTCGGTGATTATGGTGACAGCTTTCTGAAGATAAAACATTCAAGCCGGGATCAAGGAAAGAACCCATACTTTCTTTGCAGTGCTTTTGCCTGGGTTGCTAAAAATGTCATCCTAAGGGTAAGATCCTCTTTGTATGGTTTATCAGCTAGATCTGTGTTGATATTGAAACCTAGGCATGTATATTGTTTTATTTTCTCAAGAGGGAATTTCGAAAGAAACCAATTAACGTTAGTGGTTGCTTTTTTCACCAATTGATGAAAAATGTAAATATTTGTTTTTTTAGTATTTATTTCAAGTTTGTTTTCTTCTGCATACCTGGATAACGCTGATAATTTCCTCTGGAGTCCTATTGGAGTTTAATCAAAGAGAACGAGATCATCTGCATATAGTACATAAGGAATGTGCAGAGTCCCGAGATGGGGTGAGTAAGGCTGAACTTCCATCAACACTTTAAAAAAGTCACAAATGTAAAAATTAAAAAGTATTGATGCAAATGGGCAGCCTTGTTTCAACCCCGTGTTGGTTCCAATCGAATTAGGTAGGACACCATCTGAGGAGAGTTTAATTTTAATACTTGTGTTAGAATAAAACTGTAGGATCAGGTGATAAATATAATCAGGACAATTGGCCTTTAAAGTTTCTCCCATAAAAGTGAACGTGAAATAGAATCAAATGCTTGTTTAAAATCACCTAGAGCGAGATAAATTGGTTGTTTCTTTTGGATCGCTTGAGCTTTGACAGCTGAAATAATGAATAGATTTAAAGCAGTGCCAATCCCAGGTACAAAACCCGATTAGCTCATGTTCCTTAAGCCATTTGGTAAAATTCCTGACTACTAGCCTTGCTAATATTTTTCTGGGAGCGTCTAAAAGTGCAATATGGTGATAATTTGTTGGATCTAGTCGGTCACCCAATTTAAAAATTGGGATTATGATCGCTTCTTGCCAGGATGGGGGGATTTTCTCTTGTTTTGAGATATTTTGAAAGATAGATATATAAAACGCCAGCCCAAGCCTCAGGGTTGGCTTTGAAGGTCGCATTGGTCAACATATAACTCATTAAGCTAGGTCTCTCCCTGCCCATGCTCTGGACATCACTGACTAGGTCTCTCCCTGCTCTGGACATCGCTGACTTTATAACTCACGAAAAGCTTGATCTCCTTGCAGTCACAGAAACCTGGCTTAATGCTGCCTCAGGTCCTTCTCTGGTCCTTGCCATACCTAACGATTATGCCATTATTAGATGTGACAGAAACACCAATCAGACGAAGGGAGGTGGACTTGCCCTCATATTCAGAAATACCTTTGACATTAGAGTCATCCAGGATGTTCAAATCCCCTCTGCTGAATCCCTGTCCATCAAACTACCTCTATCACCAAACCATACGACAACAATGCACCTTATTTACCGACAACCAGGTCCCATTTCTTCTTTTATAGAGGATGTTGCATCACTCATAACCACGGACACTAAACCTAATTCACAAACTATCCTACTCGGGGATTTTAATCTTGGTTTTAACGACCCCAAGAATACTAACGCCAATGATCTAGCCAACACCCTATCCGACTTGGGTCCCGCTCACATTATTCATGAGCCCACTCATATCAAAGGTAGAACGCTGGACTGGCTCACTCACCTCAATTGCTCTATGGATCTCCTATCCAATGATCCATGCATCTGGTCAGATCATCATAAAATAACCTTCTCTATCAAAGCCAACACTCACCACCCGGCTCCCATCATCGCCCCAGCCACCAGCATGAGAAATAAGAAAGACATTACACCTGACAAACTCCTACCGATATTACTCCACATCTTGAACAATATTGACTCAGACGCGGACCCCACAGTTTTAGTGGATACCTACAATCAGGCAATTCTTAAAGCACTGAACACCATCGCCACCCTAAAATTGCGGAAACCTAAACCATAGCGCCACCTTAATACTTGGTTCACACCGCAGCTAAGAGAACTACGCAAAACTAAAAGAACTGCTGAGGCACACTGGAAAAAGTGCCCTTCTGCAACCAACAAGATTGAGCTAACCCTAGCATTCACTAGTTACAAAGAAGCCATTCTTCTTGCTAAAAAAGACACCTACAACAAAAGGATTACGCAAGCGGAATCCAACACAAAAGAACTCTTTAAGATTCTAAAAGAAATAGAATCCCCTATTGCCCCTATTGACAAATGTGTTACTGACGCACTATGGTGTAGTAACATTCAGAAGGCCTTATTAGATAAAATGGCCCGCCTACATTCTAAAATCAAAGCAAAGAAATCCCTGCTACTAGCTGACCCTGACTACAAACAACTACCTAACAAATCACCTACCTTCAAGTCAACTTGTAAGCCATTCAGTTTTTCACCCCTCTCAATTTGGGAAGTAGAAAACAACATTAGGAAACTTAAACCGTCAAACTGCCAAGGTGATGCCTGTCCTGCCCCGATCATCAAAGCAGCAGCACACGATCTGGAACCATTTATTACCAACCTTATCAATGCCTCCTTCAAATCCGGAGTAGTGCCTGATAACCTAAAAGACGCGTGGGTCATTCCACTACTCAAAAAACCTACTCTTGACCCAGCCAACCCGTCTAACTACAGGCCTATAACAACCGTACCTTTCTTATTAATAATACTGGACAGAGCAGCCTATCTACAAATACAGGCTTACCTAGAAGCAAATAATCTCCTGGGATTTAGGCAATCCGGCTTCCGATCCAGACACGGCACGGAAACTGCATTAATTGATCTCACCACCCAGATCCAAATCTTAAAAGACAATGGCAAACTTGCACTCCTCTTACTGCTTGACCTGTCAGAAGCTTTTGATTTGGTTAACCACCAAACACTTTGTCACCACTTGAAAACTGCAGCACACTTTTCAGACGCAGCCACTGCCTGGATCAGTTCCTTCTTGGCGAACAGAACCATGAGGGTCTTCTCTCCCACAGATTCAGCTGAACCCTCACCAGTACATTCTGGAGTCCCGCAAGGCTCTTGTGTGTCCCTGACGCTTTCTAATGTATTCACAAAGCCCCTCTTTGATATCCTTGACTATCTGGGTGTCATGTATACCAATTATGCGGATAACACCCAGATACTCATTCCTATCTCGGGTGACTATGAAACAGACAGCAAAACCCTCAATGAAATATATTCAGTAATACAAGCATGGATGGCACATCATGATCTTTGTCTTAATGACGAAAAAACTGAGCTGATCATCCTTGGCACTCACGCCAAACTAAAAAATCGTAACTCCGCTTTCAAATCTTTCACTATAGATGGTAATCTCATCCCTGTCTCAAACAACACTAAAACCCTTGGTATCTACATTGATGCCACCTTATCCTTTTCCAAACATACCAATGCAGTAGCATCATCAGCCGCCTACACTTGCAAATTGATCACTGCATGCAGGCCATTCATCTCCTCACCCAATTGCATTACTCTTGCTAGAGCATTAGTCCTGTCCAAAACAGACTATTGTAATGCCCTTTACTTAGGCACTAGTCACAAAAATATCAACAAACTGCAAGTAATTCAAAATAATGCCATCAGGGCTGCCCTCAACATCCCTAAAAAAATCGCATATTTCTGAGACTAGACGCAACCTACACTGGCTCCCAGTAGAGCACAGAATTTCCCTCAAAGCTCTGGCCCTCACACACAAAGCCAGGGTCAACCTTGCACCAGCCTACCTTAACAACCAACTTACACCTCATACATCAACAAGACCCCTTAGAGCAGCTCAAGCTAACACTATGTCCATACCGAGATTCAAACTTCATAACTCGGGTGGAGCTAGCTTCCCCGTACAAGCTTCAAAACTATGGAACACACTCCCCGTGCTCCTTAGGTCAGAACCCTCATTTAACCTATTTAAACACAACACGAAGCGTTGGCTTCACAACATGGACTCGATGAGAGCCTAACCCTCCAGAGCCCAGAACTACTGACTGCCGACGGTATTTTTTGTAATTAATGTACTTATTTCAGACTATGCATGTATGTATCTGTAATACTAGTATGTACCTAACTGTAACTGTAACGTTTAGACTGTGTATGTATGTATCTGTAATACCAAGTATGTATCTATCTGTAACTGTAACCTAACCCTTGATTACTGCACTCAACTGTAACCAGATCTAACTTACGCGCCCGGATGCCCCCGGGCCTGGCTGCGCTTTATAAATAAAATAAATACAAATACAAATATCTGATCCCGGAGCTGGCAAATTACTCAATTTATTGATTATTAAGATTAAGTCCAAGATGTCAAATTCGAAACCCGAAAAATCAGACATTTCATTATTTGTATTGGTGAGATCTGCTGTAGGTTTCATATTAAGTTTCTGATAATAATTTGTCCACATTGTTTGATCTATATTATTCAATAGAGTGGATTTTTGAGCCTTTAGGGTTACTTTGTCTATCACCTTCCATATTTCCCCTTTTTTTATAGTAGTGCTTTTAGCATTACTTCAGTATTATTTTGTTTTTGTATTGCAAGTAGTTGTTTAATTTGATTTCTATATTTATTTTTTAGTGTTTGTTTGAGAATCTGGTTTTCATGTAGGGGTAATAATCTTATTTCTCGCCGTAACTTTCTTCTCAGGCTATCTATGTCAGGATGGCACCGATGCTTGTGAGCAAAGATTGGTTTGTTGTGCTGAACATTAGTTTGAAGTATGATTTGAATAAGGTCATCATAATGCATTTTTTCAGCTGCATTTTCATTTGCATGCATTTGCTATTGTAAATGGTTTATACGATCGGGGGTCCACTTTATACGATTTCTTGCGTTATTTATATCTAATGATCCCTTATAATATTCTGAGTTTTCTTTGTTGTGAGCTCTCCAGCGGCCCTCAATTAAATGATGGTCACTAGCAGTAGTGGGAATAATTTGGAAGCTGGTTATCAAATTATTTGACTTATTAGAGATAAACACATAATCAAGAGTTGAATGTGACTTGCCGCTATACCAAGTCGGCCTGGGGGAGGAGGTCATAGGCAAAATTGCCATTTACCATCGAAAAGTCCCTAATTTTCATTAAGACTGACCAATTTGCTGCCCTTGAGTTATTGGAACTATCAGCAACCCGTAATAACTTCATGTTGAAGTCTCCAATAATTATTGGATTTGCAATATTAGATTCTAAAAGGGTCTGATCAAGCACTAGTTTAATGTTATCCTTAAATTGCAAGGCAGTTGGAGATGCCGGGTTCCAATATATATTTATAATCATAGTCTTAGGGAAAAAAGGATGGTCGCTATTGGAGGTACAGATCAATACTGGTTGAATCCCGGGATCAGGACTTTTCCAAGGAATAATAGATAATAGGCAATCCATTCTTGTTGCTACTAGGAGGCCTGCAGCTGGTCTACCCTTAGCTGCCTTAGAAGCAGAAATTGCAACTACTTGATGGTCAGGCCAAATGGGTGTCGATGTCATCCACGTTTCCTGAAGTATGACTATATCATATTTATTGAGCAAAAGGGGTTTAGAGGTAAGTAAATGCGAGAATCCACAACTGTTCCAAGATACCATGGAGCATTAGTGCTGCTGCAGATTTTATGGCTAAGATTTCTTTTGTGCAAGGACTCTAGCACGTGATACCCACGTCCATTTGGATTCTTTAGTTGGAGTGGAGTTTCGAGGATTTGTGTTGCAATTGCAACATGATGGTTGTCTGCATTCAGATCAGATTGTTGTTTTATAGAGAAAGTCAACGGTTGTTGCTCTTGTATCTGTCATGACCTACAGAACGCGCCCCTTTTGGACTTCCTTGTCTCAACGGGGCTTGCACTCCCTCGTACTCTCAACATGGCCGTCCAGCGTGAAACACCTTCCTCGCTTTACACCTTAGACGTAGCATGTTCTATTAATAGACCACGCCCCCCGCGGCTCCGCGCATCGCCATGCTATTGCGAAGTAGCGACCAGATGTGTGCTCTGTAGCTCGCGGTATTGTTATCCTTGGTTCTATCCCAACCAACCACATTCCTAGACCCTTTCCCTTCTTTCTTGCTTCCTGGACTCGTGTGCTGAGTAGAGCACTCTCTTAATGTCCCGGATTCTGGATCGTTGCATCCCGGACCTTTGAATGCACGCTGGAGTCGAAAGAGACTTGTGCAGCCTTATTCAAGACCCGATCTGTCTGCAAGAAGGCATCGACCAAGAAATCCAGCAAAGATCGGACTCAGGTGAGAAGGGGGGAACTCCTTGACAGTTTGAGACGCCCCCCGACCGAACTCGATATGGACATGGAAGCGGCCGTCAAGGACCTGATGCGTGGCATGCAAGAGCTATCAACCGAGGTACAGAATCTAAAGGCGGAAAACGCCGCACTCAAACAATTAGTTCTATCCCGTGATTCTGCCACAAATAAAGTGTCTTGCTGGGCGGCATAGTGGACAAATACAATGGGTCAGCAAAAACCCTTCGTGGATTCCTGGATTCATGTTTGGTCCACTTTACTTTTAAGCCCTACTACTTTTCGACTCCCAGGGCTAAGGTGGGTTTCATAATTTCTCACCTTTCAGGAAATGCCTTAACCTGGGCTACGCCCCTCATTAATTCCGGCGATGCTCTCCTAGATGACTATGATGGGTTCATACAGGCCCTTAAAACCATGTTCGACCGCTGAGAGCAGGTCTATAGTGCCCAGGAACGCCTGTTAGAATTAGAGCAGGGATTCCAGGATCTGCTCACCTATGTAACCCGATTCAAGCAATTGGTCAAGGAAGCTGATTGTCCCCTGAGGCGAGTTTTACCCTTTTCAGGAGAGGACTAAATGAGGAGAGTGTTGGCCAGAGTGGCTCGCCCAAACTAATTCCAGGCACTAATGGACCTTGCCATGCAAATAGACTTTCGTATCCAGGAAAGGAAGGCAGAGAAGAAGAAATCCAGAGGAAATCCTCTGAAAGTGTCCTTTGAGAGCACCACCAAGACAGACACAAACCCAGGCTCAGTCACTGAACCAGAACCCATGCAGATAGGAGCCTTCCGTGGACCTATATCCCCGCAAGAAAGGATGATAAGGATTCATACAGGGTTGTGCATGAATTGTGCCTCAGACAAACACTTGGTTAGGGAGTGTCCTCTAGCCCCTCCTCAGCGTTTGGGAAACATCAACTCCCGATCCTAGATGGAGCAGAGCTCTGGGAGAGAGATGTTTGCTCCACATCAATTCCATCCTTGAACTCTCCTGGACAAAACAATTTGGTGATACTACAGGCCTCCCTATCGCCCTCCAAGAATAAGACCTATTCCATTCTGCCTTTGGTAGACTGCGGAGTTATGGGAATTTTCTTTGATCAAGATTGGGTTGTTAGTAATCATATTCCATACGAGACACGAAGCACCATGCAGCCGGTGGAAGCAATCGACGGAAGACCCCTCACTTCAGGACCCATAAGCCTGCAGACAAAAGAGATCCAGCTTTCCATAAACCATCACCACGAGCGGATTAGATTCGACATCATTAAGTCAGCTCATTACCCCATGGTATTGGGTATGCCCTGGTTACAGAAGCACAATCAGTATATCAATTGGACAGCAGGATCATTATTCCTAGGCTCAGAGTTTTGTATGTCTCACTGTCTATTCTTGCATCCCTCCTTGACACCCCATAAAGAACCACCAAGAGACCAGCAAACACCACTCATGGTTTCCAATATCATACAAGTCCCTGAGGCCTATCAGGGATATGCTGATGTATTTTCAACTGCCATAGTCCAGGCCTTACCCCCTCACAGACCTGAATACTGCTCTATAGATACAGATCCCTCAGCAGTGATTCCCTTCGGCAGAATGTTCATCCTTTCCGAACCTGAGAAAAAGGCCCTCCAAGAATACCTGGATACCAACCTTGGAAATGGCACCATAAAACCTTCAAAATCTCCAGCCGGTGCTTTGTTGTTCTTTGTTCCCAAGAAGGACACCAAGGAACTCAGACCTTGCCTCGACTATTGTGGCTTAAATCAATGCACCCTCAAAGATCGGTACCCACTGCCCTTGATCTCGGATATCCTGGAAGCTGTGAGAGGCGCCGTAATATTCACGGAGTTGGATCTCTGGGGTGCCTATCATTTGATCCGTGTCCGGGAAGGAGACGAATGGAAAACAGACTTTAGAACACCCTTTGGTCACTATGAATATCTAGTCATGCCCTTTGGACTAGCTAATGCCCCCGCAGTTTTTCAATGTTTCATGGATAGGGTGTTTTATGACATGTTATTCCTCTTCGACATTGTTTATCTGGACGACATATTGATCTTTTCCAAGGATCTTCTAAGGCATGAAGAACATGTAAAGGCAGTATTACAACAACTCTTAGCCAAACCCGAAAAAAGCTTGTTTCTCGTTACTTCTGTTCACTACCTAGGATTCATCCTTAGCCCAGAAGTAATTGGTATGGACCCTTCAAAGGTAAAGGCCATACTGGCATGGCCCGCTCCCACGTCCGTGAAACAAGTTCAATCCTTCCTGGAGCTTTCCAACTTCTACCGGAAGTTCATCTCCACCTTTTCCGAGATCGTTCAGCCGATCGTTGCTCTCTTGAAGAAAGACACCCCCTTTATCTGGTCTACACCGCAAGATAAGGCGTTCCAATGTTTAAAGGCAGAGTTCACACAAGCCCCCATCTTGGCCCAACCCGACATAAATCGACCATTCCTAGTGGAAACAGATGCCTCTAACTATGCCATAGGAGCGGTTTTGAAGCAGGAATTTGAGGATAAACTGGAACACCCCATTGCTTACCTTTCACGAACCCTGACTCCCAGTGAGACACACTACTCTGTCCTGGAAAAGGAACTGTTAGCCATCCGCCAAGCCTTCACTGAATGGCGACATCTACTTCTGGGTGCTAGATATCCAGTTCAGGTCCGCACAGACCATCAGAATCTTCAAATTCTACAGTCATTGGAGTGTAGGAACAGTCGTCAGGCGCGTTGGGCCTACTTCTTTGCCCAGTACCAGTTCCACATCACTCATGTTCCCGGATCACAAAACCTGATTGCTGACGCCTTATCTCGACGTTCTGACTATGTAGCTATTGAAGATAGGGCCTATCCTAAGATGTTTCCCCACACGATCTTTGTAGCTCAAGCTGTCAATCTCCTGGAAGAAATTCGAGTGCAAACCGAATCCTCTGATCTCTGGAAGGATATTTCAAGGAAGAATCAATGGAACCTAAGAGTCAAGGAAGGATATTTATTCAAGGACAATGCACTGGTCATTCCTACACAGAAATTACAACAAAGAATAATAAACCTCTGTCATGATACCCTTCACTCCGGACATCGTGGCATAACCAACACCCTCCACCTTATACAAAGACAGATTTGGTGTCCCGGAATGAAGACCAACGTACAGCAGTACATCAAAGCTTGTACTATCTGTAGTCAGAATAAACATGATAACAAGAGACAGACGGGTCTTCTACTGCAACCTACACTGCCAACAAGGCCATGGGAATTCATTGCTACGGACTTCATTGTGGAATTACCACCTTCCCGAGGATACATGACCATCATGGTTACCATTGACTTGTTCACTCATATGGCTCATTTTACACCCCTGTGTAAGCTACCATCCTCTTCCGAACTTGCTGGAATCTCCCTGGAACACATATTCTGTCTGCATGGACTTCCTTCCAAGATCATATCTGATCGAGGACCTCAATACGTTTCATAATTCTGGAAACATCTCTGTCGCATTTTGGGAATCCAAAGCGCCCTCTCATCAGGTTATCATCCCCAAACCAACGGGGCCACAGAACGTGCTAATCAGACCCTGGAACAGTATCTTCGATGTTTCGCCACCAAGGTTCAGGATGACTGGTCGCTCCTGATACCCCTGGCTGAATTCACCTACAACAATTCCGATCAATCAGCACTTAGGACCAGTCCCTTTTATTGTAGCCAAGGTTTCCATCCATCGGTTCTACCCTCTGTTCTCCCTCATCCTACACCGGTACCTACTGTCGACTCCTGGATCGAAACCCTCATCAACGTACACCAGGAGGCCAAAGAAAACTTAGAGAAGGCCAGAACACAGACTAAGAGGGATGCGGATTCCAAAAGAAGACCAAGGCCTTCTTATGCAATTGGTGATCAAGTCTGGTTGTCCTTGAAATTATTACCCTGACCTCTACGGCCAAACAAATTTGCCCCCCGGTACTATGGTCCATTTCCCATCAAGGAAATTATAAATCCAATCTCATACCGGAGTAAACTACCAGCCTCCTGGAAGAAAATTCACCCAGTTTTTCACACATCCTTATTAAAACCCTACATCCTATCCTCCCGGAAATCCTGCAGACCCCCTCCTCTGCTGGTCGACAACCAACTGGAATATGAAGTGTCCCGAATTTGCGACTCCAGTTATAAACAGGGTCAGCTTCAATACCAGGTTGAATGGAAGGGATATCCTCCTAGTGAACGAACCTGGGAACCACTTTCTAATCTTTCACCTCATACACCCGGGCAAACCTGGAGGAACGGGTCTTTGGAGGAAGCAGGCTGTCATGACGTACAGAACGCGCCCCTTTTGGACTTCCTGGTCCTTGTCTCAACGGGGCTTGCACTCCCTGGTACTCCCAACATGGCCGTCCATCGTGAAACACCTTCCTCGCTCTAAACGTTGGTTCTATTAATAGACCACGCCCTCCGCGGCTCCGCATGTCTCAATGCTATTGCGTAGTAGCGACCAGACGTGTGCTCCGTAGCTCGCGGTATTGTTATCCTTGGTTCTATCCCAACCAACCCCATTCCTAGACCCTTTCCCTTCTTTCTTGCTTCCTGGACTCGTGTGCTGAATAGCGCGCTCTCTTAATTGCCCAGATTCCTGGATCGTTGCATCCTGGAACTTTGAATGCACTCTGGAGTCAGAAAAGACTCGTGCAGCCTTATTCAAGACCCGATCCGTCCGCAAGAAGGCATCGACCAAGAAATCCAGCAAAGATCGGACTCAGGTGAGAAGGGGGGAACTCCTTGACAGTATCGGTCTTTCCAAAGGTATAGCTTCAAGCTAGCTTCAAGCAGAAGGCCTTTCTGAAGCAACAATTGTCTTTGATCCCACACATAGTTTTTGATTATTAGTGAAGAGATTTTTATTTCCACAATATTTTGATGGACTGGTATGGGATAAGAAACGCCATTAATGTCCGATGAGTTAATGTGTTTTAGTTGAGGAATGGCATGAAATATGGTTAGCAAGTATCCCTGTTCGGATAAGGATCAGTGTAAATTATGTCAATCATAGCAAGTCTCAAAGTTTCTTCTGTTAAATACTCAGGTAACCAACCATCATTACGATCACCTCCTTTATCTTGAGATGAAGCTGTCTCATGAGCCCTATTAGTTAATGATTTGGCTATATCGTTGATGTTTGGGTGTGTATCAGAAGCTGGGATGGGATGCTGATCTCATTTAAGACAACAGGTGCTTCAGCTTTCAATGGAAAACCTTTAGGAAATGGTGCTCTTTTTACATGTTTTTTTCTATTTTGTTCAAGGGTCCCAAAAGGTTTTGCATCGTGATCTAAGTTAACACCAAATATTGGGTTCCGTAAGGGGGGATGAGACCCGTCCTGGTGTAGACTTTGATGGACAGTTTCGAGTATCGAGATATCATTGTTCGAATATTCTGAAAAATTCATAAGGTCTACAGCAGAAGAAGACTTATTCACAATTTCGACATCATTCAATGTAGGGATGATCTTTATACAAGGCACAGGAAGATCAGTATCCCTACCTTTAAGTTACGACACACCTGTGCTGAAAGAGCCGGAATCCTGATTGCAAGCTTCATGAGGGACTAATTTTTCTGCCACAATGGAGGGCACATCTTGCGGAGCAGGTAAGGAGATGTTCGCCACAAATCGTTTAGTTTATTATTTGGTTTTTTAATTTTTTTTTGTTAAGATTTGATTTTTTGTTTTTTTCTTTTCGAATTTTCAGATAAAGATTTGTCATGATCATCAAGTTGATCAGATATTTTTCTTTTGTTGTTTCTTTTTAATTTTCTTCTCTTGTTCTGAGAAGGACGGTAAAAATGTCATATAAGGGATCATCACTTTAGATTGTTCTAAGTCACTTTGAGATTCTAACGAACTTTTGTCTGCAAGTTCAGCGGGCATCCTAGGAAGACAAGGAGCCGTTAAATTTTGAGTAAACTCCTCACTTTCAGGCACAGGCCCTTCAGGTGTGTCATCACTAGAGGCAGGGATAACTGAAACAACAGACTCGACATTCTTCTGTGTCAGTCCCAATTCTGATTTTAGCATTAATGGCAGATTCAATACCAGCCAGTCAAGTTTATTGATCAGAGTGAGTAATATCCGATCTTGGGCGGTAGCATGCGAGTCAAGTGACAACAGTTTGGTCAATGTGAAAATTGATGTATTGATGGCAGTGAGGGCCGAATCGAAGGCTGGGTTTACTATAGAAGGGAAACCAAAAGAAGGTCCCAGAAGTCTGGGAGTCAGGGGACGAGATGATGTCATTGGGGCAGTCAGTGGGGAATAGTTCTGGGGAATTAGATAGTCTAGACTCAGCGAGCTCTCTGACTGTAACAGAGGAGAAGGCCAGAGGACAAGGCCTGCACTCCTCTTTGCAGCTCCGCTGCGAGTGCCTCCATCAGCTGAGCTTGAACAGCTGACTGCAACGTTCAACCTTCGTTTTGGAGCCCCAGCGTGCCTCGCGCACATTACAGAGGCCTCCACCATGGAAGGCCCGATCACCGACTGCATTGCTTTTGAAAAAGCATCTTTTGAACTTCCTGCCGCTCCGATGCCCGTTCCCGCCCGCAGCCCGCAGCCTGATTCGGCTTCCCGCCCTGCCGGCTCCACCCCCCCACCATAAAGGGAGACGGGGCTCACCGCCAGGCGAAGCCGCGAGGAGAAGGCCAGAGGACAAGGCCTGCACTCCTCTTTGCAGCTCTTCGCTGCTCGGCTGCCAATTGCCACGACACTATGCAACATCACAGAGGTAAGGAGCTTGCCCACTGCCTCCTACACCAAGACTTGGCCACCAGGAGCTCCAGACTACGTGCACGCACTATAGAGCCCACCATCAGCTCCAATCCCCTTCCCACTAACATCCGCAATGCGCGGCTATGCTCCCGTATCTCGCAACCCAACCCACCCACTTACATGGCCATACCCAGGCGGTTAACCACAAAGCCTAAAGCCTTCTCAATTACCCCCTATACAGTAGCAAATGATACACTCCACCCCACCCCACCCCTAATTGTTCCACCTCTACCCGCAATTTCTCCCCATCCGTACCCACCACCACTGAAACTGCGCCCCACAATGCAAAATGTGTGATATGCAATTCTTCTACCCCCATTGTGAATGCTGTTGTGCCAAATGTGATCTCACCTGTGCCCACCACTCCCAAAACTGCGCCCCCAGTGCAAAATGTGTGATATGCAATTCTTCTACCCCCATTGTGAATGCTATTGCGCCAAATGTGATCTCACCTGTGCCCACCACTCCCAAAACTGCGCCCCCCAGTGCAAAATGTGTGATATGCAATTCTTCTACCCCCATTGTGAATGCTATTGCGCCAAATGTGATCTCACCTGTGCCCACCACTCCCAAAACTGCGCCCCCCAGTGCAAAATGTGTGATATGCAATTCTTCTACCCCCATTGTGAATGCTATTGTGCCTAATGTGATCTCACCTGTGCCCACCACTCCCAAAACGGCGCCCCCCAGTGCAAAATGTGTGATATGCAATTCTTCTACCCCCATTGTGAATGCTATTGCGCCAAATGTGATCTCACCTGTGCCCACCACTCCCAAAACTGCGCCCCCCAGTGCAATATGTGTGATATGCAATTCTTCTACCCCCATTGTGAATGCTATTGTGCCAAATGTGATCTCACCTCTGCCCACCACCACTGAAGCTGCGCCCCACAATGCAAAATGTGTGATATGCAATTCTTCTACCCCCATTGTGAATGCTATTGTGCCAAATGTGATCTCACCTGTGCCCACCACTCCCAAAACTGCGCCCCTCAGTGCAAAATGTGTGATATGCAATTCTTCTACCCCCATTGTGAATGCTATTGTGCCAAATGTGATTTCACCTCTGCCCACCACTCCCAAAACTGCGCCCCCAGTGCTAAATATATCATATCCAATTCCTCTACTGCCGTCCACCACAACACCACTGGAGCCCCCAGCTCCACACCGACCATGCCCATCACCTCACCCTCTCCTCCCACATACCCCTCCCTAGTCGTCACAGAACCCCACCTCAAATGCGCCATGATCAATGCTAGATCCATCAGCGCCAACGCTCTAGACATTCACGACCTCATAACCACCCATGACCTTGACCTGCTCATGATATCAGAAACATGGCTGCACGATGGCCCTGCGCTCTCCCTGGCACTCCCTTCTGGCTACTCCATCACCAGACAAGATCGCCCCTCTAAAGGTGGAGGGGTCGCAATCATCACTAAGGATTGCTATAGTATTAGAAAGGTAGAAAAACCCCTACACAGCAACTATGACTACCTCCAAGTCAAAATTATCCTCTCCCCCAACTGTACCATTACCGCTCATATTGTCTATCGCCCTCCTGGCCCATTACAAGACTTCCAAGCCGCCCTCATCCATCTCCTATCTGACAACCTCAAAAAACATTCGAAAGCCATTCTCCTTGGTGACCTCAACTTAGGCCTCCAGGATAAAAAGGACCCAGCAGCCAAATCCTTTGACTTAGCCCTAACAACACTACGTTATAAGAACACCATCTTTAGCCCAACGCACACTCAGGGCAGAACACTCGACTGGATTGCTCAGCACAACTGCCCACTCATCATCACTGGAAACACTCCCACCCCATGGTCTGACCATCATATCATCACATTTAGCATCCTCACCACCAGCTCCTCTACCCCGCCACCCCAACCCCTACCACCTTGCCTCACAAGAAGCTCCCGCCAGCTCACTAAGGAAAGACTACTGCCCTTCCTACAAGGCCCAGCTTTCAGACCACCTTTCTCCGCAGACCCAGAAACTCTTGCATCAACCTACGAGGCTGCCATTAAAGCAGCTATCAACTCCATTGCCCCACTAAAACCCCGTAAATACAAACCCACCACCCACTCTAACTCCTGGTTCACCCCAGACCTGCTCGCACTCCGAAACGAGAAAAAGGCAGCACTTACTCAGTGGCATACATCCCACACTGACAAAGACAAGCTGATCTTTAAAGCCTGCTCCACGGAGTACAAAAAAGCTATCACCCGGGCAAAATCCAAATCCTTTGAATCCAGAATTTCGGAAGCCCAATACAGCACAAAAGAAATCTTTGCAATTTTTAGGGAGCTAGAGACTCCTACTCCCACCCCCCAGAACTTCACCAAAGACAAAGCCTGGTGTGACGAAATTCAAACGGCAATGCTAACAAAACTGAGCCGCCTCCAAAGCAAAATACTAGCTACCAAACAAGCCCTGCCCAATACTCATATCCCTTTCCCACCACCAGCCCAAGACCCTCCCCAACCCTTCTCCTTCAAATCCATACAGGAAAAGGACATCATTAACATAATGAAGAACATCAAAGCATCCAACTGTAAAGGTGATGCCTGCCCAGCCACTCTCATCAAGGACTGCACTGAAGCACTTGCTCCCTTCCTGACAGCATTTGTTAATGCCTCCTTCTCAACAGGGAAAGTCCCCACCTCCCTCAAGGAAGCATGGGTCCGCCCCCTCCTAAAAAAACCTACTCTCGATCCCACCTCCCCCAACAATTATAGACCCATCACCACTGTCCCTTTCCTCCTCAAAATACTCGACAAAGCAGCCTATCTGCAGGTTCAGCACTACATCGAAGAAAACAAACTCCTGGGACTCCGCCAATCTGGCTTCCGCCCTAGACATGGGACTGAAACCGCCCTACTTGACCTGAAAAACCAAATGGACGATGCCAGAGACATGGGCAAATCAGCTCTTCTCCTACTCCTTGACTTATCTGCAGCGTTCGATCTCGTAGATCATGACGTCCTTTGCCATCATCTCTCCTTCACCGCCAAGTTCTCCCCTGACGCCACAGCATGGATCAAATCCTTCCTACAAGACAGAACCATGCAAGTATTTTCCGACCTAGCCTCTGCCTCACCCACTACCATACTCTTTGGCGTGCCCCAAGGCTCATGCCTCTCCCCCACACCCTACAACATCTTCACACGACCCCTCTTCCTCATCCTCGACGCTATGGGTATATCCTACACTAACTACGCGGACGATACCCATTTCCTCCTTACCCTCACAGGCAACTACGACACCGACTCCATGACCCTTAACAACCTCTACAACACCATCGAAGCCTGGATGGCAGACAATGGACTATGCCTCAACTCTGACAAGACAGAACTCCTACTGGTAGGTTCCCCCGAAACGCTAAAAAAACTTGACTCCCAATTCAGTCACTTCACCATCGACACCATCAAAATACCTGTTTCAGGCTCAGTCAAAACTCTTGGAGTCTATCTAGACTCTAACCTCTCCATGGACAGACAAGTCAACGCCATTGCCTCCTCAGCCGCATATCATGCTAAACTGATCAACGCAGTCAGGCCTTTCCTCTCCAAAGAGAACTGCACAAACATAGCCAGAGCCATCACCGGCTCCAGGCTAGACTACTGCAACATACTCTTCCTAGGAACCTCAAAAAAAACTTGGAGAGGCTACAAGTCATCCAGAATAGTGCTCTCCGAGCAGCCCAAGGTATTGCCAAAAGGGACCACATCTCGGAAGCCAGAAAACTAGCCCACTGGTTCCCAATAAAGGAAAGAATAACTTTCAAAGCGCTCACATTGACACACAAATGCATCCATCTCACTGCCCCCGATTACCTCTCACAAAGAATCCACTCCGTCGCCTCTACAAGACCAACAAGATCACCCTACACCAACATGCTCTCTGTGCCATTAGTAAAAAGATCCAGAGCAGGTGGATCCAGCTTCCCCTATCTCGCACCCACTCTCTGGAATGCCCTACCTCCCACCATCCGTGGTGAGCCCTCCCTCCTAGCCTTCCGCAAAGCACTGAAAACCACCCTCTTCTCATAAGGTCCCTCGCAGCTGCATAATACCAACCATATGACCCACTGCCTAAATTGTATTGACCAACCGCATAAGCTGTAATGATAACCTTGCTTGTTCCTATCTATATTATGCCTCTTACTTATACCATGTCTGTAACTAAGCTCATGCAAGTAACAGCGCCTCAATGCCCCTGGGCTGCTTGCGCGCTATACAAATTTAAATAAATAAATAAATAAATTTATATCACTTTTAGGTGGAAAGAGGCAGACCGCCTTGCTTTCAGTTTGTGTCGAGTGGGCAACAGGGAGAAGTGAAGAGAGTATTCCATCTTTTTTTTAGCCATTTCCAAAGGGCCAGAGATATTGTCAGTCGATCCCTTGTTCATTCTGTTGAGGACGTGCGAGTATGAAGCAGACTCAGGGAGTGATCTTGGCTCATGAAGGGGATCTTGATAAGCCTCAGGTATAAAACTGGGAGTATGAAAGATTCCTTCACTTGGGGATAAGGTTTGATCCTTATAACAGTCTTGCATGGTTTTGTCGGATAGGCAGATCGGAGCGGTATTCCCTGGGACACTTCCAGAAAAGCCAGTATTTGATACCACCAGGTTTTTTGAGGTGGACGGTAAATGATGGCTTTGAATTGAGGTAAGTCAAAGTTTGGGTGTACATGGAGCCTCTGAGCCGAGAACAAGGGGGGACAGCTGAAATCCCGGTCGAATGTGGACTTGGATGCGTGGGGCATTGCAAGAAGGAGGAGAGGGCATACCCGTAGTTAGCCTGAGCATAATTTATCCAGCTGTAATGATTGACCAGGCTTATGAACCAAACTCACAATGTCGTGTTTATTCACGCATTATTTAACTTTTATTCATTCGCTCATACATATTCCCTGGGCTAAGCGCTCCGGAGCAGACACTAAGAAGCATAAGAGCTTTACCAAAACAATGACTAAAACATAGCATCATGAGGGAAGAGGAGACACCAGGAAGCACTCAAAGACACGCCCCTGAAACTGTTCTTGCTTTGGACAGCTCTGCATTAGAAATATTGACTCAAGAATTAATTTCCCAACTCAATAATCTAATTTTAGGAGCTGTCAGGGATCCCAATCTTGACAATCCTTGGCACTGAAACCTTGGCCTCCACGTTCCCTCCACTGCTTGAAAACCAATTCCCCTTTACCGCAAACAGCCGGAAAGCAGGGCCATTATCTTGACATGTTAGCGCGAGATGGTTCAGATTCGTTTTCGGAATAGGCGTCATTTCCCCATCATTGCAAGACATGCACCCTTTATGAAAATATTGTCCTATGCTTAAGTGTTATTTCATACGACGGGAGGACGATCTGGGGGCCCGAGACAGCCACATGTCTCCACATATTCCCTTTCACGTTGCACATCCATGTAAGGGGCGAGTGGCACGAAATCCACAATTCCGAGGGGGGTCCTTTTTCGAGGAAACACAATCTCAGGCCATCACACGCGGCATGGAGGAGAGTTGCGTTTCTATGGGGACATGTCCTTTGACACCAAGCCCCGGGCCTGCACATTCTTTGCTTCAGCCAAGGTTGTGATATTGTAGAGCACCGAGTCCATCTGGATTCTCTCACTTCTTAGCAGCAACAATTCCAGGATGTGAGGTGTCCTAAATATTTTATGACTTTTTAATGATAAAAAAATGAACACTGTTTGTATGGTAATGCAGCGCTCTTGGGTGCCAGATAACCGTTAATATAGCTCAGCAGCTTGAGCACTCGCTGCTGTGATTTTTAGAGGTTCGAATCTTGACAAGGCCAACTGAGCATTTCTTCCTTCCGAGGTCGATAAATGAGTATCAATTTCGGTTGGGTGATATTTTATGGAAATATGTGTTCTTTAAAGCGCTTTGGATAAAGGCGCTATGTAAATAAGACACAATTCTAACAACATACTCTGGGTAACAGAATGCCTGTTTTTGAATTAAGGAGAACTACGAACTGAATCAATATCCTGCTCAATTTAATTGTACGTTGCCAAATGCTCTGTAATTCGGGCCTTTTAAACTTTTTAATTTAGCATGTCATCATTTGGAAGGACACCAATATTGGCCATGACAGATGCCGGTCAATAAAACATTCCAGACGACAGTGACCTTTTTCTGGCTCTGGGAGGTGCTGGGACAATATGAAGGTCTCTCTGGTGTCAACGTGCCTGTCTAGCAACCCCTCACCTCTGTATGAACTCTGGGTTGGTGCCAAAGGGCATTGGTGCACTGCACTGTCTCACCTGAACCGCGCTGCTACCACAGTTGCCTCAGGGCAGGTCATGCCTGCAGGTGTGCAGACCTGCAGGCATGGATGTAGAAGTGTGTCACTGAGTAGTACTCTCTGAAAGCTAAAGGTCTTGGCAAGCATCACAGGATAGCTCAGGGCAACCTGCTCGTATAAGCAAGAAGACGCGTAGAAACTCAGGTTCGATCCCCGGTTCCGCCCTTAGAAACCTCTGGGCATTAAGCTGTTATAAATGACCAATCATAGTCACGTAACAGGAAACCTACGCTGAGCGTCAGGAAAAGCGCTCCTCTTCGTAGTGGTATCAGATCCTACGAAGGCTAGGAATGGGCTCAAGTAAAATACAGCTGGTCTTCAAGTGCACAGGCCAGCATGCCCAAGTGTGACCAGACACTCCGTAAGCTCTTCCGTACTATGCGATCTTATCGAAAACAATTGGTCGAGGGAGATGTCGAATTTTTTAATTTTTTTATTTTGTCATACATATAGCGGCAGGGGATCCCCGCAGCCCTGGCCCGTACATTCACATTAAGTATTAACCTAAACCCACCCCCCACATATATTTGCGAGAAAAAAAAACTAAAATAAAATTCGATTAATTGGCATTCAACCAATTCTGCTGCAGCAAAAACTCCTGTTACCAACACTTCTAGTAGTGCCGGTCAGAGCCGCCTGCTCGAACTCAACGTGCTACCACCCATCCCTTTAAGAGGGGCAGGGCCCCAATACTTTGCAAAGTGAGCAAATAATCTACGATTTCATTTATATTTACAACATGATAAGTATCTATTGTTCTTTGCACATTATCATGTTTTGGTGCTAAAAAGTATGCACTACTGTATGACTGAAGCAACGATATCATTGATGTCAAATGCAGACTGGCTGATTTATAATGTGCCTCTCTACCTTGAATACATGTATTTTCTTAAAATAAACTCTTTCCAACTGCCCCGTCGCTTGCGCGTGATTTACTTTTCATCCAGAATTGGGCCATCTTTCTCACTCAGGCCTCTCTTTTTTTTTTAACCTGATGTTATATTCATTGCTTTAAGTGGACGGGTGCCTGCCGGGGCTGGGCCCCGGCAGTCTCCAAAAAGTAAGGCTGAGCCGGGCCCCCGGTCCCACCACTTCACGGCGGGTCATTGGCCCACCACGGCCGCAGCCGCGAGGGAGATGAGCCCGCCGTCATCAAGTCAGGCAGCTGTGACTGACAGAAGTGCAGGGCAGTCACTAGTTTGTACGAAGCTGCGGCTGGCTGGCACTTGTGTTAGTCACAGTTCAGGAAACGCACAGCGTCCCCACCATCAACACCCCTTGTCTCCACTCACTATTGTGCCTTTTACAGTGCAAGTCTGAGAGTAAGACTTCCTTTCCAGCCGTCCACTGTAACAGGCACAACAGGATTGCAGACAAAAGGGTGATAATGTTTGACCCATTAACCCCATGGTTCAGACATTAGCTTCTGAAAGCCTTCACTTCAGGGGGAAAGGCCATAACCTCCCAGCCCTCACCTCTTTCCTTTTGCAAATTACATGGTGCAGCAGGTCACATGCACACCAGGTTGATGATGACACACTCGCTGCCTTTGCAAGTTCCAAGTCATTTGGAAACTGAACTCTCCATGGGTCATTAGGACACTGCTTACATTGCCGCCATCTTGACACTGGTCGCATATTTACAAACTAGTTTTTTTTTCCCACAAATGCAAGTATGACGTGTTTATTGTTGTGTGTGTACGCGTGCAATTCGGCTTTTGTCTTCTGCTTGCCTGGGAGGCATTTTCTAAACAAAGTACCCTAATTCTTCAATTAAATGAAGCAATGAGCAGACCCGCTGGGAAGATAATCCATGCTAACAGTAAAACTAGCCCGCGTATACATTTAGGAATATGAATGCATATCCTGGCTGAGAGCAGGGCCTGTGAACTTGTGTGCAGCTTAGGGGCATGAGGCTCAGGCAGCATACATGGAGATAGGTCTGAAATCTCATAATATTTGTTTTCTTATTTCCCTGAACAAGGACAGTGGCATCAAACAACCGTACACTGTGGGGCTGCACGGCTTTATACTGGGCCTCATTAGGACCCTGGCGGAGAGGGTTTTACGCCAGCGTAGTGCATGGCGTACCTCTCCGCCATACTACGAGTTCCCGTAGCGCCATGGCAGCCTTTTCCGCCTGGTTTTACCAGGCGGAGAAAACCATGGCGCTACGGGACCTCGTTGTTAATTACGCCACCGTATTTTACGGTGGCGTAATTAACTCCTTCCCCACTCCCATTATACCCTATGGGGCAAAAATGGGAATGGGGAAGGGCAGAATGGGGATTGGGGATTTACCGCTCCGCCGAGGTCGGAATGGGGCGGTAAATCCGCCAACCCCCATGGCGCTATCGGCGGCTTTCCGCCATGCTTCGCGGTGCATTTAGCACCGCGAAATCCGCCTGGGTCCTAATGAGGCCCACTGTATCATTATGTGTCACTATTTACTACACCAGGACTTTATGTGCTGCATTTAAGACACAGTGCAATTAAATGATTTGCCCAGGACCACACGTTTTGGTTGTACCAGCAGTGTTGCAGTATGCACTTAGTTATGTAGACAAGACCACCCCTGTTCATTTTTACATGCTCTTCCTTAGGCCACGCCTTCAAGTTTTAGGCCACGCCCCTCCGACACGCCAAACCCCAAATGAGCCCCCCTCTCAATTTCTTACCCCACCTAAAGCACTGGTTATATTATCACCTGGAGGGAGGCGTACACAGGGGCATGCAGTGACATTCGGAAGACATGGGACTGGAGAAAAGAGGGACTGAGCGTTGCAGCATGAGCAGCTCCCATGTCTCTATTACCAAATATTAACCAACCTTCCATCCTCTATCGCAGGGCCTTTTTGTCAAGTTTTTAAAAGCCTAGTGCTTAACCTATTGTGCCTCTGTATTTATGAGTGGGGTTATGCAGCCAGGAGGACAATGATGGATAGCATAACTTTGATCCAGGGATAACTTTTGTCCAGGGATGAATATCGGTTTCTAAACCATCAATCAGCCCCACACCTCTAGTACACCAGAAGGGATACGAACAGATTGGAAACACAAGCAATTTATAAACCTCCTTGTCCATTTTTGGTAACATGGACCGAATCGCAGGTTTATAACTGCAAGGCTGTGAATCGTTGGTTAGATGCAACACAGCGAAAATACAGTGATTATCCAATGATGAAAGGACTATCCAGTCACGTTCGTATCCAAATATCTACTTTATTATTATTGAACAGACAGTTCTAGCACACTACAAAATACAACCCACGCTGTAAAGGAATGCAGAGGACTGACAGTTTCAAGAAGGAAAGGGGATGCACTCTGGATACTGACAGGAGGGTCATTGGTGAAGTAATTAACCGCAATAGTTCAAGGATACCTGGTTTCAGCACAAAGGGAGCAATGCGTCAAATATCTCTAGGGGCCTTCGGAAAAGTACCAGGGGGAGAGAACCGCAATGTACCTTGTACTTGTAGAAGTTATTGGCGCTCGACGTGCTTTGCAGCTTCTGCGACAGAGTTCAAGACTGGGGACAGCTGTGGATATCAGGCGGCAGGCAGTCGGCGAGCAAGGCTGGATGGACGGCTGCAAGCTGGCCGACACAGCGGCTCGGGGTCAGGAATTGTTGTCTCAGTGCTGGTTGGCCATTCTGAAGCACTGGTCTAGGCGTCTCGGATGACGTTACCGACTGTGGCATGACAACAGTCACCGGTGCAGTCGGTTGCAGCTCGAGGGGCTCTAAAATGTCCTTTAAGGTAGACACTGGTTGATGCTTGTCGATGCACTCCTCCTAGCTTCTATACTGGGATTGTGTGGTCCTTTAAGGTGGATGGCTCTGAAGGGGCCCCTAGGGGACCCTCGCGTAGTGGAAACAAGGCAAATCACCATACACGAACTGATACGCCAGACACAAGGTTGTATTCCCAAAAGCTAGGGTTTATTGCAAAGCAAATAGTCTCAGTTGGCCAACTCAGTCTCACGCCCCGCGACGTGTGTCTCCAGACCTCGAGGGACGCAAGAGAGCAAATAATGTACATCAGTTACATATATGTTACATATATACAAAATGGACATCTTACAATCAGTCATGACATGTTTAACACCGCCCATTGTATAGTTTCTTTGAACTGGATTTGATGATTGACAATTTCGACGAATATGACACCTTCAAACATCTATTTTAGCAACAATATGCAACATTGCGAGTCTAGAGACATATTTCTTTGTTTAACAGAACACAGTGCTCTTGTTCTTGCAGGCAAGCTGCGTAAGGGGTGTTTGTGCCCTCCCTGACTTATACGTGTAGAAATGAATAAAACAGACACTCCCTGGACAGGGAATAAGGCAGAAAAGAGCAGGCTGCGAGAGTTCAAGGAAAAGTTTATCTAGATCTCTGTGAGCGCTCTGACCACACCAAAGTTACACCATATTATATAGTACATTGGCATATTTAACACATGATGCTACGCTGGACACGGATTGGTCAACCAGGGTGGAGTCTTAGGTGTGGGCATCATCTCTTCCTCAGGGTTGGTTGCTTACTTGGCGGGACGATTGACATCAGACATCTGTACTCCGGATGGGTGAAGGTCAGGTCGCTGTGAAACATGGTGGTCACTACCTAAGCTAAGAAAATACATTCTAAATAATGCATGCACTAAATAATGGTTGGTCAGAAGACACTCAGTAGTTTATCATGTCACTATACAAATCACACAGGTATCTATAACAGGTATCTATAACATCTGTGACGTTTGGGGTATACGGATCACAGGTTTACGAGTCTTGATCACTATAATACTGTCATTGAACTGCAGGGTTAGTCTCACAAGAAACTCAGGTATGTGGCATTTGTTAGTATTGGGCACAATATACTGCAGCAGGGGTCTAATGTTAGTTGGGGGTCTGTTGGGTGGGCTTCATAGCATGGTCAGCGGTCTGGCACATGAAAGGGATAACTTGCCAGGACACAGGGTTAGAATGGCAATAAGTTTCAATTGGCGAGGCTGAGAGGGCAAGGACACCTTTGTGGAGATGGACGAGCTATGTGCTTGGCTCATGTTGGTTCACATGCAGGACAGTGATCTCAGAGGAAAAGAGATGTGTTACATTTATTATTTGTTGCAAGCATCTCCGGCTTCAGAGTGAGAATGCAGCTGTGGAGTTTTCCAGTCAGAGTGGGAACAAGGGTGGGGGCCATGGGCTCCGAGCTGCTGCAGCGGGGAAAAGGGAGAGAGGCATTTTGTACTATCGCAGTGAGGCCTGGTCACCAAGATGGAGTCAAAAGGGGGTACAAAAAATGGATGCCCCGTGTCCTGCTCGGTAGTCCCATCTACGCAAATGTAACCCAAAGTTAACATTGCGTAAGGGAGAGGGGCGTACCCACCACTAGAGGCACTTGGTCCAAGTTTTGTACTGAGAAGTGATGGCTGAGAGGGGCCCATTGGCCCCTCGCTCCCACACAGGGGGAAGAGTCGCATTCCAGGCCTTGCTATCTCCGATTTGCTATTCGTGTCCTGGGAGTCAGCTCGCTCTGCTGGGCTTAGGAAAGAGGGGCCGCAAGAAAAGCATAATTCAAGCCTTTAGCTTTTTCATTCTAGCATTTCTACCATATTTACGAGACTGGCTGGCATCAGTGAAATGATTAATGCCATATTGCTCTCCTCCAAGGCTGTATGCGGGACGGGATTGGGCATTCCTCTCTGTGGCTGCCTACGTTATGTTTCAACGAATAACTCCCGGCCTCGCGGCCTTGCTCTTTCGCTTTGAACAACAAAGTAATCAGTGAAGCAGAATAAGCAGAATAAGCAAAATAAGCTTTCGGCTAAGCAGTTTTGAACAAAAAGCAATGAGCAAACGTTAGAGAACAAAATGGCGATTCTAGTTACATCAAAAATGGCCGCACATTGGTCAAACATATGAGTCTGTTTTTCTGACATTTAGTACAGGAGACGGTTGGTCTTCGGCCAATATGATACATTGCCATTAATCGTGTGGTATCTATTTTCCTAGACTGACAGCCCAACGCTGAGGCGAGTGTTGCAGGCAACTGCTTTTTCTTCGGTTTGGTCCAGAGACTCTCTTGCATGCTTTGTGCTGGCTAGATACTGGTTCTGGAGCTGTTGGAGGGTCCTATGGATTCAGTATATCCCTCTGTTCCCTTGGAGATGTTTAGGGGAGTTATCTTGCTTCACTCTTATGAAAACCCTGGCCTTCCTTCACTGGCGGAACTGTAAGGAAGACTGTACCTTCAGCCAGGGTCCAATGCTGAGTTCTTCTTGTTACTTCTTACAAAGTCTTCAGATGATCTGCCAAAAGAGGGGCTCAACACTCTTTTAAAACCAAATGGGTCCCTCTTTTAAAGCCAAGGAGAATCCCTCTGTGTGTACCAGTTATCTGATCTCATCATTGTTGAGTGCCTTTTACAGTAACTCTCTCTTTCCCTCCTTTAGTGACTAGACCACTAGTGGCACACTACCATTCATGGAAACAGATAGATCCTGCCGCTTTTACAAGCCAAATTCAGGCTTTTTCTAAACACACCTCTCTGACTACCACCTCTGATACTTTAGCTGTACTCCAAGATGCTTTTTTGCTGCTGATTATCTAGCTCCTCTCAAATCTAGTAACCTAACACAGAAAAAGTCTTGATTTACAGAATCACTGCATTCGTTTCGACGCCTATATAGGAAAGCAGGGCACGTTTGGCGTTCTGGTTCCTGCTTAGAGGATACAATCGCACTAAAGATCAGTTACTTGAAATACCATCAAGCAATTCAAAAGGAACAAACTGAATATGTTTCTGGTCGGATCTCTGAGCTTTAAACCAACCTAAGGAATTGTTTACAGTTGTCAGGTAGCATTCATCTCCCAATACAATGTTGTCCTCTGTATCTCCTCAGGATCTATGTGACTCTCTTCCTCATTTTCTTAATGAGAAGATTATTAATATCAGGGCGAAAAAAAAATCGGACTAATTGGATTTGTCTACATCGGCGGCATCTGTGTCGCCTAGTGCATGTTCTCATGCCGCTACTTTCTCAAGCTTTGCTCTCACGTCAGAGGAGCAGTTAAGTCAAGTCATTCTGTAGTTGAAATCCTGCTCTTTACTGGATCCCATTTGTCTGGAGATATTGAAAAACATCTGCCCGGGAGTATCTCCACTTGTGACCCTAGTGGTCAACAAGTTTTTAATACAGGGAACTATCCCTTCTAGTCTTAAACATGCTTTAGGGACCTCATTGCTTAAGAAACGTATTCTGGATATGACTTCCACCGACAATGTTCGACCAATTAAGAACTTTCTTAGAAGAAGCTGCCATATTACCAGTCAGGCTTTCGGCCATCTATGGGAACGGAATCAGTATTGGTCATTGATGACTTGACTAGAACCCGGGACCATGGCAGTGTGGGTATCCTAAACTTCCAGGATCTGTCTGTGGTGTTCGACACCATCTAGCATGAGATCCTGTGTCGTCGCCTCGAGGAGGTAGGGGTTCAGGGAATGGTCCTTGAATGGTTCAGGTCTTTTTTGTCTGCCCGTAGTCAGACACTGTCACTTCCTTCTTTTATATATGCTTCACCTATTCGGCCTTGTGGAGACATTCAGGGGTCTGATATTTCCCCCCTTCTTTTTTGTAAATGGGCCCTTTGGCCAAACTGATCCAGAATCATGGCTGCCAGTTTTATGCCTATGCGTATGCTACTCTGTTCATTCTAAGAGTTAATCAATCTGAATGAAGCTGCATCATGCCTGAAGGGCTTTCCGGTCGTTATTGGATCCTAGATGAATAACAATTGCTTAAAGGTTAATGGTGACATACTTAAGGTCCTTTTAGTTGGCTCTCGCCAGCTCGGTCCCTTAGGACCACAGATTGGTGCCCCCCTCTCTTGGTGCACTTCCTTTCCCCAGTTGACTCTGTTAAGAACCTGGGAATACAAGTCTTGGCTTCCTTCTCTCCAGAATTGCAGGTTAGTACCAGATGTAGCACAAGTTACTTCAAGCTAAGAACCTTAAAAAAAGGGGATGCCTTTTCTGACACCAAATTTGAGAGGTCCCGTGCTACGTTTGCCCATGTTTCTCCAGTTCTGAAGAGACTTCAGCTGGAGAGGAGGAAATACAAATCGTGTAAATCACTTTTGGGAGCAGAGTGAAGTGTAGGGTCCTCTGCCTGGTTCACCGGGCCATTCATGGTCAAGCAGCTTTCTAGCCTTGTGAGAAACTATTCCATATGCCCCCAAATGGAATCTGCGCTAAGCTAATCGCCATCTTCTTTCGGTTCCACAATTTAGGAAGGCAACCTTTGGGAGTTGGGCCTTTCCCTTTGCAGCTCCCCTTTGCTTTGGAACTCGCTTACTCTGGCTCTTATGTGCATCAATGATCATTTTGATTTCTGAAAAACCCTCAAAAAATATCTTAACCCCTCAATAGCTGCTGGGTTCTGCTTTTCCTTTTGGCTACTTCATCCTTACTCTCCGGCTAATCCTGGTCACAGCGCCAAGAATCCTTTCCGGCGGTAGCAGCGCTATACCAATTCTGTGTAACATAACAAAACATCCCTACTAGGATCCCATCGGTATCTTATCTGTTTGAGGGTCGTCCTAGGTCTCTCACCACCCCCTATACCTGCCCAAATACCAGAAGAGCAGAAGACCAGAAGAGCAGCCACCATGCTTGACAAGGAAGCCAGCCTTAGCATAATTATATTTTCCTGGTCCCTATATAGGTTGGCAACTACTGGCCTATTGATTTAATTTTGTGGAACGTAACTGCACGTAACGTTAAAGTAATTTTCTGCTCACTACCAGCCTGTTCGTTTCATTTGTTGGTCGCCCCCAGCATCTTAATCTAATTTGTTGATCACTACCAGCCTGTTCTTGAACTTTATTGGCTCCCAACGACTTGATAATTTCATTTAGTGTTTGCTAGCGGCCAGCACATTGAATTTGTTGGCTACTACCAGCCAGTTTATTTAATATGACGGGCCCCAGCAGGCCCGTCATATTAAATGCTATTTACATTTCTAGGTGGTTACAGGGCCTTTGATATAACGTGTTGGTCTCTGCAAGCATTTTAATTTATTTTGTTACATGCTACTGACCTATTAATTTAAATTATGGGCTTTTAACCGACTCCAGCACTGTACTCTTGGGGACATACCACATGACTCCCTCTGTGCTCTGTTACTAATTGCACACGGCCATACTCCTCTAGGATCATACCTCCTTCCGGCGTAATGAACTTCAACCAATCCCTTAGGCTTGGCCGTCTTCTCTTTACAAATTACCAGTGCTCCCATGAAGAGCTGCGTCATACTTCCACCACAGCTCCGCCCCTGCCCGTGCTCCTCTTATGTCACCCTTTTAAGTTTAAATTTCCATAAATGGCACCACACATATTCTTTCTTTTAATTTCAAGTATTATTATTTATAGAGCAGGTTAGTACAGGTTAAGTATGCAATGATGTTAAAGGCCATTGACTGAATTCAGCAGTATCCCATTGTAGGCCTGAGACAGTTCCGTTATACAAGTGTGTTCCCAAGTGTAATCGCTGTGGACCCCCCTTACCATGAAAAGAGAAAGGGGAGCAGAGTACCACACCTGTTCAACTTGATCGACCTCTCTCACCTCAGACTTAGTGAAGCTGTCTCGTCCTTACTTCTCTCTATCTCACCCTGACCGCACCCTTGGTCTCTGGGATTCCCAATCATTCTATTTCTCCTTTGGTAGCTAATTCATTTCCCACCCCTCATCTATTGTTCTTGGCTGTAATCATACCTGGAGTACTCCTCATGGTATGGCTGATGCCAAATTAGAAATCTTTTCCCAGTCTCTTCACCGAGCCAAGCGAGACAGTGGGGCTGGATTTCTGACTCGGAATTACAATTTATTTACCCATCTCCACCCCTCTGCCATTCATCCTTTCAATGTTCTTCTCCATCCCCACTTCTTGCTCCCTAGTATCCCCTTGATGTCCCCCACAACTACATTGTTTCTTATCTTACCTTAACATTAGATTCCATATCGTAGGTAATGTATAATGTGCACATGGAAGGAATCACCCTCCCAAACCTATCACATGACCCTCCCAATAACTTGAATCTGTCATGTCAGACCTCTCTTTGGACACACCCCCAAACCTTCCAGCCCACATGTACAGCAACTCTCTTGATGACATCATGATCCCCTCGTCCTTCTTCAGTTGCTCTTCCTCCTCCATGGAACCAGCTCTTCCTGAAAACGGCCTCTTGCACTTCCCCATGTCTACCCCCTCCACTCTACGTCACCCCATCACCTCTGTAAATAAAATCAAATTCAGACCTGACCCTCCTGCTCCCTATCTTGCTAAATATAGTTCATCTCTCCAAGCTCTTGTTCTGCCCTATGCCCTGTCTATCGCGAAGACCTCTGCAGACTCTCCCCCATGCAGAGGCTGGCTTATGCTTCTTATCGTTCTGTAGCCCGATCCAGGCCCCAGGCCTGGATCGCTCCACTCATCTCACAGCTAACGATAAACATGTGCCTGTGCCACGTTGGTGGAGGTTTCACTGTCCCTCTCCTTTCCACATACAAGGAACATTGCCATGCCATCTACTCCAAGTACTACGGTAACCTATACGTACTCACACCCTCGTGCGCTATCTTCCACCCGCTAGGCTTTCTTACCTCCACCTCATTTCCTCTCCTCTCATTCCCGAAGACTTTGCCATCTGCTCCCCTTCTAGAACCAACCTAACCGGAAGCATCCTCGTTGCTTTCCTGTGTAATCTCTAAGCTCCTACCCTCCCACCAACCACAGCAGAATCCAAACCCCTGTCAACCCTGCATGATAGGACAATAAGACACCCATAAACACTGGTCTTTCCTTTTCCCCCCTAAACAACCATTCACTGGGCTCTGGAACACACCCAACCGGCTACTAAGGGGAGCCCCAATGGCAGGTAATTGTCACTCCCTTATTTCAAGCTGCATAACTGGGCATCGCAGGAGAAAAGACTAAAACTTTTCGGGCTGCAAGCAGTGCCTGCTCCTATCATTGGTAAGAAAAGTGGTGGGATCAAAAGATAACAGTAGGTTTCATGACCCTAAGTATTAAAACCAATCATCTTAATGTACTAGAACGAAGTATGCTTTATTCGTTGGTGAAAGGTTACAAAATATGTACGTTTTGCATAGTTATACTGCTATATTACTAGTATAATTAAGGACTTCCACAGATATTTGAAGGAATGGATAGAGGCTAGAGTGGGCTATGGGCCAGGGGCTGCAAGAACAATATATTCTGACAGCTAAGTACTATTTTTGTAGACTGAAAGTTATCTTTTACATTTTTATGTAAACCAATATGGGGAAACTTTATTTTTATAAAACTCATTGTAAGAGGCTAAACCCAGATTTAGAAAGAAGGGGCATTCCTTAAACGAGAGTCTGGTAAAACATGCCATACTAATCTGGGAGCACACCGGGCTTTGCATCACAAGTACTAAGTGATTTACAAACAAAAAAAAGTGATTTACACGATTTGTATTTCCTCCTCTCCAGCTGAACAACCGGCATCTGGAGGCTGGATACGGTTGTCCCAGAGGCAAGTTAGCAATTTCAACTGAATTGATCACCTTTTGCCAGAATTGTCAATAATGATCTCTAATATAATCAGGGAGAAAATGATTCTCTCGCCAGATGTTATCCTGTTTCCCTTGGTAACAGGAATCACGTTGCTCCCATGCCAATTATGTGTAAACAAAGCCATAATCATTAGTAGGATCCAGATTCCAAGTAAGTGGAAAAACCTGTCTCCTCCAGCTTTCAATTCTTGGTATGCTGAAGTTTTGGAGGACTCTATTATAAAGAAAGGGCAATAGCTGAGTCAGGGACTCGCAGGGGATATTTTCTGTGTTCTTGGCAGGGTGATGCAGTCTATCGTAAAGGTGAAGCAGACCTATTGGTGTGGCTATGCAGCTCCTTGTGGATGGAGTTGATGTGTTCAAATGTCAGCATTCCTTTATTGAGGCAGACTGCAAATGCTGAATGCCTTTTTCTTTCAGCCAGGGTGGAGGCTGGAATTTATAAGAGAACTTTGCCGACATCCTGGTTGGTGAGCGGGAAGCCAAGTACGACAGAACTCAACGCTGTGGATTGGTAAATAACTTGGACATCTAGACCAGTACAAAGGAGAGGCAGACTTCCAACTGAAGAATGTCATCAGCAGAGTTGGACTTTGTAGTGTTGGGTGTACCTGATCTATTGGTATCTTGATGTTTTGGTTGGAAGGGAGTTAGCTAAGTGGTTCCAAGTAGAGGTTGAAGATCAGGGGCGAGAGAAAGATCTATGTGGAACTCTGGACGTTACTGGCGGTGCAGAAATCTGTTGTCTCCTGTATGGATGAGGTGTTCTCTCATTTATAAAGTTACTGTGACTTACAAAACAATGAATGCATCTGTTAGCAAGGTAGGAGGCGAGCCAGGACAGTCTGCCATATCTCACAAAGGACGCCAATATGGCAAGGAGTGCTCTTTGGATGACCGGTTAGAAGGTGGCATGAAGGGTGAGCAGCAACAGGTGGTGTGGCTCTCCTCAGTCCTGGATGTGGAGAGCATGATCAATGGATGGAGGAAACGATTGCAAGAGGTTACGGGTGGAGACTCTTTCGTAGAGACTGATATCTGACTATGGTTATAAAATGTAGGTGTTTAAAGGGATGGTATTTAGATAGCCTTTCTGAATCCAGTGTTGTCTTCTTTAGATGTTGCGCAGTCCCTGTCTTTTGGGCAATAGAAAGGATGCCTTGAGAAATGGATGCATTGATGATGTAAAGGAGTTATGTGATTGCTTACCCAAGGACATTTTTCCTAATAAGGGAGTCAACAAAGTCATAATATTAGGAAGTCCTTTTGAGCATAATGAGAATGTTGGTAATATTTTGCTTCATTATTGTCTTGAAATTGTTCCATTTGCACATTTGTATGAGGGCATGGGTGGGATGTACGTGGTGCAGTTGAAGTCTTCTTTTCCATGAAGAATGTGTTGATGGCACTCCATCTGTCTGTATACTGCATAATTATTGGTACTGGTCGGCAGTTAATTCTAAAGTGTGATGACCTTGAAGAGGGTTCAGCTTCATTTGGAGGCTTTGATTGGTGAGAAGTAGCTCTCTCTGCCCTGTAGATGATGTGAATGCATGCTGATAGGAGGGTTTTTAGATGGGTAAGGTTTTCTTTTGTACTGATTTTCAATAGATTGTGTCTTGCCTGTGGATACTGTATTTGCTGTTGATGGGTTATTGTGAGTACCAAGGAGCAAGTGGATAAGGACTGTTGAAGTGCGAATAATTAGACTACCATTTCTCATCAGTTAGCCCCTAAGCCAAGGCTTCTTCTCTGTAGACCATTCTCTTCCGCAGAACCTTAAAAGGAGTGAAGGTACATTGTAATTTTCGTCTGAAGCTTTATTAACAAGCATTGTCTTCTTGTCCTATACCACGTGTGAGGAGACCATGATTTTGTCCATTTAGTCCTTTTATTTAGTGCTATGTGATTCAATTATACTGGGTGCTATTACTCTCCTCGGCCTCTGGAGACTTGGTTGCTCCGTCTTGCATGTGCTTTCTGCATCTTTGTACAATACTTGGCGCGCGCTCACAATTATTCAAGCCTTTGCTTAATCTAAGAGAAATATGTCTTAGGTACATGGCTCATCCTCTTTCCTTTCGTTCCTTGCAGTTTGTTCTTGCTGCGGCATCCTTGATTCTGAGCCAAACAAATATCCTTCGTTCTGCTCAAATTTGTATTTCAGTGCCTGTCAGCACTGCAGCCTTGGTTTCTCTTCTTGAGTCTTCTCGCTTACTATTATACAATGCCGACGTCCATTTTCTGAACATGGCTGCTTTACCCACGTTATATTCTCTACTTTCGCAAGCTTCTACATTGTCTTATGTACCTTGCTTTTCTGCATATATACATCTACTGCGTAGCTTGTTACTTATCTTCTCAGTGTATATGATTTTCTTCATGTTCGCATATATGTTTACTTTGTTTCTTCGATCACATCTTCATTCTCTAGATAGCCATGCATCAGTTTCAGTGCATCCGCATATCTTCTCTTCTCAGTGGCGTCACTTTTCATCTGTCAGATTTCACTTATATGTCTTCTATGTCCAGTGGTGTCTGCAGACTCATGTCTACTACCTCAGTTTGGGGATACATTTGGTACAGTTGTCTGAATGCATAACGTCTCTCTTACCTTTGATATGGTATTGGGAAAACACCTGGTGTCAAACACAGTGCTTTCTAGCTGTTCTTCGGGTATTACAGAGGGGAGGGGGTGGCTCTATAAATGATGTGTGCATCTGCTTCTCCACAATGCAGTAATCTTCTAGGTCATCCAGAGGAATGCTCTTGAATTAACAGTGTGTTGCTTTGGTCAGTTTTGATTGACTGTAACTATGTGTGGTTGTTTGTTAAAGCTGAACACATGTGTTGGTGTAGTCTCTGCAGTCCATGGGTAGATGCAGTAGGCACTGGAGGTTGGTTCTAAATGGGATGTTACGTGGGCTGGCCCCTCAATGAGTTATTGAAGCAATAGTTATTGCTCTTAGTACCCAGACATGTTGTACCGGAGTACTAATAGCATTGTTTTCTTGAGCTGAGAAACAGCGTTGAAACCATTTCTCGACTCAAGAAAAAAAAGCAACACAATGACCACCAGGAATCGGGCAGGAGGGACTACATGTAGTCCATGGTGACCATTGAAATGAATGGGATACAAAATAAACAAATAGATTGATGCCATGGAAAGGGGAGAAGGGACTGCACAGAGTCGCTTTGTTGCTTCCCCCTTTCCATGGCGACCATTGCAATGAATGAAAAAAAAAATGAAAAAAATGGCTCCCTCTTCCTTTCCATGGTGACAAATTAGTACTGTTCCCATTGCAGACAAGGGACTGAGTAGTGCAGATAAGTGGGGTTTGGGTAGGAAGGGGTTTGAATATGTGGAAAAGGGGTTGGGGTAGGGGAAGGGGCAAGGGACACGGAGAGCGCACTTACCTTTGGTCCCGACGAGGGTAGATGGTGGCCTCCCTCTCCGAGGAGGCTTGGAGCGGGGTCTTTCTCTGCCTGGTAAGGACTGTGTTTCAACCCTCCTTATTGCCTGAGCTCCCCCACCCCCTCGGTGGGTACTAATTTATAATCAGGATGTCTAGTCACGCGTGTCCTTCTGTGGTGTTCTTTGTGGGTTGTGGTATTTTGAAGTCTTTAAGCAAAGTTCTCATATGTTTGAATCTTACCTCAGCCAACTGGTAAGAATTAAGGTATTGCAGTGTTTTAAGAAGGGAAGTGAGGATGGCAGCTCCTTTCTGGAAGTGTTCCAAACCCCATCCTTAGATATGATGGGTATACCACGAATAGACCATCAGTGAAGTACATCGGCTAGTGACCTGCACTGTGTGATATACATTAAAGGATGTGTGGGATATTTGAAATCGAGAAGGGGTTATAGTAGCGTACCTGACAGCTAAGCTCCACATATCTGGTAGCACATGCTCCTCGCGCAGCAAATCAACCACCCAGCTCGAATCACTGTTCTGCAAAGAAAGGACCACACAAACAAAACTTCTCTCATCATGCACCCACCTTCTGCAACTCAATTGTGGTATCGTCTTTAAAGTGCTCCACAATTCTTCAATGTTCAGAAATCTCTCAAAACTTGGTGTTTTCAACACTGTCGGACCATAGACTAATCCCAATGGACACACAGACCGTAACTTACAGTACTGAGCTACCGTTAAAAGATGTCAGCCCAAATGCTAGCTTCCCACACCCTGTACAGCGCTCTGCTGCTCTTGAGCTAGACCCATGCTTTAAATAATGGAATGAAAATATCAATAGTTTTCAACTTAACTTTGCACATTTTTCCTTGGCCTTCTCTGTGATTTGCTGCAAATTTAATTTGTGATTCCCTGCGGGAAATGGGATCAGTCAGAGGGCAAATGGCTGGATATGTCTTTTTTTTATTTGTCAGTATTTTGCTGCGCAGTGTTTTTTGATGGCAAATTTTTATCTTTTATCCCGATTTTTTAGTGCCTGATCTTCCCTTTGCACCTTTTTATTTTAATTTTAAACTGTCTCGTTTTATTCCACTGTGCTTAAAAAAAGGTATTGAGTCTTCTCTCCCACTCACTTTTGCTCTCTCATTTTCTTATTGATGACTCTTTCATTTAGACTCCAATGATCGCTTATGGCAGCTGTGCACATTTTTAGGTAAAATTGAGAGTAGAAGTCCTAGAAGTGCTACATTGACCTCAAAACAACCTGCCAAGCATCTATCTTAAATGGGATCTCTGTTGGTCCGACATTCTGTATTGGTGCAATTGAAATTGTTGATCAATGCATCGTCCTCACTTAATTGTTTGTCATGACTCCTGGACCAGTGCTTTTCACTGACCTTGCTTCTACACCATCTTTTCTGTTTTGAATGTCAATTTCACAACATGGCCAGTTAGACAATGCCATTGATTATACCGTTGGAGGGACTGTCACAGGGCTTTATCTCCATGTGTCTCCTTCCTCAACAGTCAATCCCCACCTTCTATAGAGTTTGAATGGCCAAGCGCCCTGTGGAGCACCATCAAGCTTCCTAGAAAACCTTGTCAATATCACCATTCCCCCATCCAACACTAACAGACGAAATGCACACACACCCTGGGGAGTCCCCCAATGCTGTGTAATGACTACTGTTGCCAAGATTTTGCCAATTAACAGGAGCTTTGTAATGGGCCGGTAGTTGACTAGGTCGTCTGTGTCTAGGGTTGGCCGTATGAGACTAGTCTTGAGGATATCCGTGAATGACCCTTCTGTGTGGGAGAGATTAATGATGTTGAGGTGGGCGGTTAGCGCCAGACCCATCAATTGATTAATTATGGAGCCTGGGAGCATATAATCAGAGTAAGAAGTAGGTTTGAGGAGGTTATTGTTTTTGGGAGGCTTGTGGGAGAGAGAGCAGATAATTTGTTCCAGTGGGGCAGTGTGTGTGCCTTGGCACCTGGGGGGGGTGGCTAATTTGTTAATTCAATAATTTGTCAGATTTTGTCTGCACCTCCTAAATGACTGTCAGTCAGGGTTCCTCCCCAAATGTAGCATCAAAAGAGCCACCATCCCGGTGGCAGATGATGCCCCTCAAATAATGGATAAGGGCGACTCATGCCCCTCATTGTCCTTGACTTCTCGGCTGCATTCAACACAGTTGACTACCACATCCTCCTCTCCCCCCTCAATGAAAGGATGGGATTCTCTAGGACTGTCCTGAATGGGTTTACCCCCCTACTTCTCAGGCAGACACCAGGATGTCCAGATGACCATGTTGCAGTCTAACCGCCTCCCAGTCTCCTGCGCAGTCACCCACGGTTCAAGCCCTTCCTTTTTAACATTTCCGTGAAGCCTGTGGGCACACTCCTCAAAGATCCCAATATAGTCAGCCACCAATACGTGGCTAATATTCCGTTGTACAGGAGGGAAAAAGGCCCACAGGACATTGGTCATCTCTGTGACTACCTCGCCATCATCCAGCCCTAGATGTCGACTGCCTACCTCAAACTTAACCCATCCAAGATTGAACTCGTCTTCATTGGTCCCCACGCTATACAACATCTTGTCTAACAATGGCTCAATGATATGCGCCTAAAGAATTTGATCTGCAACTCTCGGATCCAGCAAAAAGGATGGCTTCATCATTGACAGCAATGTGTCCTTTTAGAAATACATAGCCAAGAAGGCCCAAACAGCCCAGCTCCAAATCTCCACTCTTTGCAAAATCAAACCCTTCCTGCCACTGCAGGACTTCTAGACTGTAGTGTAGGCACTTGTGGTTTTGCACATCAAATGTTCCCCTGACAGAGCTCTCAGCCACTCACTTGGCTTTCCTAAAAGCATCTACCATGCTGCAGCACGTCTTATTAAGCGTGAACAGACATTTGACCTAATCACCCCCATCCTAGCACACTAGATAGGCTTCCTTGCCAACCCAGTATACTGAGCAATACTGCACCTATAATCTACAAGCAGTCAAGGGAAAAATTTTCTCTCAAAATGTGGCTTTTCCAACAACACCTGAACAAAGACAAATGCCATTAGATGCACATACCGATATACAGACAACAAATTACAGTAATTCGCTACTTTTAAAATATGCTAACCCAAACATTGGTTACTAACAGCCTGTACAGCGCTCTGCTGCTCTTGAGCTAGGTACATGCTTTAAACAATAAAATAATAAATAAATAAATAAAATCATAAGCTATGTATTGGTTGCTGTGGAGAGATACAGATGGGACACAAAGAAGAACCCAGCAAAATGGCTGTTACATTGACACCACCTTTTATTGTTGAGTATTTGTTAAGAGTGAGACTTCATGAGGCAGCTCAAGGTAACATAGATACGATGCTTTGTTGAGATACATCAGGTTACACCTTAATTAAGCAGGAACTAGGACAGACACAGAGAGGGTAGCCCACTGGCTCTCACCACCCAGGCTAAATGGTTTCAACTGCCATGGGTGGAACACTCACTCACTCACTCACAGGACAACATTCCATTCATCCGACATGATTCTACAAGTGACATCATTCAGACAAGATAAGACATTACACATCTCCTTCCCTTTACTCACAGACAACAGGACATAACATTATGTCACTCTTAATGCTTCTTGCATATACAGAATAGCTACTGCTTACCCACCCTTTGTAAATCCCCACTGTAGTTTGAATCCTGTACCATGGTTGTGACAGCGCGGTGGATGCAGCAATGCCACGAGACAGGTGATGCAAGTACAGCGCAACTCAACTCTGCTACACACCTTCCTTCTTAGACAACAAATTCAACACTTTGGCCCTCATTATGAGTTTGCCGGTAATACCTGCGGGGTACCAGCATACTGCACTTGCCGTCTTCACCACCTGATATGCTGGTATTGCTGGGATATAACTGCTGTCGAGAGCTGGTAAATAAGTTCTATAGGACTCCATTGATGGGATTGCCGGAATCACCAGCACCGGTATTACCGGTGATTTAGGAATTTCTTGCCTGGTAGGGGCCTATCTATTAATAGATCAGGACTGCTGGGAGATCCGTGGCCCCACCGGAAAACTTACAGTGTGCCGGTCTGGAAAAAATGCCGGCCTTATTTCATACTGGCGCACTTGTAATGAGTCCCTTATTCTTTTAACGTGGCATGAGCTCTCCTTCCTTTTTCTTGTGTTTTCTCCCGTGGATCTTCTAGTCTCTTCTTCTCCAATGCTCTTCGAGTACTTTCTTCCTCTGTCCTTGACATAATGCTCCCCTTATTTGCTGATTGTCTTGATTCCACACCCAGTTCCACAACTGCTTCAGGTGCCGCACTAATCCTTGCATTTCTTTCTCCACTGAAAGTTCCTCCTGAAAGTGCCCCAACCCCATAGTTGATCTCACCACCAATCTTTTTCCCAACTTCACTTCCAACCACCCCACACAACAATGCATCAATGTTTCCTCTTTGTTCACAAACTCTCCATTCCAATTCTTTCCATGATCTAATATCACAATCGTTCAAACACGTTCACAATCCTCATAGGAATTCATAACTATGGAACACGTTTTCCTCTCAGCATTCCTGACCCAGACCTTATCACTCACTCTTAACAGTTCTACATCCATATATTTCTTCTCCTCATACCACTTTGTGTAGTCTCCTAGCACTCCTCTGCCCTTTTGATTAGTTCTTCTCTCCTGGACCCGAGCTCCCTAAACATTCCGCTGCAAATTGACTCACTGACTTTATCCCTCTTAATTAAGAAATTGGGGATACTCCCCTGGTGGAATGTGGCATTGTTCTATATCCCATATCATATCTCTCATGGTCTTTTCCACATCCAATTTTGACATCAGAGCCAATTGAAGTGTTTTGTTGATGACCCAATTAAATGTTTCCACCAGTCCATTCTGCCTGGGGCAATATAGATCTGCCGTTTCATACCTCAGCCCCGCACTCCCTAGGTAATCGGTAAATACATTCAACTGAAACTCAACACCATTGTCAATCAACACAACCGAGGGAAACACTTGCCATCTGAAAACACCATCCAGAAATACCACCAGAGACCTGGCAGCAACATCGTCGCCCATCCTACAGACGGCCATTTCCTATGGTAATCCATCAGTACAAACATGAATCTCTTTCCCTGATAACATTTTGGTAGCAAAACAACAATATTCAGTGTTATCTTTTCCCACAGTTGTGCTGGTATTTTAACAGGACACAGAGGCGGCTCTACTGTAACATGTGGTTTGTCACTTGCCGCACATGGCAGACAATGGGCCTCATTGCGAGTCCGGCGGTAACCTGCTGCTTTTTCTGGCTCGGTTACTGCCGGAATCGTATTACCATTCTGCCTCCGTGATTCCCGGAATTACCGGGGCATTACAACCCCAATGACCCGGGAATTCAGGAGGTGGAATTCGGTAAATCCCAATCCCCATCCCCATTCCCATTGAGTCCATAGGACTCAATGGGAATGTTGACCATGGAAACACCGGCAACATCTCGTGATGGTGCCGGTGTTTCCACGTCCGCCTGCAGGCGGGCGGTGTTAAATCCGCCAGGTCAGACCTGGCAGGAATGACACCTCCACCTGCAGTACTCCGAATCACCCGGTATGGAAACAACGGTGGCTGCGGGTTTAACGCCACCGTTATTTCTACACCGGGTGACTCGTAATGAGGCCCAATAAGCTACCATATTTTCCACATCTGTACCCATATTAGGCTACCAATACGTTTCTCTAATTCTCCTTTTGGTCATATTCCTTCCCAAGTGTCCCCTATGAGCTAGTTCTAGAATGACAGACCTCATGCCTTTGCGTGGAATAATTATTTCACCTCTGCACAGTGTATCACCCTCTACCCACAATACATTCCAAACCTGCTAGAATTGTGCACTCACTTCTGATGAGTTCTTAGGCCATCCTCTTTCTAGCATCTAATGTGTTCTGATCAATTCAGTGTCAGCAGCACGCTCTTCTCGCCTTTTTGCTAACTCTAAATCACCCCCTTTTGTCACCTGTGCCCCCATGGCGGCTTTCTCCATGGGTAATACACCCATGTTCTCTATAGGAAGTTGCGCTAAGCAGTCCATAACGACATTTATTTATTTATTTATTTTTATTTATTTATGTATTTATTTATATAGCGTGCAAGCAGCCCATAGGTATTGAGGCGCTGTTACTTGCAGGAGCTTAGTTAGAGGTACAGGCATGGTAGCAGTAAATGGCACATTGTTTACAAACATAGACATAGATATCATTACTGCTTATTTGATTATTCATTACAGTTTAAGCAGTGGGTCCTATGGTTGGTATTCATGCCGCCACAACGGACTTTATGAGAAGAGGATGGTTTTCATTGCTTTGCGGAAAGCGAGGAGGGAGGCCTCACTTCGGATAGTGGGAGGTAAGGCATTCCAGTGAGTAGCTGCGAGATATGGAAAGCTGGATCTGCACGCTCTAGCTCTTTTACTAGTGGCACACAGAGGATGTAGGTATAGGGTGATCTGGTTGGTCTTGTAGAGGTGACGGGGTGGATTCTTTGTGAGAGGTAGTCGGGAGCAGTGTGATGGATGCACTTGTGTGTCAGTGTCAGAGCTTTGAACACGATTCTCTCCTTTATTGGGAGCCAGTGGGCTAGTTTTCTGGCCTCCGAGATGTGTTCTCCTTTAGCAATAAACATTTATAGAGGGAAACACCCTTTCCTATGGACTTTGTCTGTCTAAGGGTATATTAGAATCAAAAAAACATGAAAGACAACAAAGTCAAAGTTCCCCTTTCCAGTGAGACCCACACTATTTTTAGGGTATTGTACAAAAATATCAGAATTTATTCAGTCTCATTATAAAAATAAATAACGTCTAGCGTGGCAGTCAGGCGTGAGTACGAAGA